>NW_016824749.1:4370006-4402554 GCF_001698545.2 Rhinopithecus bieti | reverse complement strand
AGGTGTTCAGAACAATAATTCAGAAGTAGAACACAAAAGAAAATCTCTCTTATAGATTCCATTTATAAACAGCAATTGACTTCTTTTTCCTTACCTAGTACCCAATAATCTCTTTTTGTGGCTATGCATTTATTCTTGTGTATTAGTTGACGCACACAGCCAAGAAATGAAGCAACATCTATGGGAAAATCTACAAACGACCACATTCAGCGATGACATTCTCTTTGGCACTAATTCTAGTTAACAAGGACTTTTCCAAAGGCATAAATTATTGAGTTAGATATCTTAGGTATATTTTTTAATATAATAAGTGTTTAATATATATATTTTGAAAGAACTACCTAAATCACCAAAGGAAATGAAGAAAAGTGCATAGCATAGTACCCCATACTCAGTAGGTGTTGTGTGCTTGTGTTTGTGTGTGTAAAATACAGCCTAAGATATTAATAGTCTTAAACATTATCAATTTCCATTTAGAAAGACAAGATTTCATCTTTTGGCAACTGCAGACTTAGCTTCTGAAGTGTAAACATGGCATGCCTGTAGAGCCAATATTGATAATTGAAAAGATGCTGTTTTCTTTGACTTCATAATATCACTGTACCACTGCTATAACAGTATGTTTTCATCTGTGATAGAATTTCCACTGAGATGTGTTACTGTGTTTGAATGGTTTATTAATATCCATTTTTAAAAGATAAACACTTTATACACGTTTCCATTTTTGCATCAATCAGAAAAATTTTATTTTTAAATTTAAATTTAAATTTAATTAATTATTATTATTTTTTTCTGAGACAGAGTCTTGCTCTCTCACCCCGGCTGGAGTGCAGTGGCACAATCTTGGCTCACTACAACCTTTGCCTCCTGGGCTCAAGTGATTCTTGTGCCTCAGCCTTTTGAGTAGCTGGGATTACAGGCATTCACCACTGCACCCAGATAAATTTTTGTATTTTTAGTAGAGACAGAGTTTCACCATTTTACCTAGGCTGGTCTCGAACTCCTGAGCTCAGCTTATTTGCCCACCTTGGCCTCCCAAAGTGCTAGAATTACAGGTGTGAGCCACCATACCTGGCCTTAAATATATATAATATAAATCTACATTTATATATATGTGTGTGCATAGACATATAATAAATCTACATTTATATGTATGTGTATGTATATTTATGTATGTGTGTATATATACACACATAAATGTAGATTTATTTTATTTATATTATATATGATATATATATATATATTTCTTTTTTTAAGAGGACAAGGCCTTGTTCTGTTGCCCAGGCTGGAATGCAGTGATACAATCATAGCTCATTGCAACCTTGAACTCCTGGGTTCAAGCAATACTCCCACCTCAGATTCCCAAGTAGCTAGGACTACAAGAAGATGCCATCATGCCTGGATAATTAATTTTTTTTTTTTTTTTTTGTGGACAGGGGTCTCACTATGTCATCAAGTCTGGTTAAAAACTCCTGGCATCAAGTGATCTTCCCACCTCAGCCTCCCAAAATGCTGGGACTACAAGCTTGAGCCACCATGCCCAGTCTATAATTATCTATTTATGTGGTTGTCTTTTAAGTTTCAGAGGAGAAGAAAGGGGTTACTATATATATGTGTGTGTGTGTGTGTGTGTAGATGTATATTTACACTCTTTTTTGTATTTACTTATGTATACTTTTACCAGTGCTGTTTTATTTAATAATGTGGATTTGAGTCACTGTCCAGTGTCTTTTTATTTCAACTGCATACACACTCTTTAGTATTTCTTGGAAGACAGATCTATTAGCAACAAATTCTGTTGGTTTTTCTTTATCTGGGAATGTTTTAATTTTTGGTTATCTGGAAATGTTTTAATTTCACTTTCCTTTCTAAAGGATAGCTTTGTTGGTTATAGACTCCTGAGTTGGCAATCCTTTTCTTTCAGCATTTTGAATACATCATCCCACTGCCTCTGCCTCCATGGTTTTTGATGGGAAATCAGCTCTTACTCTCATTGAGGATCCTTTGTACATTATGTGTTGCTTCTCTCTTGATCTTTCAAGATTCTCTCTTTTGTCTTTGGCTTTAAACAGTTTGATTATGATGTGTCTAAGTGTGGATCTCTTTGAGTTTATCCCATTTGGAGTTTGTCAAAGTAGGCTGCTGGTTTTAATAATGAATGAGGGCTTTTGGTTTTTTTTTTTTTTTTTTTTTGAGACGGNCCGCCACCTCGCCCGGCTAGTTTTTTGTATTTTTAGTAGAGACGGGGTTTCACCGTGTTAGCCAGGACGGTCTCGATCTCCTGACCTCGTGATCCGCCCGCCTTGGCCTCCCAAAGTGCTGGGATTACAGGCTTGAGCCACCGCGCCCGGCAGAAAGTAAACTCGTAAGGCCCCAGCGAGATTTTGGTTTTCAAAGCTGTCATGGAGTTGGAGCTCAGGAAATAGGACTGGGGAAGCTATTAGGTTGGGGCAAAAGTAACCACGGTTTTGGACTGTGAATTTTAAGTCATTATAACTAGGTTAAAACATCTTTATTAATCAAAATAGAAACCATTACAATCAACACATTTTGCCTATGAGAAATACGTTTTTTATTCCTGTAGTGTAAATATCCATGCTTTGGGATTTGACGAACTCTTGGAAAGCATTTTCTGCATCCTGCTGGTTGTGGAAGCATTTTCCTGCAAAAGTTGTCGAGATACTTGAAGTGGTAGGCGATTGGTGAGAGGTCAGGTGAATATGGTTGATGAGGCGAAACTTTTAGCCCAATTTGTTCAACTTTTGAAGCGTTGGTTGTGCAATGTGTGGTTGGGCGTTATTGTGGAGAAGAATTGGGCCCTTTCTGTTGACCAATGCCAGCTTCAGGAATTATAGTTCTCCATGCATCTCACTGATTTGCTGAGCATACTTCTCAGATGTAATGGTTTTGTCAGGATTCAGAAAGCTGTAGTGGATCACACCAGCAGCAGACCACCAGCCAGTGACCATGACCTTTTTTGGTACAAGTTTAGCTTTGGGAAGTGCTTTGGACCTTCTTCTTGGCCCACCCACCAAGCTGGTTGTTGTATAAAGTCTACTTTTGTTACACATCACAATCTGAAACAGCTCGTTATTGTGTAGAATAAGAGAAGACACTTCAAAATGACGATTTAAAAAAAAAAATTTCACTCAGTTCATGAGGCACCCACTTATGTAGCTTTTCACCTTTCTAATTTGCTTCAAATGCCGAAAGACCGTAGAATGGTCACTGTTGAGTTATTTGGTGACTTCTTGTGTAGGTAAGAGGATCAGCTTCAATGATTGCTCTCAACTGGTTGTTGTCAGCTTCTGATAGCCTGCCGCTATGCTCCTCATCTTTGAGGCTCTCGTCTCCTTTACAAAACTTCTTGAACCACCACTGTACTGTTCTGGGCCAAATGCATTGTTGATGTTGTGAGTTGTCTCTGCTCCTTTATGACCCATTTGGAACTTGAATAAAACATTGCTTGAATTTGCTTTTGTTTAACATCATTTCCATAGTCTAAAATAAATAGTAAGTAATAAGTCATTAACAAAAAAGCATAGTGAGAAATGCCCATTAAAATGATGTATAACATAACCACATTTATTTGAGAATGTATTCCAACATCAAATGGCAAATTCCAATAATGAGAAAACTGCAATTACGTTTGCACCAACCTAACAAAACACCCAGAGCTCACTGCTCGTACCAAGATTCTGCTGTTTAGATTAAATGAATGCGCCCTGGATTATTGCAAGACGTGGGTTAATTTCCAGATGTGTGAAAAGTTGATTCTGACAATTGTGCTGTTGTTCTAGTCACTTTTATGGAGAAGAGAATTTTCAGAGGTCCTTACTCTGCCATTTATGTTGATGTCACCTAATAATGTTAATTTCTGGACCCAAATAATTCACCCATCCACAAATGCTTTTCCACCTAAAATGATGAGAAGTTCTGCTAAATCTGTTGTCCAGCTTTCCAGCCTGCCTGTTTTCTGTTCCTTGTAAAGGAACACAAGACTAGGAATTCTCAAAATAACATTTTGAGACAGACCACCATGCTTTATCAAACACAGTGATGTGCGGTAGTTTTCAGGTTGTAACTTTTCTTCATTTTCTTAGCTTAACAAGAGATCCATACTCAGTTCCTGATCTAGGTGCAAAATGACAAGTAAGGGGAAACTTTTAGGTTCTTGTCCAAACAAAACCCAGGCTTACACAATCCAGGTGACTGGGTAAAGGGCTCCGCGCTAATCTTCAGGCATCGTGTCTGATGCTTTCATTATTTCTCGCCCATGATCAAGGACAATTTAAAGTCAATTGGCTCCACAATTAATATTTTAGTTATTTCCAGGAATTCCATTTCCAAGTCTGGCTCACTCACTCTATGGCAAACCTGGAAATGGAATGCTTAAATAACTACAAAGACATCCTTATTCAGGGTCTTACCATCTTTGGGTTTCAGGTATATGGTAGGCCTAGGTCCCTAGCACTTGTGGAAGCCTACAAATTACATTTTATACATGTGTGCCCTGGTCTTCTTCCCTTAACCCCTTACTATTGCCCTGAGGAGCCATCATCAGATCATTTCCTTATCTAGAACAATTCCGTCTAATCACCTTCAAGGACAAGAAGTTCTCAATGATGGCGATACACTTCAGAGGATTATTTGCCTCTGTGTTGTGGCTGTCAGAGGGATGGGAGGTCTATTGGGATTTAGTGCAATTGGACCAGGGATATGAAACGATCTGTAATGTGCCAAACAGTCCTACGTATTGAGGAATTCTCCTGTATTGACCGGATGCGGTGGCTCATGACTGTAATCCCAGCACTTTGGAAGGCTGAAGTGGGAGGATTGCTTGAGACAAACTGTGGCAATATAGCAAGGCTTCATCTCTACAAAAAAATATAAACATTAGCCAGGCACGGTGGCATGTGCCTGTAGTCCCAGCTACACAGGAGGCTGAAGTGAGAAGATCAGTTGAGCCTACGAGGTTGAGGCTGCACAGTGAGCTATGATTGTGCCCCTGCACTCCGGCCTGGGTGACAGAGTGAGACCTTGTCTCAGAAAAAAAAAAAGAAAGAAAATTCTTCTCCATTGCTTGCACATTTAATGGTCTTGCCAGATATTCATGTAGGTGAAAACCTGTTTATAATTACATGATTATAAAACGAATCTATTTTCCTTGTAAAACACAACATGATTTTGTAATGTTTAATATAAATAGAAGGTGTTATGACTGCGACTGCCATGTAAATTAATAGATTGTTTGAAAAAACTTTGTTCACAACTTAATCAAGAAACCAAAAGCAACACTTCTTAGGTGTCTGAGGGGCCAATATAATGCACTCACATTAGTCTGCATTTGTAGCTACTGCATTCATACTGATGAATTCCTATTGTCTTCTGTTACAGCTATGCCCACATACATAAATATTAGTCTGCATTTGTAGCTACTGCATTCATACTGATGAATTCCTATTATCTTCTGTTATAGCTATGCCCACATACATAAATATTAAAATATACATTTTTATGATAAATTCATTTCTTTTTATTTCTCCAATTATTTCGCTTACATTATATTGATAAAAAACGAAGAAGAAATCCACTGTGGCAGTTACGGAGTGCAATTCCTGATTTTTCAGTTTTCTTTGCCTGACAAACACTAATTTATTTTAGTTTTAGTAGTTAATAAGCGTAAATGTAGACCCCAAGGTGTTTTTTCTTGCTCTTCTAGTAGAATGAAATAATTACATTTGTCTTTTTACCCTGCCCCTGATCTGTTGGCTAACTGGGGATCTCAAGTGGAGACATAGTCGCATTTTCTCTGTATTTTATCCGGAGATTTGTAATTGGCAGCCCACATTCCACCAAGTGCTCTTTCCTCACTGAGCACCTCTCACTGATCTTGACGCATTGGCGGCATGAACACATTCTCTCCCTTACAGAAAACTTAGGAATCAGGGGAGACGTGACATCAAAAGATCATCTACTTGTCTGGTTCTTCTTTGGAAAAGTAATTTTCCATACGTGGTGGTTCATAGGCAAATCTTTGGCTGTAGAACTCCTCTCCCAACAACAGGTTTCTTTAAAACTAAGTTCAGTTGGTGGAATTTTTTGTCTTTGTATTCCCCAGANTTTTTTTTTTTTTGAGACGGAGTCTTGCTCGGCCCCCGCGGGCTGGAGTGAGTGGCGCGATCTCGGCTCACTGCAAGCTCCGCCTCCCGGGTTCCCGCCATTCTCCTGCCTCAGCCTCCCGAGTAGCTGGGAATACAGGCGCCGCCACCTCGCCCGGCTAGTTTTTTGTATTTTTAGTAGAGACGGGGTTTCACCGTGTTAGCCAGGACGGTCTCGATCTCCTGACCTCGTGATCCGCCCGCCTTGGCCTCCCAAAGTGCTGGGATTACAGGCTTGAGCCACCGCGCCCGGCAGAAAGTAAACTCGTAAGGCCCCAGCGAGATTTTGGTTTTCAAAGCTGTCATGGAGTTGGAGCTCAGGAAATAGGACTGGGGAAGCTATTAGGTTGGGGCAAAAGTAACCACGGTTTTGGACTGTGAATTTTAAGTCATTATAACTAGGTTAAAAACATCTTTATTAATCAAAATAGAAACCATTACAATCAACACATTTTTGCCTATGAGAAATACGTTTTTTATTCCTGTAGTGTAAATATCCATGCTTTGGGATTTGACGAACTCTTGGAAAGCATTTTCTGCATCCTGCTGGTTGTGGAAGCATTTTTCCTGCAAAAAGTTGTCGAGATACTTGAAGTGGTAGGCGATTGGTGAGAGGTCAGGTGAATATGGTTGATGAGGCGAAACTTTTTAGCCCAATTTGTTCAACTTTTGAAGCGTTGGTTGTGCAATGTGTGGTTGGGCGTTATTGTGGAGAAGAATTGGGCCCTTTCTGTTGACCAATGCCAGCTTCAGGAATTATAGTTCTCCATGCATCTCACTGATTTGCTGAGCATACTTCTCAGATGTAATGGTTTTGTCAGGATTCAGAAAGCTGTAGTGGATCACACCAGCAGCAGACCACCAGCCAGTGACCATGACCTTTTTTGGTACAAGTTTAGCTTTGGGAAGTGCTTTGGACCTTCTTCTTGGCCCACCCACCAAGCTGGTTGTTGTATAAAGTCTACTTTTTGTTACACATCACAATCTGAAACAGCTCGTTATTGTGTAGAATAAGAGAAGACACTTCAAAATGACGATTTAAAAAAAAAAATTTCACTCAGTTCATGAGGCACCCACTTATGTAGCTTTTTCACCTTTCTAATTTGCTTCAAATGCCGAAAGACCGTAGAATGGTCACTGTTGAGTTATTTGGTGACTTCTTGTGTAGGTAAGAGGATCAGCTTCAATGATTGC
Organism: Rhinopithecus bieti; assembly: GCF_001698545.2. Taxonomy (NCBI): domain Eukaryota; kingdom Metazoa; phylum Chordata; class Mammalia; order Primates; family Cercopithecidae; genus Rhinopithecus; species Rhinopithecus bieti. The sequence continues at coordinate 4,395,199 of NW_016824749.1, read as the reverse complement.
TCTCAACTGGTTGTTGTCAGCTTCTGATAGCCTGCCGCTATGCTCCTCATCTTTGAGGCTCTCGTCTCCTTTACAAAACTTCTTGAACCACCACTGTACTGTTCTGGGCCAAATGCATTGTTGATGTTGTGAGTTGTCTCTGCTCCTTTATGACCCATTTGGAACTTGAATAAAAACATTGCTTGAATTTGCTTTTTGTTTAACATCATTTCCATAGTCTAAAATAAATAGTAAGTAATAAGTCATTAACAAAAAAGCATAGTGAGAAATGCCCATTAAAATGATGTATAACATAACCACATTTATTTGAGAATGTATTCCAACATCAAATGGCAAATTCCAATAATGAGAAAACTGCAATTACGTTTGCACCAACCTAACAAAACACCCAGAGCTCACTGCTCGTACCAAGATTCTGCTGTTTAGATTAAATGAATGCGCCCTGGATTATTGCAAGACGTGGGTTAATTTCCAGATGTGTGAAAAAGTTGATTCTGACAATTGTGCTGTTGTTCTAGTCACTTTTATGGAGAAGAGAATTTTCAGAGGTCCTTACTCTGCCATTTATGTTGATGTCACCTAATAATGTTAATTTCTGGACCCAAATAATTCACCCATCCACAAATGCTTTTTCCACCTAAAATGATGAGAAGTTCTGCTAAATCTGTTGTCCAGCTTTCCAGCCTGCCTGTTTTCTGTTCCTTGTAAAGGAACACAAGACTAGGAATTCTCAAAATAACATTTTTGAGACAGACCACCATGCTTTATCAAACACAGTGATGTGCGGTAGTTTTCAGGTTGTAACTTTTCTTCATTTTTCTTAGCTTAACAAGAGATCCATACTCAGTTCCTGATCTAGGTGCAAAATGACAAGTAAGGGGAAACTTTTAGGTTCTTGTCCAAACAAAACCCAGGCTTACACAATCCAGGTGACTGGGTAAAGGGCTCCGCGCTAATCTTCAGGCATCGTGTCTGATGCTTTCATTATTTCTCGCCCATGATCAAGGACAATTTAAAGTCAATTGGCTCCACAATTAATATTTTTAGTTATTTCCAGGAATTCCATTTCCAAGTCTGGCTCACTCACTCTATGGCAAACCTGGAAATGGAATGCTTAAATAACTACAAAGACATCCTTATTCAGGGTCTTACCATCTTTGGGTTTCAGGTATATGGTAGGCCTAGGTCCCTAGCACTTGTGGAAGCCTACAAATTACATTTTTATACATGTGTGCCCTGGTCTTCTTCCCTTAACCCCTTACTATTGCCCTGAGGAGCCATCATCAGATCATTTCCTTATCTAGAACAATTCCGTCTAATCACCTTCAAGGACAAGAAGTTCTCAATGATGGCGATACACTTCAGAGGATTATTTGCCTCTGTGTTGTGGCTGTCAGAGGGATGGGAGGTCTATTGGGATTTAGTGCAATTGGACCAGGGATATGAAACGATCTGTAATGTGCCAAACAGTCCTACGTATTGAGGAATTCTCCTGTATTGACCGGATGCGGTGGCTCATGACTGTAATCCCAGCACTTTGGAAGGCTGAAGTGGGAGGATTGCTTGAGACAAACTGTGGCAATATAGCAAGGCTTCATCTCTACAAAAAAATATAAACATTAGCCAGGCACGGTGGCATGTGCCTGTAGTCCCAGCTACACAGGAGGCTGAAGTGAGAAGATCAGTTGAGCCTACGAGGTTGAGGCTGCACAGTGAGCTATGATTGTGCCCCTGCACTCCGGCCTGGGTGACAGAGTGAGACCTTGTCTCAGAAAAAAAAAAAAGAAAGAAAAATTCTTCTCCATTGCTTGCACATTTAATGGTCTTGCCAGATATTCATGTAGGTGAAAAACCTGTTTATAATTACATGATTATAAAAACGAATCTATTTTCCTTGTAAAACACAACATGATTTTGTAATGTTTAATATAAATAGAAGGTGTTATGACTGCGACTGCCATGTAAATTAATAGATTGTTTGAAAAAACTTTGTTCACAACTTAATCAAGAAACCAAAAGCAACACTTCTTAGGTGTCTGAGGGGCCAATATAATGCACTCACATTAGTCTGCATTTGTAGCTACTGCATTCATACTGATGAATTCCTATTGTCTTCTGTTACAGCTATGCCCACATACATAAATATTAGTCTGCATTTGTAGCTACTGCATTCATACTGATGAATTCCTATTATCTTCTGTTATAGCTATGCCCACATACATAAATATTAAAATATACATTTTATGATAAATTCATTTCTTTTATTTCTCCAATTATTTCGCTTACATTATATTGATAAAAAACGAAGAAGAAATCCACTGTGGCAGTTACGGAGTGCAATTCCTGATTTTCAGTTTTCTTTGCCTGACAAACACTAATTTATTTTAGTTTTAGTAGTTAATAAGCGTAAATGTAGACCCCAAGGTGTTTTTTCTTGCTCTTCTAGTAGAATGAAATAATTACATTTGTCTTTTACCCTGCCCCTGATCTGTTGGCTAACTGGGGATCTCAAGTGGAGACATAGTCGCATTTTCTCTGTATTTTATCCGGAGATTTGTAATTGGCAGCCCACATTCCACCAAGTGCTCTTTCCTCACTGAGCACCTCTCACTGATCTTGACGCATTGGCGGCATGAACACATTCTCTCCCTTACAGAAAACTTAGGAATCAGGGGAGACGTGACATCAAAAGATCATCTACTTGTCTGGTTCTTCTTTGGAAAAGTAATTTTCCATACGTGGTGGTTCATAGGCAAATCTTTGGCTGTAGAACTCCTCTCCCAACAACAGGTTTCTTTAAAACTAAGTTCAGTTGGTGGAATTTTTTGTCTTTGTATTCCCCAGACAGCAGCTCCATTCATAGATTGCGAAGTCAAAATTGTGATGTGTGTGCAAAATGCAAAGGATCATTATATTTGTTTTTTTTTTTAACAGTCTTTGGTGACAATTTAGTCACCATCAGTATTATAATCTTTGAAGGTGAAGATGTTAAAATAACTAGTGTGCACACCAGTGTTTATAGCAGCATTAGTCAAAATAGTTAGAATGTGGAAAAAAACTAAAATTCCATCAATAAATGAATGGATTAAAACGTATGGCGCATATATATATATATATAAAATGAAATACTATTCAGCCTTAAAAAGGAGTGAGATTCTGACACATGCTGCAACATAGATAAAACTTGAAAACACTCTGCTAAGTGAAAGAAAGCAGACACAAAAGGACAAATACTGTTCGATTCCACTTATATGAGGTACCTCAAGTAGGCATAGCCACAGTCATAGCGTATAATAGAGGTTACCAGGGACTGAAAGTAGAGGGGACTGGGGAGTTATTGTTTAATGGGCACAGAGTTTCTGTTTGGGGATGATGAAAAAGTTCTGAAAATGGATATTGATGATGGTTGCACAACATCATGAATGTCATTAATATCATTGAATCATATACTTAAAAATGGTAAATTTCGTGTTATGTATATTTTAGCACAATAAGAGAACACAAAGAAAAATAAATTATAAACCTAGTATGCTTTACTGATTTAAATATTCTTCACAAATGAAACGGAAATGAACGTTTTTCAGAACTAGAATAGAGAAAATCTGTGCCCTGCAGGTCTGCACTAAAGAACAACTAAAGTCGCTGGATGCAGTGGCTCACACCTGTAATCCCAGCACTTTGGGAGGCCAAGGTGGGCCTATCCCAAGGTCAGGAGATCAAGACCATCCTGGCTAACACGGTAAAACCGCGTCTCTACTGAAAATACAAAAAATTAGCCAAGCATGGTGGTAGGTGCCTGTAGTCCCAGCTACTTGGGAGGCTGAAGTGGGAGAATGGTATGAACCCGGGAGGCAGAGCTTGCAGACAGCCAAGATCGCACCACTGCACTCCAGCCTGGGGGTCCATCTCAAAAAAAAAAAAAACAACTAAAGGGAGTTTTAAAGGAAGATGGAAATGTAGACATGCAGAAAGGAATGAAGAGCAATGGAAAGCGTAAGTGTGTGTGTAAGGAACTGTCGCAGAAGAACTATAAATATAAATATTTAGATATAAAAATATAAATATTTATTAAAAATATGAAGTTCAAAACTGGGCAATACTGGTTTATGGTGTTAGAAGTTAGCAGAGTGGAAAACTTTGGAGATGATGGGATGTTAATAAAAGGGAGAGGGAGGAAGGGGGTTCGAGAGCTAGCTGTCTTCTGTGTCCTCATCACTTGGCAGTTACAGGGGTTTATTCACTTCGTGAGTAAATTCGCTGTGCTGCAAGCACACTCAGTGTGTGCGCTTTTCTGCATGTGTGTCGTGTTTTAATAAACAGTTTTAAAAAATGGAATTGAATTGTTATTTGATTAAATAACTCTCAAAACCTGTCCTAACTACATTACAATGGATGAGCCAGCTTGAATCTTCAGGTGTGATCCATCGCAATTGACTATTGTTAACTGGAGTGCGGTGCCAGTTGCTGCTCTGAGTTCCAAAGCTGCACTCCTTGATAGCTGTGAACACCATGAGTGTACACTGGAGAGCACATATTAGAACATGCTATTGTTCCCAAGCCATCATGAGGACGTACCCTTGGCGTGTTTCTACCTGGGGTGACACATGTATGCACATCTATTACCACATGCTTTCTGCTCTTCCATGTGTTGAAATAACTTGCATTATTCAGAAAAGGATGTCAATTTCTGGTGTCATCTGGAAGGTTAAATAGAGGAAAGTCAAATAGCTGAATTGCGTATTGAACCTGTGATTAATTTTGTTCCTGTTCATAATAACGAGGTCATTTGAGAGCCACCTAATGGCCTGCCACCAGCCAACTAATTATCTAGAATTCCTACCATTGAAGACATTCTTGTCCATGAAAGGACTGTCTCTGGAACAAAATGCAAATATCTGACATAAATGACAGCAACAGAAGATTATTAGACCGGGTGCTGTGGTTCACGCCTGTAATCACAACACTTTGGGAGGCTGAGGTGGGTGGATCAGCTGAGGTCAGGAGTTCGAGACCAGTCTGACCAACAAGGTGAAACCCCGTCTCTACTAAAAATACAAAAATTAGCTGAGTGTGGTGGTGCTCCCCTGTAATCTCAGCTACTTGGGAAGCTGAGGCAGGAGAATCACTTGAACCAGGGAGGCAGAGGTTGCAGTGAGCAGAGATGGCGCCACTGCACTCCAGCCTGGGTGACAGAGTGAGACTCCATCTCAAAAGAAAAAAAAAAAGAAAATTATTAGTACTAATTAGCATGCTTTAGTCTATCAGCATAGCTGACAGAGCAAGCATTAATTGGAGGAATTGCTATCAGGATCAAGTATATTCATGAGGTGGAATAAAAGGTCTGCAGGATGAAGCAGTGCTCTAGAAGGGTGATGGCTGGGAGCTTTGGGAACTCAGAGAGCAGTCACGGGGGCCCTAGATGTAAGAAGAGGTAGGCTGAGCAACACGGAAGACAGTGGGGTCTGGGGCATAATTGCGCACAGCGCAGGCTCCCGCACGTGACAGTGTTACATATCCTCAGGGCCTGAGTGGACCACAGATATGTGCTCACCTCGGTGCCTGTACCCATTGGTCACACACACACTTGTGTGTTCAGCTCATACACCTCAGAAGATGAGGTGGAAAAGGCATTTGGCCTCCTGAGAGGGAGTTCGCGAACTCACAACACAATGTTGCTCGGGTGCAGAAATGGATAGCCTGTGTATCCTTCTTCACAAGATTAATAATCAAATAAATAAATGAATGGAGTAATTGTCATCCTAAAGTAAACATTTGGTATTTAACACAATCTTAATTTAAAATCTATTTATGCAATTGCCATACTTAACGATGCAGTAGCAACTAGGTTTTTGATATTTTATTATTTTTTTGAATAATTTGGAGAATGGAATTGTGCTTCGGGTTTGCATGAATTATGACATGCTGACATTTCTTGGACATTCTCTGCACACTTAGACAAAGTTTTCAGGGATTTAAAAAGCTAATGTTAATATCTAATTTTATGTTTTGTTTTGTTTTGTTTTTTTTAATGAGACGGAGTCTTGCTCTGTGGCCCAGGCTGGAGTGCAGTGGCCGGATCTCAGCTCACTGCAAGCTCCGCCTCCCGGGTTCCCGCCATTCTCCTGCCTCAGCCTCCCGAGTAGCTGGGACTTCAGGCGCCGCCACCACACCTGGCTAATTTTTGTATTTTTTAGTAGCGATGGGGTTTCACCGTGTTAGCCAGGATGGTCTTGATCTCCTGACCTTGTGATCCGCCTGCCTCAGCCTACCAAAGTGCTGGGATTACAGGCGTGAGCCACCTCGCCAGGCCTAATTTTATGTTATTTTTTTCCTTTTCTTTTTTTTTTTTTATGAATGATGGATAATATTACTAAGAAATCTGAAAGTAATTTCAACGAGATAACCACTTCTTATAGGTACTTTGTTTCCAAATCAACCACACATAACATTCTAATTAGCTTTAAAACGTCAATTTGTAGACCGGGCTCGGTGGCTCACGCCTGTAATCCCAGCACTTTGTAAGGCTGAGGAGGGCGGATCACCCGAGGTCAGGGGTTTGAGACCAGCCTGGTTAACGTGGTGAAACAACCATCTCTGCTAAAAATATAAAAATTGGCCGGACGTGGTGGCCACCATGCCTGTAGTCCCAGCTGCTTGGGAGGCTGAGACAGGAGAATTGCTAGAGCCCAGCAGGCAGAGGTTGCAGGGAGCTGAGATCTCACCAAGAGGCAGAGGTTGCAGTGAGATGAGATCATACCACTGCGCTCCAGCCTGGGTGACAGAGTGAGACTCTGTCTCAAACAAACAAAAAAACAAAAAGGGGCCGGGTGTGGTGATTCATGCATGTAATCCCAGCACTTTGGGAAGCCGAGGCGGGAGGATCACTGGAGGTCAGGAGTTCAAAACCAGGCTAGCCAACATGGTGAAACCCCGTCTCTACTAAACATACAAAAATTAGTCAGGAGTGGTGGCACACGCCTATAATCCCAGCTACTCAGGAGGCTGAGGCAGGAAAATGGCTTGAGCCCAGGAGGCTGAGGTTGCAGTGAGGTGAGATCATGCCATTACACTCCCAGGGTGACAAAGCGAAAACTCCATCTCAAAAAAAAAAAAAAAAACGAAGAAAAAGAAAAAAGTCAACGTTGTGAATATGCTGGAATATAGATGAATCTTAAAAAATCTATTTTGTTATGTGTAGCTTTCAACATCTTTTACTTGCATAGGTGCTGCAATAAATAGTTATTGAGTGCTCTCCAAAATGAAAGAACAGCCTAGAGAATTATCTTTGCAAATACATCATAGAGATTCAGGCAAATGGTTTGTTTATTTACTTGAATTATCTGAATGCCTTCATTCTTTCTTCAGTCTTCTTTTTTTATGCTTTAGATACAATTGGAACAGCATAAATTTTGAAAAGAACATTAGGTCACCATGACATGATAATAGAGAGTAATTGTTACAAGTAGCAGTTTTTCTTAGGACTGAAATTAGATCTGCTCAAAGGACAACTTGGCAAACTTTTGCAACTAAAGTTGTTGATAGAAGAAACTTAAAGCTCCATTCTACTTAGCTTGGAGTGTTCCTGTGCTGGGCAATTGGTGAGCTTTATCACCTGTAGAGATGGGTAAACTGTTTGTGGCTCACATTAACCATTAAGCTTTACTTTATGCTGCTTACACGGGTGCAAAAATATGCGACAACTAGAATTGTTTTCATTCAATCAGTCTCCCTATTGGCAGATAGTGGAGTAGCTCTATATTATGTTTCCTCTGAAAAATATAGCAATTTAATTAATAATGCATCCAAAGTTCATAGGCACCCAATTCTTAATCATAGATCATTTCATTGATCATTCTTAGCTTTCATAAGCTTATAAATCCAAACACAGTGGCTAGTCTGTTTTCTAAGAAAATGATTTTCTGTGAGCTAAATCAAAACTGGTTGGCATTATTTTTCATGGCATGAATTTCTATATAGGATTCCTGGTGTGAATTCATTATTGAAAAAGAAGATGCTAGCATAGGGGAAATGTTGCTTTTGCATTTGTTTGCATTTTAGAGTTTTAATTTTTTTCAACATGCCTGTTTTCATTCTGTACTTTATATATTAAAAATAATTTTCACTTAGTATTCATTTCTGTTTTAATTCTGTATGTAATTCCTCTACATGTTTAAATTTCGAGATTTAATTGTCAAAAGAATGACTTTTCTTCAAAGTAATAAGCATGCAATTTTAGGACCTGCCTTAGTTACACAGTCTAAATTATCAAATTTAAGCCATATCTCTGTCAAATTTCAGATTAGAACATACTACGTTTTGTTACTATAAAAAGCTTCTTATTAAACATCTGAACTTACCTGAACTTAAGCAGTTTATTATGTACTCTACAACATAAAATATATAAAATATAAATTTGAGGAAAATGCTAATATCTAACAATGTAGATGCATGTACAATATAATGTCTAATGTACACTTTTCTCATGGATCTTTCATTTTTTTTTTTTTTTTTTTTTTTTTTTTTTGAGACAGAGTCTCCTTCTGTCACCCAGGCTGGAGAGCAGTGACATGCTCTTGGCTCACTGCAACCTCCACCTCCCGTTTTCAAGCAATTCTCTGCCTCAGCCTCCCGAGTAGCTGGTCTTACCGGCACCTGCCACCAGGCCCGGCTAATTTTTTTGTATTTTCAGTAGAGATGGGGCTTCACCATCTTGACCAGGCTGGTTCTGAACTCCTGACCTCGTGATCCACCCACCTCGGCCTCCCAAAGTGCTGGGATTACAGGCATGAGTCACTGTGCCCGGCCGAATCTTTCATTGTTAATTTACCCTCTTTGCAGTATGGTACACATACCATCAACTGTGCTTCCATCTTCCAATTGGGAGATGCTGTTTTACTTTTTCCAGATAGTACCTAGCAGGGGGAGCCTGTTGGGCAGAGGTCCCCAGCCTTTTGGTACCAGGGACCAGTTTTGGGGAAGAGAATTTTCCACAGATGGGGGCAGTAGGGGATGGTTTGGGGATGATTCAAGTGCATTATGTTTATTGTGCATTTTATTTCTATTATGATTACATTGTAAAATATAATGAAATAATTATACAACTCACCATCATATAGAATGAGTGGGAGCCTGTGCTTGTTTTCCTGCAACTAGATGGTCCCATCTAGGGGTGATGGAGACAGGGACAGATCATCAGGCATTAGATTCTCATAAGGAGCACACAGTTTAGATCCCTCCCATGCGCAGCTCACTACAGGGTTCGTGCTCCTCTGAGAATCTAGTGCTGCCTCTGATCCGACAGGAGGCGGAGCTCGGGTGGTAATGGGAGCAATGGGAGTACTGCCTCTGATCTGATAGGAGGCGGAGTTCAGGTGGTAATGCGAGCAATGGGAGTGGCTGTAAATACAGATGAAGCTTTGCTCGCTAGCCTGCCGCTCACCTCCTGCTGCGTGGCCTGGTTGCTAAAAGGCCACAGACCGGTATGAGGCCATACAGGGGGTTGGGGACCCCTGCTCTAGGGAATAAGTGCTTCTGAAACAGCTTCTACTCAGCTCTCCTTATGGTAGTTGCACCTTTATCCTCGGGTTCAGAAATGCCAGGTGCTGCCCATTGCCATGCCTTTTAAGATTCTAGAGAGTAAATTGGGTTGGTTTATGGTTTTCTCCATTGCTACGCTGAGTTTTAAGTTTCTCAGGTGTTTGAAGTCAGTTACCATTCATTTGCTTTCTAAACTTTTAAGTTTATATCCTTCCCAGAACAAAATGTTTGAAAATGACTGTTGAACAAACATGTATTTTGGATACATTCATTTCTTTGATCTCAAAAGTCTGTTTTATTTTTTTAATAGCTCTGTTAGTGAATGCATGTGTTGGCACAGGAGTTGCAATGTCAAATGCCTACAGGGGCCAGGCACGTGTTTTGGCTCCTCTCATGTGGTCAAAATCCTGAACAGGTCAGGGTCAGAAAGAGTCATTTAAGTTTGGGAGAATCCCAGAGCAATACAACTTGTGTCCCATTTGGGACCTTATGGCAGGAGAACACTTTTTCCAGGCCCGAAGACAGCAGCTACAGTGGGGTAGAGATGACCATGTGACACAAGGTCTGAGGGTCTTCACCCTGCTGGTTCCCCATGGTTTGAACCTGAGGGAGCAGTTTCAGAAGTTCCTGTATGTCCCCAGTGGGGAACATGGAAAGCAGGTGAGAGATGCAAGTCAGGGGCATTCCCCTGTGGCCACCCTGGGCGAGAGGCAAGGTAACACGGTGCAGAGCCTTCAAGGTAGGCTGCCTGCTCCAGGGCCAGGTGGAGTGCATGTCTCAGACAGATGATCCATGACTCCAGGAAAGCTGAGCTGAGAGTTTTGGAGGTGGTAGTGGAGGTGGGATTATTGCCTGGCCCCAACTATGTCAAGAAAACAGACCACAGATCACAAGTGAAACCAAGGATTTCAACAGTGAATACAAGCAGGACCCCAGGAGATCAGCACCGCCTGCCCTCCTTAGGAAGTCCCCTAAATTGTTTCCTCCTGGAGATGCCATCTTGGGAAGAGGAGGAGGTGGTGAACCATTGAGCCTGAGAAACAGCCGTGATGGACTTTGAACCTTCAATCTGACTATTGATCTGAAAGCGATATTTAAATTGAAAGAGACTCTGTTGAAGCAAGTGAAACTTTTAATTTGAAAGAGACTGAATTACCTTTAGCAAGTTTCAATGCTTCTCCTATCATCAGAAATTTTGTGCTCATAAGAGTAATGAGTTATAAAACCTGAAGAAACCACATTTATCTTAAAATCTTTATTAGTGTACATGTTAAAATATGATTGGGTTCTCTCATTGAAATGTTGATTTTATTTGAATTCAATGAATGGCACTTCATTAGGTATTTTTAAAATCTTTTATGTATTTATTATGTTTGTTGCATCCAGTGGCATAATTGTTTGAATACAAAACTAAAGAAATTCAGGGACTTTCTCCCTAACATGCACTGTAATCGTTAAAACAGAAACAGACAACTGCAGATTATGTTAGAATACAAGATTGTTATTTGGTATTTACCACAATTGCAAAATCAACTTGTCAAGGAAAGACAATTAGACATCTTCAAATATCTTGATGTTTACATGTGTGATGGCTGTAATATACATGTAAATTGTGGAGTATAACATACAAAAAATTATTGCTTTAAATATCATTATTGCTAGCCCCAGACAAAAAGAGTTGCAAAACATAGCGAAGTGTATGTTTTTGTCACATAGCAGGCGTTTGCCTCCCATTCCTTTTCCTCAATAGACAATAGGATAAAGGTCTAAAGCCTTGACTTCAGATTTGGAGTTGACAATCTGCACAATCCTTCTTCCCAAAGCCATGGGCGTCTTCCCGTGTCAGTGTGTGTGGGTGTGTGCATGCGTGCCCCGCCTGCAGAGACTTAAGCTTTGGGATACAGAGTGACCGTATCGTAGCCCTCTGGGGGCTTCGTGCGGGCTCTTGCGTGGGTTTCGCAGTACAGCTCCCCTTCTATGAAGAAGTAGCCCTTTTGCTTGAGGTTGAGGTTGCAGTCAGCACACACGAAGCACTCGGGGTGCCGGTACTTATCCCGTGCCTTCACCACTGCACCGCTGTTGGGGAAGAAAATGAGCTCAAGTTAAAAAACCACAGAGCAAAAATTGAGACAAAGGAGAGAACCCAACAGAGAAGGCAGGTGTTCTCTATTTCACACTCAGGAAACAATGGCCTCCAGCTGTGAAAACATGCACAGCCATGAAACTGTATGTAATTGTCATGGAGATCTAGGATATCCGCAATAAGCCATCCCATGTTTCTCTCTGGTGTTAACATGTGACTATGTTTCAGATTTTTCAAACGAGTCCTTAATAGAAAATTTGTAGGATCCTACTTCATGATCTTTCCTCATCATTTCTTTGAAGAGGGAGACATGATGGAGACAAGACCAACCCCTCTGCAAAAGATTCTGCTTTTGACGGGGGTGGTCATCTACCCAATGAACAGAGTCTCTCTGATTGCTTTCCATCTGGGTGGTCCAGCCTTTTTCAATGGAGCAAGAGAAAACAGATCAAAGAGCAGAGATGGAATTCCTTTGGGGTGGGTGGACTAGCTTCTACTGTGAACAGTTTACTCCAGCTTAGGCACAATGATTGCTTCTGGTAACGTCAGGCACTGTTGTATTTTACTGAGGGCCTCTCTGCTCTGAGCTCCCTGCCCTGCTTTGACCTTTTGGTCCCATGTTCCTCCTCTTGCCCTAACCAGATTTATCCCCCACTGCCCTCTTGGGATGTATCCTGGCTAACCGGACAGAGGACACATTAGTGTGTGAATTCATGGCAGGGGAATGGAATAATGGGATGGGGATGTGCCCATATGGCACGAATGCCGTGAGGATGTCAGAATTATCTTGGTTGACTTGATCCTGAACTAGCAAATGCGGTTATTTAAACATAAGGTCCCCACCGGGCGCGGCGGCTCACACCTGGAATTACTCGGGAGGCTGAGGCGGGCGAATCACCTGAGGTTAGGAGTTGGAGACCAGCCTGGACAACATGGTGAAACCTCCTCTCACCAAAAATACAAAAATTAGCCAGGTGTGGTGGCGGGCAGCTGTAATCCCAGCTACTGGGGAGGCTGAGGCAGGAGAATCACTTGAACCTGGGAGGCAGAGGTTGCAGTGAGCCAAGATTGCACCACTGCACTGCAGCCTGGGTGACAAAGCAAGGCTCTGTCTCCAAATAAATAAATCCATAAATAAATAAATAAATAAATAAATATTTCCTTGTAATAGAAGCTGACAGTAGTTTTTCAATATTTTGTTTCAAAATCTGTGTAACTTAAACTGGGTAAAGATAATGTATTTTAATTAACATCCTCATGCTGCCTTTATTTGTTTCCCTGTGTGTATACAGAGGAGGATACTATGTATACTAAATGTATACACTTACTAAAGACTAGACATTAACAGGGGTGGGGGAGTTTCAAGTGAAGTCATGATTCTTAGAAGTGACTTTTCAACGTACATTTGGGGCATTTTTTTTTCATGAGAGTATTCTGAAATTGTAAGTCAAAATTGCTGATTCATATGATGTGACAATTTGGAGGTATATCTAAGGAGTGACAGTCACCATGTGTTAAATGTTGGGGACCTATGTTTCAAGTTGATGAACAGAAATTTGGTTTTCATAATTGCCTTTAGTCTATAAAGTCTTAAAGTAGAAGAAATTAACTGTCGCCAAGCGGTATTGTAAATTCCAGGGTTAAAAATGAAACTTACACTATGCCACTCCCACATTTGTCACAGAGCGGCATCCTCTGTGCCCCGCCTGAACCGCCATGGACTTTCGTCACCGGAGCTCTCACACTCCGCGTTCCAGCAGGACGGTCATCTGAAAAACAAAGCATTTCCATGTGTGGCTAGGGAACAGCTGGCTGCAGCTTGTGCTAAGCTTCTATTTTAAACTGTGCACTTTAGCCTTCAGTTGCATCTGCACTGTCATATTCCGAGCAGGACTGATGCAATCATAAGGGACGTTGTTCTGAAATAGGGCATTACAGAATGGAATTAGAGAAAACATTTATTTTGTTGTTGTGGTTGGAGGAAACTGCTACAAAGCGCTCAAAGGCGCGGAGGGCATTATTTTTTATTGTGGCAAAATATACATAAAATTGACCATTTTCACCACGTTTAGGGGTGCAATTCAGTGACATTAGGTACATTCATAATGTTGTGCAAGCACTGTCCATATCCACCTCCAGAATCATTTCTTCACCTCACAGAAACTGTACCCATTAAACAGTAACTCCCTGTGCTCCTGCTCATAGCCCCTGGTAACTTCTATTCTGTTTTCTGTCTCTTGGATTTGCCTATTCTGGATCTCTCAAATAAATGGAATCATACAATATTTGCCTCTTTGTGTCTGGCTTCTTTCACTTCACATAGTGTTTTCAAAGTTCATTCATGGTGCACCATGTGTCAGAATTTAATTCCTTTTAAGACTGAAAAATATTTCATTGCATGTGTACACTACATTTTGCTGATCCATTCATTGTTTGATGGACAGTGGGTGTTTCCCCTCTTTGGGCTACTGTGAATAAGATAAATGCTGGCATACAGGCCGGGCGTGGTGGCTCACGCCTGTAATCCCAGCACTGTGGGAGGCCGAGGCGGGTGGATCACGAGGTCAGGAGTTCGAGACCAGCCTGGCCAAGAGGTAAAACCCCGTCTCTACTAAAAATACAAAAATTAGCCAGGCGTGGTGGCAGGTGCCTGTAATCCCAGCTACTCAGGAGGCTGAGGCAGGAGAATCACTTGAACCCACGAGGCAGAGGTTACAGTGAGCCAAGATGCGCCACCCACTCTACCCTGGGCAACAGAGCAAGACTCCGTCTCAAAAAAAGAAAAAGAAAAAGAATCTGTTTGAGTCCCTGCTTTCAAGTCTTTTGGGGTATATTCCTAGGAGTGGAGCTGCTGGATCACATGATAATTCTGTGTTTAACTTTTCGAGAAGCTGCCGTACTCCCCCAGGGTGGCTGCTCCATGTTACCTTCCCCTCAGTAATGCACAGGGTTCCCATTTCTCCATATCCTCACCAATACTTGTTATTCTCCATGTTTTCTACAGTAGCCATCCTAATGGGACATTTTGCATTTTTGTGTGGCTTTTAAAGGACAGTCTATATCTTTTGGGCATGGAGAAGCACAGGTCAGGGCAGGAGCCCTGAAGGTGATGGGAGAGGGCTGGAGACCCGGGTCTGCGGCTCACTGGCTGTGTAGCCTTTCACAAGGCCACCCGCCCATCCCTCGCCTCTCATTTGCTAAGTAGGGCAAATAATAGGCTCACCTCCCCAAGTTCCTGTGAGGATTAAATGATAATGTGTGCAAAATACTTTTCACAGAACATGGAACATAGTAAGGGTTTGTTAGAGTGTTGTTTAGTTTTTGATGATGGTGATAGTCCAGAGTGTGGGGAGAGGCTGAGAACTTTGACAATATTTGTTTAAAACGGTATCTCATGACTTGCAAGCTGAGTTAGCCCTTGACAACCATTAATGCAATTTGTCTTTGGTGTCCTTTTATGATTTCAGTTGGTGGCTACTTGGACATGTCCCGGAATCTCCTTTTTTAAACTAGGCACCATCCATACCCTATCCTTCTGAGCAAAAATTCATTTGGCTCCCAATTAAAACCAAGTTTTAGACTTTCATTCCCAGTATGTTTGCTGTCCTCCCCATCCCGCCGCCTGCAGTGGCCTCTATCAATACGTTTCAGCAGGTTTCAGCGGCTGCTCACCGGAGCCATCGTCCACCATTCCCTGGAGCACTCTGAAGGAGCCGGACTGGCGAGGCTGTGTGGGCTCATTCCGATTGTCATGGAGCATCCGGTACACGTCCGACTCAGGGGGCACCGAGGCTGTGGGCTCGCTGAAACACAGGCACAGCGGGGAGCATCGTCAGGCGCTGGGAGGCACCAGACGTGCGAGAGGCCACAGACATCAATACTCAGCCATTACTCTATGCACAGACACTCCTGAACAGAGGTCTAGTATTTTCAAGTGAATCTCTAGTATAGTTAAAAGCATAATGTGAATTCACATGGCTGCCTTGGAAATGTCATTGAACAACAAATCGGGGAGTTGCATCCACACTCCTCCACTTGGCAAAATACTTTGGAAGGAAACTAAAAGATAATTGTCAGGAAATAGTAATCAAGAAAAACAAGACTTGAGTCTGATGGATATATAATGATAGATGTGAACAAAATTAACTTTTCCCGGAGAAAAGGCAATATACACATGACGGAAAGTGCAGCAGTAAGCACCCAGTTAGATTATTCTCAGTCATCAAACTGTCAGTAAAATTCAGATTTACTTTTGATATTAAACAAAAAGTATATGGTTTAATATGTTTTTAGTTTTAAGGCTAATTTGTTAACCCCTGGAAATAATAAGGGTATCATTTTACTTGTAAATTCTAGAAATTTAACTTCTCAGGGTTTGAAAGCCTGTAATGTAGAAACTTGTATTTTATATCTGCTGTAATTGACTGCACTGTCTTTTAAAAATAGCCACATTAAAATTCATGTACAATAATGACAGCAGCTTTATTTTAACATGCTTTCTACAAATATATTCATAATGGACAATAAAGAATTTTATCATAATACTATATGTTAAACACTAAAAACTTTATTATTTTATATCATTTTATTGCATTATCTAGAAAACATACTATCTGTAATATCTTTATTACCTATGTCATATTTGCAAATGGCTTTGAGATATCTTACACTATTATTAATTCAATGTGTCCATCCCAAGAGATAGCTTTGGGATATCACTATTTAACACTCTTAAGCATTATAATAATTTAATTTATAAATAGTGATTCTGTAATAGTGAAAGAAGCAATAAGATTTTATCCTATAATAAATCTTTTTAATCAAAATCTTTATGGCAAAATTACTGTGAACAAAGAGTTATAACAAAGAAAAAATGAGTCAAAAAAGACCAGCAAAAATTCAATATCTGCATTAATAGCCTGAGGGTATTCACCCAAAAACCTGCATGTACAATAAACATTTTAAATGGGTAAATAATGACCTCTCCACAAGCTCTATCAGAAGAGAGAAGACTCATCTCATAACATTCCTGTAAACCTCCCACCTCCTTCCTAATTTTTGATCCTCAAAGGACATAGGGTATACTAGGTTATAAATAACTTTGAGAAATATTACACCAGACGTTTGTAAAGTACATTGTAGCTTTTGGGAGACATACACATTTGGTCCTGACATGATTTCACTTTATTGCCATCTGACACATAAAACTTTACTTAGATAATTCCCCAAATCACCCTTATCATCAAGCCTCGATATTTGCAATAAATCCTTAGTATTTTTAAAAAGCTTTTCACATCGCTTTCTTTCCATTAAGACAATGTTAAAAGACACCAGTAAAGCTGACACTGCCCATGTGTTTAGTTAACATGCCCATGGTTCAAAAAGACTCGCATTACCTCATCAAAGGTGTTTCCCCTAGGGCTGTTGAAACCTGACCCTGAAGTGTTTCCATAATATTGTCATCTGAGTACAACTGCATAGGTGTATTAAACTGAGCATGTACAATCTTCACACCAGGAAGTTCCATTTCCAAAGGAATGTTAGGGGCCAGCTTAGCCGCCACTTTCAAGTCACCTGGGCAAATGGTACTAACAGTACTGACAGAAGAAGGGGTGCTGCGTCCACTGGCACAGTCAATCCCGGAGGGAGTACTGCATCCACTGTGTTAATGACCACGTTACACAGAGATGGCACAGGGAGCCAGACAGTCCAGACAGAAGAACACAGAGAACAGGGACAGAGAGGTTAAAAGGAATTGAAGACAAAAGTGAGAGGTGAATTACATCAAAATAAAACCGAATCTTGATTTGTTGCTAGAATTTATTTAAAAAGGGAAGATGTTGAAAAATTCGTGATTGAAAAAAGTTTAATAAAATTAGAAGGTACAGGTGATACTGCATTTTTTGGCTCTGTTCTACCAGGCAATGTGTAAGTTGAGGGTTACATGTAGAAAAGTTGTATATGAAGTAAGTAGAAAATTTGCAGCTATCCTCACTTTTTAAAAATAGGCCAAAGACTTTAAAACTGGTCAATATCACAGATAAATGATGAAGGAAAATTACATTGGCTGGATATCCTTTTAATTTCTCAAGTGCAACATTTAAAATTCAAGTTTTAGTGAACACCGAATATGCAGCATGAAGATGAAATCACATATTTGGGCTCAACATTTCAACATCAGAGGTATATTTCAGTAATACAGTTGAGCTTTAATTAAATAGTAATTGGTAACTTGCAGGTTTTATGGTAAATATTATGTTTTAAGGCTATCTTGTAAATATTTTGTTACTATTTTAATATTTTCTATTTTTACTCTTTAATTCTGTGAGGAGTACACTTTAAGACAGCTGTTCAGTGGTTTAATACAAGCCCTAGAAAAAACCAATAAATGCTTGTCACCTTGCTCTTAGTGATTAGAGGAGAAATAAAGTGGCCTTTCACTCTTTTGGTGCTTATATTTCTTACACAGCTATTTTATGCACACTTTCAGAAGCACACATCTATCCCATGCATATTTCCCTTTTCCTTTTAAAGATGCATTTCAGGGACTTATGAAAACAGCAAAGCCCAGTCATGCAAATCGAAGAACTAGGGAGATTTCACGTTCTATTTGGAAACTGGATAGGGGTCAGTTAACAACTGACATGCTAGTGACTAAAAAGTCCATTTTCCCACGTGCATGAGAGATACCAAGAGATTTTTGTAAAAAAAAGCATAGTCATTTAAGACAAAGCAAAAAGAAATATTAGTAGTGATATAAACATCTATCATACTTTCCAGTTAGTGTTGTCGTAAGCTCAAGACAGAGAATGGATGTATATGGTGTGTTTACCTCTAAGTTCAGATTGTCTCTGGTCTCAAGTATGGCCCCATATCTGCATTTACTCTCTAGAGGTATTAATGCTAACTTCAGCCCATATAAAGATAAGAAACCAAAATGATATTGAGCAGGAACTTTTTCCACTCCAGCAATGTTGCAGCCTGATTAGTCTGGAGAACTCATGTCACTAAATGCGTTTAAATTTTTTTTGTCTTGTGTTATCCAATTTAACCACCTACATAACCTAAACCAGAGTGGTGGATATGAACTTGCTCCCTCACTTCCTGCCTTTTGAGAACCTATTGAAAACCCAACCTGTACAATGTTTAGATCACATGCCAAAATGTCAAGTGGGCTATTCACCATTTTTGTAGGGTCTATACTGGCTCTTGAAATGGACGTCAGCTGGTAAAAGAGTATGAGGACATTTTCAGTTGCAGTGCAGTTTAGTCAGGATCACGTGGATTTAACCTGAGTGTAATGAAGCTTACGAAATCAGTTTAGGGATTTGAAACAGAGTTAAATCTTGGGAGACTTCGGCCTCCCAGTAATGAACCTACTCAACTAGCATTTATAACTACTCTCCCCTACTGTGTGCCAGACCTAGTGCCGTACTGGTCAGATAAACTATGATCAATTTAGAACTTACAGTTATGCCATGTTTTATAGCAGTTACCAGTAATATTTTTCTGCTATAAATGTATAACTTTTGACTCCTCCAAAACTTAACTACTGATAGCCTACTGTTGAACAGAAGTTTTACAGATAAACAGTCTATTAACACTTAAATAGACTACCATCTATGTATATTTTATACATTCATGGCAAATCTTTTTCTTAATTTTTTTGATATTTCAAGGCTACAGTTAGTGACTTTTTTCAAATTGTTGCAAATCTCCAAAAATGTTTCCAACATATTTATTGGAAAAAAAATCCACATATAAGTGAACTTGCACAGTTTAAACCCATGTTCTGAGGGTCAACAGTACATGCATGTTTGTGCACTATGTAATTTTAATTGAGCCTGCATTCCTAGTTCCTTTATCAATCAGGCCCATGTCTATTACATAAATGAGAAATGAACGCTAAGCAAACAAGGATGAACTTTTATACATTTCTGGGCCAATTTAAAAAGAACTTTTAAACGGATCCTTTAAGTAAACGAGTTTTCATGGATTCCAGTCACTGTGGATATCACCGGGGATATATCATCATGGGTCACCACGACTTGCTCCTGATGACCTAGAAAGGTAGATGCTAATGAGATTTTCTGAGACTGACTTAGTGACTTGGCAAGGCCACTCGTGAGGTTGATAACGCAGTCAATTACTTCATGCCCAGACACATCATTTGACAGATTGCTAATTTCTCTGGGGTGTGTACAGACATTTTGGGGCATACTTCTGGAAGCAACTTGTCCAAAAACCACTCATAGGATTGTATTTTATCACTTGGATCTAAAATACCGTACATATGTATTTAATTGTAGCTTTAACCTTAAAAATTTTACATATTTGCATATGAAAACACCAGTCTTTTAAAAGGCTTCAGTCATGATGAAATAATCAAAAGAACCATAGCTAATAGTAAAACCCCAGGGAAATTAAGCTGTTAACAATTTAGCATGTCTAACTAACTTACTTTTTTTTTTTTTTTTTTTTGAGACAGAGTCTCACTGTTACCCAGGCTGGAGTGCAGTGACGTGATCTCAGCTCACTGCAACCTCTGCCTCCTGGCTTCAGGTGATTCTCATGCCTCAGCCTCCTGAATAGCTGCAATTACAGGCGTGCACCACTATGCCTGGCTAATTTTTCTACTTTTAGGAGAGATGGGGTTTCATCACATTGGCCAGGCTGGTCTCAAACTCCTGACCTCAGGTGATCTGCTCACCTTGGTCTCCCAAAGTTCTGGGACTACAAGTGTGAGCCACCATGCCCAGCACTAGCATGTCCAAATTACTTTTGATTAAAGAAGTTCATAACTGTGTAGTTATAGGGTGACTATAGTTAACAATAATTATTTATATATTTCAAAATAACTAGAGGAGTGGATGTGGAATGTTCCAAAGCACAAAGAAAGTGACTGCTCGAGGTGATGGATACCCCAATTACCCTGATTTGATCATTACACATTGTATGCATGTATCAAAACAGCACATGTACCCCATAAACATGTACAAGTAGTATGCACCCAAACAAAAACTACATTTGTTTTAAAAGTTAAAAACAAATGTAGTAGTAGGTTGGTATGCAGCCACTTACAATTCCACCTTGATGAATAATAGTTTGGTAGGAACAAAAAATTCAGAAGTTACAGCAAATAGTGAGGAGGCACAGGAAGAGAAGAAGGATGTTGGGGGCACTCTTTAACAATTCTTTTTTTTTTTTGGAGACGGAGTCTCACACCGTTGTCTGGGCTGGAGTGCAGTGTCATGATCTCAGCTCACTACAATCTCCACCTCCTGGGTTCAAGCAATTCTCCTCCCTCAGCCTCCTAAGTAGCTGGGACTACAGGCGCCTGCCACTACGCTCAGCTAATTTTTTGTATTTTTAGTAGAGATGGGGTGACCAACATGGTGATCATGTTGGTCAGGATGGTCTCAAACTCCTGACCTCGTGATTCACCCACCTCTGTCTCCCAAAGTGCTGGGATTACAGGTGTGAGCCACCACACCAGGCCTTATAGTTCTTTAAGATTTGTGCACTGGCATCTGTTTTTTAAGCAAATCCCCTCACTTCTGTTTCTCTCCTCCTCTCTTCCAAATTCAGCTATATTAAAAGGTGTTATCTTCAAATGACATTATGAGTAGCTTGTCATTATCCCCACGTTTAAGTTAAAATGAAAAAAAATTTTAATGGGGATTATATACCTAGGATTTTCTGACTTTCCTGACTTTTTATACAATTGAATGTCACAGGTTTTTAGTAAAGGCAGGATACGTGTTACTCTAACATATCACTTTATCCAAGCCTTCTGAAGCCCTAGAGCTGGTGTGGGTGGACTCAGTCACACTAACCTGAAAAGAACGCAAGTTATTAATTTTACTGTGCTTCTTTGGGAAGTTGTATATATTCAACAGTAAAATATCGTATCATTTTAACTTTAAATCCAGTGTTTTGTTATTGGGATTGGGCTGGGGTGGGGAAACTGTTGAAAGTGGAGAAACGGAAAAGATGCAGATGAGAACAGAATGGGAACGAGGGAACACACAGAGAGAGGCAGGAGAGGACACAGAGCTGCCAGCATCGGGAGCGAGACGGCTCTGGACTCTTGCCACTCGCTGGGGAAATGGTGTGCACCCTCAGGATTCGATTCCTTTATGCAGTAAGCATTTATTGGACGTTTACTTTGTCTGTTTGTAGATGGTCGCTTGTTGAGCATTTATTCTGTCTCATTTCTAGGTGCTGGGGGTGTAATGTTGAGCCAGTCAGACCAGGTCCCTGCAGACACTGAGCTCACGTTCTAGTGGAGGAAGATACGGAGGAAGATGGTTGCCTTCTTAACGCCTTTCTCCTGCTCCTCCAGTCCAGGGCTCCTTCCTGGATCTGGTATCACAAGAATTGTCCGGCATGTTTTGAGACAATCACCTGGCTCTGCCTGTAGCTTACTGAAAGGTCTGGACATGGAAATCATACAGAGGGGATGACCCCCTCTCCACAGCCTATGGCAGGAGTCATAAGCTCGGGTGTCTAGAGGGGCCAGGAGGTCACACATGTATGAAAATGGGCCGCGTCTCACACACTTAAGAGTGATGCATATTTTGACAAGATGGTGAGTTTAAATGTTCTGTCTAAAGGCACTTACATTCTTTTTTTTAAACAAAAAGGTTAAATAAAACATGCCTGTGAAATAAATCCACTTATGGGCCACCAGTTTGCAACAGCTGCGGTAAATCACATTCAGTGTTCCTGTCAGAATCCAGTCTAACCACCAGCTTCCTTCCTGTGGGCTGACCAGCTTAGCTGAGGTCAGAAGGATGGAACTGAGGTTTCCTGAAGTCACAGTTTCCTGATTTGGCAATACAGGGCATTATTTTCTTTCCCTTTAGGTTGGAGTTCAATTTCTAGAGAAGATATTTGAAAAGGATGACCTGAAGATGATCAGTCTCTCTACTGAGAGACGAGAAGGAAGAGCTTGCTCCTTATCATTCTGTCTTGTTCACCTGATTCCTTGCTCCTAACCGGGGCTGGTTTCTATGCCTGCTCCCACTGGCAGGGCTTTCCTGACCTGGGATAGATATACCGACTGCCCGACTCAAAGGTCATGGTGTTCTGGATGGGGTCCCCAGAGCCTCAGGGCTGTTCGCTATAAATACACGTGGTGATTGCATAAAATTTCACAGCTCTGTAATCTTGTCAATATTTACTCTTGGAAATGGAAGTTATTTGGCCTCTGTACTCTGCTAAGTGAGTTTGTTTCTTTTTGCTTTTGAAATAAGATTCGCAATGAGAAAAGCCACTCCAAACATCTACAAGTTACTTTTCTCGATGATTAGTAAGAACTGATTTAAGAAGCATGCACTGCAAACTTCACAATCTCAGAGCTTATGACCTGCTTCGGCCCGGGATTATGAAAGGTTTGGGCCGAATATTGTGCTTGTGTTCAAAGTAGTTCACATCCTGTAAAACAAAGCATTAAAAGGCCCCTCAGTGGAAGACAAATTCTTTTTCAGATAAGATTTAACGAATGATAATTGTACAGAGAGGATTATTTACCACCAACTATTGTCATAACTAGCAAACGTGATGACGGAACCAGGACGATCTCTTCCTTTCAACCATCTATCCACTAAATGGTCAGGCACTGGCGGACCGGGCCCCACAGCAATTAGAAACATGTTTTAGATACTTGTCTTTAAAAGAGAAATCTGATAGTGCCTTCAGGAAAGTAAAAATAAAACAGCAAGAGCTGGACTTTCGAAAAGAAAAGAAACCATACTATCACTGTTAGGTACACTGGCCACAGCAGAGTCGGATACTTACTTTTGAGGTGAGCTAGGAATGAGACCCCGCAGCTGTCCATGAAGCGCATCTTGTATATTGCTAGTTGAATAGAGCCCAATTGGTGAGTTATAGGAAGCGCTCACTACCTGTCTTTTGTCATCAATGTTTGCAGCTGCAACAAAAGGCTGGGCCCTTCTGTTGTGCGCGGTACCAATGGGTTTGAATTCCTGTACAATGGCAGACAAAATACACAGAGCCACACAGCGCACAAGAAAGCCATTAGTGAGCGAAACCAACAGCATTACTACTGTTAATAAAGGCATCTTTACCCACGACGAGATTGATGGAAAGATTAGAGGAGTTAGCCATACACTTTTCCATGGTTTTCTCTGAACTGTACATGTGCTATATTCACTGATCAAACGTTAAGGTGAAAAGGAACGGACCTTATTTAAAATATTACAAAATAATTTAAACATTGCATCCCTTATCTGTCCCTGACTTCTTTATCTATAGCTTTAAGAAATTCTAATGACTCGTTTGAATGCAGACATTTTGTGTGAGAAATGGGATTTTTGGCTTGAAAATTATACTTAACATTTTCTCAAGTAGAATTTACATATGGTTTCTCTTCTATTGATATATTGATAAACTTTCCCCCATTTTGAGAAATGAGGGAACAAAACAAGGACAATGAGCATTTATGAATAACTAACTACACTGAATCATTTAAACTAAGCCAGGTAAAACTTGTTTTAAAACGTCTTTTAAAAGTTCTTAACTTGGATTAAGCTATAATCTTAATTTTAGAAAAAACAATTGAAAGACTCTTTTTATGAAAGAAGGAATAGCATACACAACCACCCCCCTTTTGTATTGCGATGATTTCATGTTGTGTTTGAAGACCTCTTCACGTTTACTCTAGTCCCCAAAAGACTAAAGTCAGTAATTCAGAGAGAAAACGTGTGTGATTCACAGGAGGATTTTCACTTTATTCCTTGGGAAAAGGACCAAACAGCAGAGTCCTCAACCCTGAGTTTGAAACATGTCTGAATGATCTGAAATCCTATGTTATTTTTTTTAATGTGGGAATCATGTTTTCCAGATTTTATACAGATTTATAATTTTGTAAAGCCTTTACAACTTTTTTCTTCTAAGCAACAGAAGAAAACCAAAAGGGAATATGCTCAATTACAGGTCACTGATTCTCTTTCCAAATATTTATTTATTTATTTATTTATTTATTTGAGACAGAGTTTCACTCTTGCCACCCAGGCTGGAGTGCAATAGCGCAATCTCGGCTCACTGCAGCCTCCTCCTCCCTGGTTCAAGCGATTCTCCTGCCTCAGCCTCCCGAGTAGCTGGGACTGCAGGTGTGCGCCACCAGGCCCAGCTAATTTTCGTATTTTTTGTAGAGATGGGGGTTTCACCATGTTGGCCAGGCTGGTCTCAAACTCCTGAACTCAGGTGATCCACTTGCCTCCGCTTCCCAGAGTGCTGGGATTATAGGCATGAGCCACTGTGCCCGGCCCCAAATCTTTCTATTTGGCAGAATTAGTGAGATAAATCTTTCTAACACTATTTTCCCTTACACATTCACATCAACTTCATTTACTTTTGTGAACGTGGCATCAGTGTTCCAGATTTGAAATCGTACAAACGTATATAATTATTTGAAATAATACTGGAAAGAGACTATTGTCTTTAAAGCATTAAAAGATCCTGTCCTGGCCGGGTGCGGTGGCTCAAGCCTGTAATCCCAGCACTTTGGGAGGCCGAGGTGGGCGGATCACGAGGTCAGGAGATCGAG
>NW_016824749.1:4289210-4369791 GCF_001698545.2 Rhinopithecus bieti | reverse complement strand
AAAAAAAAAAAAAAAAAAAAAAAAAATCCTGTAGTATTTATTTTTCTCTTCTTTTCATTTCAGATAAGTTGTGGGTTATGCTTTTCTGTTAGAAAACAGACTGTCAAAAACAAAAAGAAGAAAAGAAGGAGGAGGAAAGAAAAGAGAGAGTCTTTCTTCCCCGGGTGTAAGACCAGAGTTCTTCATAGAAGATTCTTGCGCCTGAGAATATGAACAACTTCCTACAAAACACGTTCCTTCAGTTCTCCTGAGCGTACTCCTTCTTCTACTACCCGGGCCTACTGGCAAAGCTCACTTAAAAAAACAAAAGTTATGCCAGGGCAATGGGGTGCAGCTTCGAATCCTAGCCTAGGAGATTTTGACTCTACCCGCCCCAAATCTCAGGGAACCTGAGAATCTGTGACGCGGTGAAGAACAGCTTTTCTCTCACCAACCTTGGACAGCATATTTCAACAGCCTCCTGAACCCAAAAAGAAGGTCTGAGTTGAATTCAATTTAGTCTATGATTTTCTCGTGTGATTGAGTTGGCTGATATCTTGTTCACTTAACTTTTTTCCTTCATAATAATGGCTCACGGCCAAGGAGTTGATTAACATTATTGTAGCTGCTCTTAGGGAGCAGAATGACCCAAACCATCAAATGGAGCTTTAGAAAAATGCCTAATCCTAGAGCCTGTGAAAATGTGTGTAGTTAAACATTTATAAACGGCGCAATCTAAATGTTTTAGCTGATTTATTAGTGAATTTGGATTGGCTGAGTTTTGTGATTAACCAGTATAATCAGCCATTATTATGGCATGAAAAACTAGAAATAATTGTAAGTAATGACAATGGCCATGATTCAAGCCTTTTTGGTATGAGAGAAGACAGCACGCTAATTGCCTAACTGCCTAGTTTAGTTCTGGTGGATTATAAGTCTCTCAGGCTAATTAAATAATCAGGCATTACTGAATCACTTAAGTTTTGTGGAGCTTAGGTTTTTTTTTTTTTTTTTTTTTTTTTTTTTTTTTCCTTAAAGTAAGGCCTGCCTTAAAGTCTTGGTAAGTAGAACTGAATTAATAAAAACTAACATAATATAATGGCTTTATGGAAAATACCTCTGCCCTTATTTCTTCTTAGCCTTAAGATGATAAATAAATACAGGTAGTGTTGTCCTGTAAATGAGGCAACTTCTCTGAAAATATTTGTGCATTAATAATCTCTAGTAGAATTTCTAAATAGCAGCATATAGTTAATCAGCTCCAAGCAATTTCTTTGCAATTTTCGGTTTTGGTTATACATATATTGCAAAGATCACAAATGCATAATTTGTTAAAAAAAATCAAAAAAAAAAAAACCACCAACCTCGATTTTACATTCAGATCTTAAAAGGAAGTGTTTCTAATACAGGCTGCAAACATTTTTATTTAGGCTTTGCAAAGCATTAGTTTATGGGCTTTTAGAGTCATTCCAAAAAGCACAATGAGGTGTATACACCAAAGGTTAACAAGAAATTTAAGTGGGGCACTCAGAGGCAACATTCTATCCAAGGCTTACATCATTGTTGATGGTCAAATGTAATCAAAAGACAAAACCAATTAGAAGTCTGCTGTTCCACTTTAATTCATTTTATTTTCCTGGAAAATCACAAGTAACTGAAAACACCAGCTAAAAAAGTGTATACAACAGTTAATATAGTCCAGCTCTTGTGTTTATTCTATCTAGACAAAACCACCCAGATCATTCTCATTTCTTAGGAATTCAATATGTAATTATTCCCATGAATTGATACATTTAACATTTTTAGTTTAAATGTTAGAGGCTTATATTAAGGAACAACATTTTGAACTAACAGAAGGCTAGAGCTGTCCCAGTGAAAGCTAAGTAACTTGACAGAACTCTGCTGACGTGAAGAGGATGCAGCCATGGACAGCAGTCTCCCGCGTCCTCGGAATGACCGCAGACATGACAGCAGTCAAAGGCTTCACCTTTCAACTTCTTAGTTGGAGACTGCTCACAGGTAAAGATTCAGATAATCTTTACGATTCAGAACCATCTCCAACAGAAACAGTATGTTTGATTCATATACACACATACATATTTATATACAATATGTATACATATGTATATATCAAATCAAATCATATATATATGAAAAAATGGTGGGTATATAAGAGAAACAAACTCTATGAAGTGATCTTATATTTAATCAAGCCACGATGAAGAAATTATATTTCATCATGTTTGAAATTTATAATCACTCCCTCCTCATACTCGCCCCTCAAATGAACCCTTATCATCATTTTTCCTCCAGTGAGCAGTTTCAAGGGTTACCCATCTCTCACCGGGAAGAGTTTGAGGAAATGGTGATTATGAAAGCTTGTTTTATATGGGCTGCCTTCCAGTTACCAAAACACTTTTTATTTATGAAAATAAAAATGACTTTATCCCACACTCTTCTTGACTGTATATGTAAACTCTACCATCTTCTCTGGCGAGGATGCAATCCTTTTTATGGAAATGGAGATAGCTTTCTTCTTATTTAGATAAGAACCATCTTTGCTTCTGAAAAGCATCTTTCTTGTATTGTGATAGGCACAGTACACCTTTGAGTTGTTCACCCAACATTAAGCAAATCTGAGGGTTATGGTTTGAGACTGTAAGCTTTGAAAAAGGACAAATAGCTTCATTAACATACTCTTAGTCAAGAGCAACACTTTGTACTGAAAATGGACCATATTGTCTATTTTGTACAGAAAATAGATTGTGTTCAGGATTGCATGGAAGGCATTTATTCAGGTGCTGGGAGTTGATCTAAACAACACCTAACATGCCCTTTACATCTAAGATTCAAGTCTAAACTCATAAAAACAAAATCTAGCTATTTGATGATAGCATGGAAAAATTATTATTATTATTATTATTTTTGAGATGGAGGCTCACTCTGTCGCCCAGGCTGGAGTGCAGTGGCGCAATCTCGGCTCACCGCAACCTCTACCTCCTGGGTTCAAGCGATTCTGCTGCCTCAGCCTCCTCAGTAGCTGGGACCACAGGTGCCCGCCACCACATCCGGCTAATTTTTTGTATTTTTAGTAGATCTGGGGTTTCACCATGTTGGCCAGTCTGGTCTCAAACTCCTGACCTCAGGTAATCCACCTGCCTTGTCCTCCCAAAGTGCTGGGATTATAGGAATGAGCCACTGCGCCTGGTCAAATTTTTAAAATCTAGATATTAAAATTTTATATCAACTATTCCTATAACCTTATAAGTAAACGTCCCCTTAGCTTAAACCTATGCACAGGGGAAGAAATCCAGAAATAAACATACTAACATTTTATTATCTGTGACTGGGCTTGGATGGTAGAATATAGTTTTTTCCCCAACAAATAGATATGAAAGTGAAAAGGTGTGTTTTATTCCATTGTCAAAGGTCACATAACTTACAATAAAAGTTTGACTTGGGTTGAGAAACAAAAACTCCAATTTCACACTGCTCAGTGTCCTTTTGCTATTCATCTGCAATGACATCTTGAAGCATGATATATTAATGGCAGTTGTGTCTTTAACTGACACATATTTGCTGTCCAGAAGATTGCTCTATTTGTAGAGCTGTCATTTTGATAAAAAAGAAAAAGACGTCTTTTTTGTATAGCTTTGTATTACTTAGAAAAACGAAAAACGCTATAACCATAGCTCAGCTTTTCTCCAGTCTCAGTCCACAAGTGAAACTCACTGTTCGACTTTTATCGGCACATTTTGTTCTAGTTTACAGGATTTTTGGATAGCAGAAGATACACTGCAATTTAGTTATTTTCGTGTGGGGAATGTCTGTCCTGAAGGACCAAGTCACATAAACTGGCCATGCGGAAATCTGGCCTGAGAGTCTCATAAGGAGTAGAAATCCTTTGGTTCTTTAGTAGAACTGAATTTGTTCTTATCTTGGAGCATTTCAAACACTGGCCTCTTGGAGAGGATGTCAGTAAGAATTAGTCATGATGCCAAGTAATGGAACGTTTAATGGCTCCATCTGACTGGCTGCTATAGACCTTAACCTAATCTTAACCTTTTTTAAAAAAGCAATTTTATCTCATTTTTCCCATTTGTAGTATCATAAATACTCATATTTTCTAACCCCCAAATGTAGGACACAAGGACTAATACATGATGGACAAGAGGTCAGAGTATTTAAAATTAGGATTATGCCTTAAAATCCCATCCTTAGAATAACCATAGTCATAAATTAATACTCATAGACTTGCAAAAGAAGCCTCTGCTAGAGCTACAGCTTGGAGAATCACCCTTAAACTCCAACTCTGGAGAGATGTTAGCAAAACGCGGGCTCCCATCCTGGTCTAAACTCACTTTGTGCTTAGTAAATACCTGCTGAATTACCTTACATGCCAGGGTGAGGGATGCAACCATGAGGAAGGATCACTGGGGATTTGGCACTTTGGTCAGATCTGTCTAGTCGGCCTCATTTCTTGCATCTCATATTAATGAAACTGGGTTTAAAAATTAGGAGAAATTCTTGCATGGAAAAATAATTTACAAAGGGTGCAGTGCAATATTGGATGTGTGCTGTGTAGGGAAAAGGAAATGCAGAGTCCCATCTAGTTGGTCCAGGTAGTAAGAGGCTGAGTGGTCAATAAATGCATGTATATTGACTTTAATTTTCAAAAGCACCATATAGTCTCTTTTTCTCATGTGTTACCTCCAGGTGATAAATTGATGAGGGTGGGAGGAAGCAGGTTGGCTTGGGCATCTCTGCAAAGGGCTAGATACGAGTGAGAACTCTACCTCAAGAACTTTCTTTTTTTCTTCCAATCTTTTCTTCTAGCAAAGCAAAAGTTGACTAGAGGTATCGTTATTCACCAGCCCACCTAGTATGTCATGGGGAGTCGCCATCAGCATTCAGATCCCTTCTCATTGTATTTATTATCTGTGCCATCCATTTTATCTTTTGCTCACTTACCCCAAAGAGCAGAAAGTCTTACCCTGCCTAAGCATCCCACTCAACTTTCTTTTTCTTTTCTTTTTTTTTTTTTTTTTTTTGAGACAGGGTCTTGCTCTGTCACCCAAGCTGGAGTGCAGTGGTGCAATCTCAGCTCACTGCAGCCTCGGCTTCCTGGGCTCAAGCGATCCTCCCACCTCAGCCTCTTGAGGAGTTGGGACTTACAGGTGTGTACCATCACGCCCTGGTTAATTTTTAAAATTTATAGAAATGGGGTCTCACCATGTTGCCCAGGCTGGTCTCAAACTCTGAAGCTCAAACAATCTTTATGCCTCTGCCTCTCAAAGGATTATAGCTATGAGCCAATGCGCCTGGCCCCGCTCAACTTTCAAGATTAGTTTCCGTGCAACAGCTGGGAGTAATGGCAGAACACCATTCTGAGAACTGGCTCCCAGGACAGGTCCTGGCAATGTTAGAAAATGCACAGCTCATTTTTAGGCCCTTCAGTTCCTTTCATCCATTTGTCAGCTATTTATTGAGCTGTGGGCTATTGACTGAGCTGGGGGACTTAGAGGGAAGACAACAGCCTCAAGCTTCCTGCTTTCATGAATATTCTCTGTTCTGATCACTCCTTTTGGGGCTTATTTTTTCCTCCTTTTTGCTTTTAGTGGATTTTAGATTCAGACTCCACCTTCCCTTTAGTCAAAACTCTAGGACAATAATCTAATAAACTCATTTCCTCTAAAGATTATATTGCTCAGGATCCTTCTTCTCCTGGAGAGGTTCTATTTTAACTGAAAATAAAGCTTGGATCCACTTGTCATGACCCTTGTAATAGCAACAAAGAAGGCATTCCTAGCCTCTAGGACGTCCTATCATGTAGGCAGCTAACTATCTCACCAGCAAGGAAGGCCAGGAGACTTTCTGATTCCAGCCTGGGGTGGGGGTAACGTACTGATAATAAGGAGAGCTACCACTTATTTGAGTATTTCTATGAACAACTCAGTGTGACAAATTCTTTGCTTGTATTATTTTATTCTAATCTTTGAGAAGCCCTAGGAGATACATGTACTGATGTTATTCAACATCTTTTCGCAAAAGAAATCAGAGGCGTATGGAGACAAGTGGAAAACTTGAAGGACAAACTCAGGAGTTGATTTTCTTGAAAGGGGAAGTACTTCTAAGCATGAATTACAACTATGTTTTCAGTTCCCTTTCATCAGTTATAGAGAAAAACCACATGCTGGGAATATCTAATCAGTTTAGCGGGAACATGTGTTTCAGAAGGGGTAGTAAATGTACGTACGCATCTGTATCTCTAAACCTTTAGAGCTTCTATGTAGAGGTCATAAAATGCTTTTCTTAATTAGATTTCTCAGTACATCACAATCAAGATTTGATCTAATTTCAGGTTTTTTGGACCTTTTGAAAGCAGACATAGATCAGCATCAGATGATTAGATTAATTTAGTTTATTACAGTTGCCTCCAGAGAAAATCCTTTATCTTTTATAATTCAGCTGTAATGGCAGAATATCACCATGATCACACTAGGCAACACTCTTTTCTTAGAGTAAATTTAATTATAGAATCCCAGAAGTGAGAATTAAAGAAGAATATAAAATGAGATCTGGGTGAAGACCTCGAAGGATTGAAATTCACAATAACTAGTAGATTGGAGCACCTGTTTCAAATGGTAGACCTTATTTTTGCCTTGCTTTGTTTTAACGACTTAAACTCCTTAGATTACCTCATGGTCATTTCACAGAAATCCATCATAAGAAATGAAAGAAATAATAAGTGTACTCTGTAGATTTAGCCAAATTCTTTCTGATGGGAGCATATTTTGTCTTTCAACAAGATGTTCACATAGGAACACTACTTTTTCTTGATGTAAGAAAACACGGATAATATAAATGAATCTCAGAGAAGAATGACAGACAACAGTTTCATCAGGTGGCTTGTTCCAATTTTTCTATTTGTCTCTTCTTCCCCTTGGAAGGCATCCCAATGATTTAAAAGGAAATACAACGTATAACGTTTGCTCTAAAATTCATACCTGTGGTTCTGATTCTAAGTTGATTTTGAAAGGATGAGCTTTCCCATCTTCAGATACCTGTGGAGACCACAGGCGAGTTTCTGCCCTGGAAATAAAATAAAATTTGTAAACTTCAAATTCTAATGGTACTTTCAGTTTTAGTATACTTTAATTTCCCATTATGTTTGTGAAAATACTAGCAACCCTCACTAACTTACGCAAAAGCAATTATTTCTTTGTTGCTGATTATTCTGTATTTTCCCATTTAATTAGTCTTTTTTTTTTTTTAAGATGTTGTCTCCCTCTGTCACCCAGGCTGGAGTGCAGTGGCAAAATCTTGATTCACTGCAACTTCTTCCTCCTTGGTCCAAGGGATTCTCCTCCCTCAGCTTCCCAAGTAGCTGAGATTACAGGTGCCCACGACCATGCCTGGCTAATTTTTGTATTTCTAGTAGAGACAGGGTTTCACCAGTTGGCCAGGCTGGTCTTGAACTCCAGACCTCAAGTGATCCACCCACTTTGGCCTCCCAAACCACTAGGATTACAGGTGTGAGCCACCACACTTGGCCGAAGTCTTACATTTTTAATGTCCTTTTGGGGACTGTAGACTAGATAAAAATTGCCTGGAGTACACTGTGCAGTTTCTGGAGGAAGGAGGCCTGCAATGCACGTGGGGAACAGGAGAGGGAGACTCTGCAGGCACACCCTGCAGATGACCACCAGGCAAGTTCCCTAGACCTCCCTACTTCCCTCCAGTCCTATTGAGGCCACTGCAGAAGACAGTGAGTGATCTGTCAGGTGGATTTGTTACTGGCATCAAGGAAATGTGCTTTGTCCAACCCTTCCCATGCATCTGCCTGTGACCTAATGGCTCCTAAGGGACTGTAAGCTTGGCATGAACACAGGTTACGCATCGAGAGTGAAAGAATCTACTTCACCCCATGAAACGGCAGATTGGTGGATTGATTGATCCTTCTGTACCACAGCAGGGAAAACTGCAAGTACAATCATAACAGGATGAACACACAGTAACAACCACTATAACAAATTACTATTATCATGGTTCAGTTTTGGATCAGAGATCTGATGGCAGGAGATCAGGCTCAATTTCTTAGTGTTTTTGGGGGGTGGGGTCAGAAATGTCTCAGTATTTAACATGCCCTTGTGTATATGCACTCTCACACCTGTAACGTTCTTCTGGGCTGAATTCTGTACAAAACAGCCAATGGCAGACAGGATATTGGCAGCCAGTTTTTAATACAATTACAGTTGGGCAAGTCAAGAGATTCTTTCAGGGGAATCTCTCCATTCCATTCCATTCTCTATCACACTGAGAACAACGATATAACTAGTTGTGCTGTTCAGTGTTTATGTGGCCAATAGTTGTTCTATTTTCATAGTTAATTAACTGGGTTATTACTGGAACAAATTCTTTCAGCCTCTTTTATTATTCTAACATTCCAGAGAATCCTTTTTAGAAATGATTTGTCAACAACTGCTAGATTGACTGACTTTAGTAAAGAATTAAGTAGTTGATATATAAAAAAGCCAGCCAAAATACTAGGTCTGTGGCACTCCTTGCTAGGAGGATGAAGTTATTTATAGTTCTGGTTCAGGTTCTCCTGCAAAACAGATCAGATTTAACTACCATTAGTTAAGAAGCACCTGTCAATTTTGAGACACAGCTGGTGAGCTGCTGCTTTAATCCTGTCCTGCGCATCAGCATGAGTCATGGACTCTGTCCCAAAGCCGTCAATAGCCAGGATGACATCTCCAGGACACAGGTTGGCAGCTGCTGCCTTGCTTCCTGGTGTAATCTGGAAGAAATCATGGCACCATTTAAAAACGAACATCCTGCAATATCTTGAGTTTTGTGCCTGACATTTGTATTTCAGCCTGGTAACATGTTAAATGTTTCACTGGGCAGAAAAACTGTAAATCTAACTTAAGAAACTCTCAGTTGGTCAATTGAGTTAGGTCTATTTTCTCATCATGTTGAATAATTTTGTTTCTTACTAACCACATTTGACATTGTTGTATCTGTTACTCTCTTTTAAAACATCTTACATAATTCCCAGTGTGAATCATACATTTTTTTGTCTTAAAATTATTTTTTATTTTCATCACCCAGAAGTCTCTATTTGGGAATAGAGTTTTACTATATTCAGACAACTTTTATATTCAGATTGAAACTGCTTTCAATCCAAATATAGCAATCCTTACTATTTATCATCTTTAAAATTCACATAAGAGGCATGCAATGGACTGAATATTTATGTCCCCCCCCAAACTCGAATGTTGAAATCCTAACCACAATGTGATGGTATTTAAAGGAGGGACTTTTAGGAAGCAATTAGGTCAGAAGTGAGGAGCCCTCATGAATGGGATTAGTGCCCTTATGAAAAACGCCTCGGAGAGAGCTCTCAGCTCTCTTGTCTCCAATAAGGAGGAAACAATAAGAAGTGAGGTGTCTGCAACCCAGAAGAGGTTCCTCACCAGAACCCAACCATGCTGGTATCCTGACCTTGGATTTCCAGTCTCCAGAATGGTGAGAAATAAATTTATGTTGTTAAAAGCCACCCAGTCTATTACACTTTGTTTAGAAATCTGTAGAGACTAACAAGAAGAGGCCAGATAATACACAAAATTTTAGCTTCTCTTGAACCCTTCAGAAAGCTGAAGTCACAGGGCAATACACTTAAAATCTAAGGAAAGATAGGTGCCTTCAAGCAAAGGCAAGACATGAGCATAGGCTCAACTGCATGGAGGAAGATGGGGCTCCCATACTAGCTGTTATGAAGAATTCAGCTAAAATTATTAACAAATTGCTAAAGATCCAGTGTGAGTTAACGTGAGCGTATAGAACTCCTGGAAACCACAGACACAAAGGAAGTTTGTATTCACTCATGGTTTCTTCTCCATGAATGAAGAACAGATGAAACAAACACAAGACAACTAACAAGACAGTAGATTTTAATTAAACCATATCGGCAATTACATTAAATGTAAATCATCTAAACACATCACTTAAAAAACAGAGACTATCAAACTAGGTGAAAAAGCGAGATCCAATTTTATGCTGTCCACATGTTTTTCTTTCAGGGGCAGGAATAACAGGAATACTTAAGAATACAGAATATGGGAAAATATGGTTTTCCATACTTTAAAATATTTAAAAATAGAAAGGTGGTAATCATTACCATTGAATAGTCAGTTAAGGGCAATGATTCTTTTGACCAGTATACCTACTCCCAATTTTCCTGGGTAAATCCCAACTATACACCTCTGCCTACAGCTCCCATGGGTCTTAACCTTGCCTACTTCTCTCACATCATCTTACATGATTCCTGCTCTCCCTGATCCATGGTGCTGTGGCCATTCTGATTTCCTTTTAGTTCCTCATGTAGGCCAAGCGTGTGCCCCTTCTGGGGGTTTTTATGCACTCTTATTTCTGCCTGAAATGCTTCCCTTACTCTTCACTCCTTCTCACCCTTTAGGTCTAGGTTCAAATCCTGCACTCTCAGAAAGACTTCGCCAAACATCTGAAGTAGCTTCTCTAGTCCTTCCCCCATCATTCTTCACCATTATACCCTATTTCCTTAATGAAAATTATTTGTACTTTTATGTTTGTGTATTGTCTGTCTTCCCAACTAGACTGGATGCTCTTGAAGATAGGTACAATATGATGTATGTTTCTAATAATTCACAGTATATACCCCAGTACTTAGAATAATTGAAGAATCAATTAAAAAGCATTTAAATCAGAGCTTACATAAAAAGAACTAGTCCCTATATGCCCAAAGATTATAGCTTTTAATGTCAACTTGTCATTGCTACGTTTGCGAGTTTCTAACAGAGCAGAACAATACATACTAAGTCAAATCTCAAACTGCTCCAGGAAGAAACTAGATTATTTCTAATGCTTTGAGGATCAGCAATTAATTCATTTGCTTTTTCTTTATTTGCTTATTCTAGCTATCTAATTGTGGTTCTAAGGAAGATACAAGTTCATCTAAATAAATAAAATTGCTAAAATAATAAGTTCTCATGTGTCCTGGATCTTCTGTCTCATTACTAAAATGTTTATTGTACTCACTTTATTTCTGTAATCATCTCACTGTAGCTATCACAATGATTTTTCCAGTAGGAACAGTTAATAGAAGCTGGGTGAAGACAACTGGGGATTATTATATCTTAGAGGCATTTCATAGCTGTTTTCCATTCAGAAACATTCTCAGACTCAGAACTGTCAGAACAAAAGTTACCATTCCCAGAGTGATTTGTAGGGATAAAAATAATCTTAAACTTTCAATTTTCTCTAATTTGTCAATATCAGTATTTTCTATTTTTAAATGTCTAAGACTAGAATAATTTTCTTTGAGTTAAAACACAGGCCAGGCATGATGGCTCATGTCTGTAATCCCAGTGCTTTGGGAGGCTGAGGTGGAAGGATTGCTTGAGGCCAGGAGTTTGAGACCAGCCTGGGCAAAATAGCGAGACCCTGTCTCTACAAAAAAAAATATTTCTTAGAAAAGCTAGGCATAGTGGTTCACACCTTTGGTCCCAGCTGCTCAGGAGGCTGAGGTGGGAGGACTGCTTGAGGCCAGGAGTTTGAGACCAGCCTGGGCAAAATAGCGAGACCCTGTCTCTACAAAAAAAAATATTTCTTAGAAAAGCTAGGCATAGTGGTTCACACCTTTGGTCCCAGCTGCTCAGGAGGCTGAGGTGGGAGGACTGCTTGAGGCCAGGAGTTTGAGACCAGCCTGGGCAAAATAGCGAGACCCTGTCTCTACAAAAAAAAATATTTCTTAGAAAAGCTAGGCATAGTGGTTCACACCTGTGGTTCCAGCTGCTCAGGAGGCTGAGGTGGGAGGACTGCTTGAGCCCACGAGTTTGAGACTTCAGAGAGCTGTGATTGCACCACTGCCCTCCAGCCTGGGCAGCAGAGGTAGACCTCCTCCCCTCACCAAAAACAAAACAAACACACAAACAAAAACACACAAGAAGGTATATTTCAATATATTTGCTTTCAGAGCCTAACTTAGCTTTTCTAATATACCTAAATAGATTTAAGTTATGTAATACTCAATTCTGATTTGGAAAAGTCTAACTTTTCTTTTAGCTCTGGTTAGGATGAGTGTAAGGTGGGATAAGTGGAGGTTTGTTTCTGCATGTGTCCACACTAATTTTAAACAGACATCTGAACAACAGCTTTTCATTATCTAAGTCCAATATTTATTGATATCTAGAGTCATACCCCCAGTATTGGACTTAGATAATGAATAGCTATTGGATATCTAAGTTGAATATCTTAGATACTGAATATTACTAAAATTTACTAACAATATTAATACTAAATAACATCTTATACTTATGCAAAATGTTACATTTGCAAAGCCCCTTCGCACACCTTTGCCCATTACAGCTCTCTAAGACAGGCTGGACAAGGAAAACTGGCTCTGGCTTTGAGGAGAAGAGGTGTCTAAGTAACCTGTGGCTTGCTGCTGAGCTGGGAGCAGCTGTAGAGCTACGTCACCAGCTCTTTCAGAAGTCAGCTAGGACAGGTGGTTTATAGTGACGGCCAGATCCCACTTGTCATTTTGTATTCAACCTGGTTATTGTTGTCCTGAGACCTCTAAGCAGAGAGTTGATAAGAAAAAGGAAATAGAGGAATGAGAGAGGAGAAAATATGATGCCTTTACTTCTTCCTCGTTTTCAAGTGCAGCCAGGCCAGTGATCAGAAAATGACTGTGAAGTAGTTTTTCCCAATTCTGTGAAGAAAGTCACTGGTAGCTTGATGGGGATGGCACTGAATCTGTAAATTACCTTGGGCAGTATGGCCATTTTCACGATATTGATTCTTCCTATCCATGAGCATGGAATGTTCTTCCATTTGTTTGTGTTTTTATTTCGTTGAGCAGTGGTTTGTAGTTCTGCTTGAAGAGGTCCTTCACATCCCCTGTAAGTTGGATTCCTATGTATTTTATTCTCTTTGAAGCAATTGTGAATGGGAGTTCACTCATGATTTGGCTCTCTGTCTGTTATTGGTGTAGAAGAATGCTTGTGATTTTGCACATTGATTTTGTATCCTGAGACTTTACTGAAGTTGCTTATCAGCTTAAGGAGATTTTGGGCTGAGACGATGGGGTTTTCTAAATATACAATCATGTCATCTGCAAACAGGATGAAGCTAGAAACCATCATTCTGAGCAAACTATCGCAAGGACAGAAAACCAAACACCGCATGTTCTTACTCATAGGTGGGAATTGAACAATGAGATCACTTGGACACAGGAAGGGGAACATCACACACCAGCCTGTTATGGGGAGGGGGGAGGGGGGAGGGATAGCATTAGGAGATACACCTAATGTAAATGATGAGTTAACGGGTGCAGCACACCAATATGGTACATGCATACATATGTAACAAACCTGCATGTTGTGCACATGTACCCTAGAACTTAAAGTATAATAATAATAAAAAAAGAATTTTCACTGAAACTAAAGGGTTAGTGTAGGCTTATTAAAAGAAAGCTATGGATGTGTATAGTTGAATAACTGATTTGATTAAAGTTATTTGGAGCTTAAAAAAAAAAGACAATGTCTGTGAAATTGGCCTGATTTTAGTAAGTTAAACAATCTGTTTAAACATGAAAATCTATTACTTCCCTGCATTACTTTATGTTATTATTTTATTGCCTTATTATATTCTTTCCTTGTATCATTACTTTGTATTAGCACGCACAGTTTATTACTGTTTTCCCAAATTAGGAGAAGAGAGAGCTGAAATGAGGCATAGAGCTTTTCAGTGGATTATTTATTGTTTAGGCTCATTAGGGTCTCAAATATCAAAAGTACTGGAGAGATCATTGAACACGGTACAGCAGTGAATCACTTAGCAGCACATTTTCAAACTTGTGTGTTTATAAGAATCACCTGGGGTCCTTGCTAACATTAAAGACTCCAGCCCTACTCCAGATGCTCAGAATCAGGAACAGAATCTCTAGGAGAGGAGCCAGGGAATCTATGTGTTTAACAAGAGCCTCAGATGATTTCTGTTATTCACATCAACCTATATTACTTGGATCTGTTGGGGAAAAAAGCTAACTGAAAACACAGATAAAGCATCTATAATATCCTATTTATGCGGAGATGTAAGGCAAGTCCGAGATAGTCCCGAGATGATGTTTCTGTTAATAAAAATGATTGAAATAGTTATGGAACGAGACAAGCAGACACTGAAGCACTGCACAGCAGGCACGGATCGAAATCATGAGAAACCCCATTGTTCCTTCTCCTTCCCTAGCAAACAGACTCCGCGTGCCTCCTTGGCATCCGCAACCCTGCAGCACCTGGCTGCCAAAGACATTTCTAGAGCCACACCCCACACTGGTTATATCAGAATCCCTGCATGCACCTGGGCGTGGGTGTGTTCAAAAGTCATACGGGCGGCTTTAACATGCTGCCAGGGCTGAGAACCATCACTGGATTCCTAATGAGAACTACTATCTCACTTAATTCTTAAGACAATCTTACAAAGTAGTTATCTCTTTTTTAAAATGAGAAAATGGATGCTTGGAAAGTGTAAGAAGCTTGGTTACGGTCCCACATCCTGAGAAAACCTGAAATTCCCACCTGGGTCCGCCTCGCTCCATAGCTCAGAATCTTCCATCACCTCGCATTGCCTCTCCTGCAGGTAATCTTTCCTTCAACACCTCCTAGCTCTTTGGGCATGGTTTTCTTGTGGAATTCTGGACAGGTTGTGTGACGGCAGTTCATATACATGTTCTTTCTTTTCTGATATTAGCTTCTCTGGGGTTAGAAGCCCGTCTAAGCCACAATTATACACTTGCAGCATCTCTCACGTACAAGGCATTCTGCACACAGTAGATACTTGTGGGATGTACGAGTTACACACAAACCAGCACTTCCATGTAGACATGGTCTGTGTTAGAACAAACTTGAATAGGTTTTTATTTATATCAATCTTTCTACTACATTTGTTTTACCCCGGAAAAGAATTGCATTCAATTGCAAACAGTCCTTTCTAAAAGTTTAAATTTCAAATGTAGTTTATATCACATTAAATTTCAAATGTAGTTTATTTTAAAGTCATACACTTTTCTCTCTTAAAGCCTGCAAAAATTAGGAACATGCTAACATTTTCTATACTGGTCCTCAAGCTCGTACAGCATTCTCAGTTATAATGATCTTGATCTTAGATGTGCTCTGGGTAGGAAGGAGGGAGAAGAGGGGAAAGAGAAACTGAGTGAGAAAAGACACACTGGCATCAGATCTAGACAATCATTTTATATCACGGACATAAAAGAAGCCTGCCCTGTACACTAGCCTCCCCTTATCCACGGTTTTATTTTCTGCAGTTTCAGTTATCCGAGGCCACTGCAGCCTGCAAATAGTAATTGGAATATTTGAGAAGTAAACAACTCATAAGTGTTAAACTGCAGCTGTGCTGAGTAGCGCGATGAAGTCTTACTGTGTCCCACCTGGGTCATGGATCATCCCTTTGTCCAGCGTATCCACATTGTCTATGCTACACTCTTCACCGTGAATCACTTTGCAGTCTTAGTTATCAGATTGGCTGTCACAGTATTGCAGTGCTTGTGTTCAAGCAACCCTTATTTTACTGAATAATGGCCCCAAAGTGCACGAGTGCTGTGCCCAAGTTATAAATTAAACTTTATCACAGGTATGCATGCATAGGAAAAAACATATATATAGAGTTTGGTACTAATGTAGGTTTCAGGCAACCACTGGGGGTCTTGGAATGTGTCCCCTGTGGATGAGAGGGGATTACCGTATTCCATACTGAAATTTTGTCAAAGCAAATGATTTGTAACTTGTCTGTGAGAGTAGATCTAGCCTCTGGATGGTCCAAAAACTTAGACTTTGTAGAAGTGTCTTATGAAAGAAAAAGAAAAGATGCTCACTTAAAGAAGTGAACCTTAAAATTCTTCTGTGAAATGCTTAGGCCAGTTATATATGGTGTTTGAAATAACAACTCCCTCCCCTAAACTGAACATCCAAAACTGAAATTTTATATTGCACAAGGTCTATCACACTTATTGCCTAGAAACTGCTTTCCTAAAAATTGTGTTTATCACAACCAGTTGCTAAAAATTTGTTTTGAGAATGTCTGGTGTTTGACTTACCTTACTTTTGATCCTTTTAATAATACAAAGATTCATCTGGCTGATTATTTGGATTGTAAACAATGACAGGGGTGAGGGCCCTGTGTCCTAATTTTGTGAATTGTAATTTCAATTGATGGAGGCAGTTATATTTGTCACTCTCCTACAAACTCTAGTTGGAGCCCCATTGTCGAGGAGTATTGCTGTAGCCTGTATTTGTATAGTGTGAGGCGGGGAGTGAAGGGTATAGCTTGTAAGAGGACAAAAGCTGATTTAATGGCGACTTGATTAAACACATCTCATTTATGGGACCTTTTGTGGCTTTAAGTACAGACATTGGTGTTTCAATTCTTTGTATATTAAGAACTTATTTAAAACTGACAAATTGGCCAGGCGTGATGGCTCACGCCTATAATCTCAACACTGTGGAAGATTGAGGAGGGCGGATCACCTAAGGTCATGAGTTTGAGAACAGCCTGGCCAACATGGTGAAACCCCATCTCTACTAGGAAAAAAAAAAACAAAAAAAAACAAAAATTAACTGATTGTGGTGGCGGGTGCCTGTAGTCCCAGCTACTAGGGAGGCTGAGGCAGGAGAATCGCTTGAACCCGAGAGGTGGAGGTTGCAGTGAGGCGAAATTGCACCACTGCAATCCAGTCTGGGTGACAGACGAGACTCTGTCTCAAATGCACAAAACAAAACAAAAACATGACAAGTCAACTAACAATAAAACAATTCTCACTTATCTTTTTGTGAAATATTTTTTGAGAACACATTCTGTATCTACTTGTAATAAAGTTATGTAAAAAGTGAACCATCTAGTCAATCATTCATACTGTGTTTATATTTATTCTACAACACATATGATCTACTAGGCACGGTGCTAAGCCCTGAATGACCCCCCAAATTAGAAGGTTCCCGCCCTCGGGGAACGTGCCGTTTGGTGGGATACAGATGCAGTGAAATATCTGGTACAGGCATGACATAAGGAGGGGTTACACAGGCCGGAAGCTACAGTAATCAAATGGATGAGATGGTTGTTACCGAAAGAAGGATTGGGGAGAGGTGTTGGAGTGGGTTTCCACAGGCATAGAGCACAGTGGTGTGGTGTGGGGAAAAGAAATCTGGGGAAAAATGGTATCAGGAGCAAACACATGTCAGGGAAACCATAAGCAGTCCAGAGGGCAGCCCCACTGCCTACGTGTGGAGCAACGGGAAGAAAGGGAGAGAAAACGAAGGGAGAGGAAAGAAATGAAGTTAGCAACTCAAATTGGGATAGTAGATGGTGAAAAGTCATGAATGTGATGCTAAAGCCACACATTTCACTCTCTACAAACCAGTGATGCCACTGAAGGATTTTTAAGAATGAGAAAGGAAAAAACTTGGCATTTTCCAGAGACAGTAAGAGTATGCTGTGTGAATTGGACGGGGGAGACAAATGTCTAGGTGTGGAGCTAGGAAAGCTTGAAGAAGGACAGTGGTAGAAAAGATGGAAAGTGGCAGATCTTGAAGACAGAATCAATAAGGCCAGTGATGAAGAGGATGGCAGAAAACACCTCTTTGGAAATATCGGAACAACTGTCCATTTTCACCTGTGGGCTTCAGAATGCAGGCAGACCCAGCATCAGAGCCTGTTCCACTGCTTGTGACCATCCGCGGGTTAATGAATCTTTTAAAGCCTCATTCTCCTCATTTGCAAAAGGGGACGTCACTACAGCTACTCTCCTAAAGATTATTGTGAGATTTCAGTGAGTTCGTGCATATAAAAGGTTCCCATCAATGCCTGGCAAGCAAAAGAATACAATAATACACTTACGACCTCACACACTACCTTTCAAAATGGTGTAAAAATGTTAAAAGCGGTACAATTCACCATTTAACAATACTGAGTTATTTTCTGTAATACTTTTATTCTCTTTCTTAACAAATTTCACTATTCTTATCATTTCAGTGAAAATATTCTCAATCAGGTGTTCACTAAAGCATAAAAGTTATTATTGAATAAATAAATGAATATTCTTATTTATTCAATAAGAATCTACTATACACCTGGCTTTAGGGACGCTTGGGATACAAAAATAATTTGGTTTTACCTGCTGTCCTGGAATTAATTAAAGAGAAAAGGCATAATCAAGTGAAATATTTGGTCATAAACTGTTATTGAACCAAATGTCAAAATGAGTGATACAAATTAGTTATGAGTTAGAAATTCCAGATAGAATTGGTTTCCCTAATAATAATTGTCATTATATCAAATATATTTACCAATGGCTATTGTAGTCCAACTCTGGAATGTAAGCACTGATTTAAAATAAACATTTATAATGTCAACAACTCAAAATTTCAAGTATATCATTACTTATATTGACATACAATTATACTATAATAGCAAAATATTTCTTTTATAAATACCTTAAAAGATTTTCATGATGAAATTATTTTGTTAGAAGTTAATGATTTATTCTGTGTTAGGATTCAAAAGTTTATTCAACTTAAATAAAACTATACTCCAGAAACTAAAATATTTCTTAT
The DNA here is from genome assembly GCF_001698545.2 of Rhinopithecus bieti. NCBI lineage: Eukaryota > Metazoa > Chordata > Mammalia > Primates > Cercopithecidae > Rhinopithecus > Rhinopithecus bieti. The sequence continues at coordinate 4,351,144 of NW_016824749.1, read as the reverse complement.
TAGATATAATGGAAACTGGTTTTTTTTTTTTTTTTTGGTAAATCTATAATAGGAATTGCTTGGCCCAGGTCACTAAAGCATTTTCTGCTTAATCTACTGAGGAACGTTTTTGGGGGTATGTTGAACAGTTTTCATGTTTCATATAAAACACATGTCAGATATGTTTATATGTTTTGAAAATGTAAAACAAGGCTTGAAATGTTCCATTGTATGCGTCTGTAGGATACATGTTTTGACATATTTTTAAAAGGATGTTGGTTCCCAATTCTCATAGGCATATATAAATAAAACAGAATTTAAAAGGTATTAGCTTGTTCAAAATCTGTATGAGATGAATCAGATTACAACATATACATTTATAAAATATGGCATGCGAATACAAGAAAATAAAGTATAATACTCTGAAACTAAAACTGAAAGTTTACGCCTTTAGGTATTAAATGTTTTATATGTGATAACTGAAATAATACATTAATTTTCTATGAAGAAAACATTGTTAGAAAACATCAACTAGACCAAATAATGCTTTAGAATTCTTCACATTTACTGATAAGAGAGAAACCCTGAGGTTTTATTTTTACCTTGTTTTCTCATTATACAATAGAGAACACTAAGTAAAGCTTGATTTTGATATTAAAGCATTATTTTCCGTTTTTAGGCTGAGTGGTTTACTTTGCACCAGGTAAACTAAACTGCCACGTTTTCTTTGTAGCTGGAGTCAGAGGTTGATGATTGCTAAGCCAAGTTCTCAGCTTTGGAAAACATGTGTTCAAAATGCCTGGAAACTCAGGAGGACGCATTAGGAATATTTCCCCTGTCTGGGCTGATAGGAGCTGCTCCCGTTTGGCCAACCCAGGCCGTGCCCCGCCAACAGCGCGCTGCTGAAGTTTTCATCCCGACGAGAAAAACGCTCCGCTGCGCGCCAGCCCCAGGGAATGCCCGGGGGCGCCAGTCCCTCGTCTCTCCCACCCGGGACCCATCATTTGTTACGGAAGGGCGATGGGGTGTGTTTTATTTCTGTAATCACATACAAACATTTAATACGTAAAGGCGAGGACGCACTCGAGTCTGGCAGCCTCGCCTTCCCTGAGCCCAGTGGCTCTCCTCGGAAAGTGGCTGCGGACCCAGAGGATGGGACACCTTTAGAGCGGACTTTGTCAATCTCTGAGCCGCTCCGCAGCCACTTGACGGAGTTGCCGCCGCCCCCGGAGCTGGGCGCGCGCGCTTTCTGGCCGCCCTCGGCCCCGGGGCACCCACCGCGTCCCCCCGGACGCCGCCGGAGTCCCCACCTCGCAGCAAAAGCAAGAACGCCGACACCTACCCTGGTGATGACCAAAGGCTGGTTGAAGTCTATGCCCCCTGAGAGTCTGAAGCCCCAGGGGGCAGGGCCCGGGAGGACCACCGTCTGGGGCATGTCGCCTTCCTCCTGCCCACCGGGCTCTGAGTGTCCCCACGCGGGGCAGCCACTCCGCGCCGGGCCGCGTCCTCGCTCCGACCCGGGCGGGGGCGCTTTATCCCCGTTGGGAGTGACGTCACCGCCCCGCCGTCCTCCCCGCCCCCTCCCACCCCGGAGAGCTCCAACTTTGGAAGCGAGAGCCGCGCCAGCCCTGCGGGAGTGCGCAGCCCGGCCGGCTGGGGCAGCCTCCCGGGCCTCGCCGGGCGCGGGGGCTTCAGGTTACAGCGTCCGTCGCTCTCTTGAAGTCACACCTGTCTCCCTGTTTATCTTCTGCTTGGAGCGCAGCAGTACACTTTGTTGGAAGCGAAAGCAGTCAGACCACAGCCTCCATGCTTTCAATTAAAACGAGCATCATCAATACAATTTGTTATTTAGCAATTTCGAGTGCATTAATATTTACTTACTACCTCTGCCGCTTTGGGCAAGTTACTTAACATCCTTTTAAATTTTTATTTTATTTATTTAGTTTTTGTAGAGACCAGGTCTCCTCTTTGTTGCCCAGGCTAAGTCTTGAACTCCTGGGCTCAAACAGCCTTCCCACCTCTGCCTCCCAAAGTGCAGGAGAGTCTGGCCGGGGTCCTGTGGTAGTCTTGGTGTGGACTCAAGTATTTCTGGTGTTATGTGTTAGGATGTTGTGATTCCCAAAGGGAGAGGGAAGGATGAGGGAAGAGAAATATGAAATGCTTTAAAAACTCAACAACAAGGGTCTTGTGGACTTAATGCCCCATATGATAAGGTCATATTGGTCCAGGAGGACAGAGTTGCAGCAGACTTTTAAGAGGGCAGTCTCTTTGGAAGCAGTTTTAAGACTGATGGAGAAAAGAGAAAGGAGATGCAGAAAGCAGTAAGCAAAGTGAACCAGCCTGGGCAAATGTAAATCACAAAGGTATGATGGGCATTACTTTGTTCGCTGTGGTGGATTACGTAAAAGTCCTGGGGGATAAGCATTTTCTAGTTCTAGACATTTCCCAGTGCCCCATCTATGCCGGACCATCCAGCAGCTGAATGTTCTGTCTTCCTGCTGACTTTGCCTATGTGGGCTGAGGCTGTATCACAGGGCACATTTCTTCTGTCAGTCGCTGGCTCTGTCTGCATGATACAAACATACACATGCACACACACAGAGGTCCATTCAGAAAAAAAATCAGACAAGTCATTTGGTGTTGTGTAATTATAGTAATTGTTTTTACCTTACTTCACGAGCTGGCTTCTGTAAACAGCTGATTTTTTTCTTTGCCTTTTTCACTGGCCATCTTGGCATCATTTAGATGTAGCCAATATCTATACAATATCCATATAATATCTGATGAGTTTTTTTTTTTTTTTTTTGAGACAGAGTCTTAATCTGTCACCCAGGCTTGATGAGTTCCTCAGGCTTTGCAGAGAGCATGGAAAGCAGGGACATGAGATGGGCAGTTTTCCTACATTCTACTCTTCACCGAGACCAGCAGGAAAGTGCTCAGAAGTGACTGTTAAGGTAGAGGTGAGAATAACTGGGAGGGAGTATTCTAAGGAAGAAGCACTGGCCCCATCCTAAATGGTCCTAGAAAATCCTGCTTTGGGTTTGGGTACTGTTCTAAGGAGAGGTTCTTTTTGCATGACTCTTTCATTTGTTTTTTTGTTTTGTTTTGTTTTGTTTTGAGATGGAGTCTCGCTCTGTCGCCCAGGCTGGAGTGCAGTGGCGGTATCTCAGCTTACTGCAAGCTCCGCCTCCCGGGTTCATGCAGTTCCCCTGCCTCAGCCTCTCGAGCGAGTAGCTGGGACTACAGGCGCCCGTCACCACGCCCGGCTAATTTTTTGTATTTTTAGTAGAGACGGGGTTTCACCGTGTTAGCCAGGATGGTCTCGATCTGCCGACCTCGTGATCCGCTCGCCTTGGCCTCCCAACATGCTGGGATTACAGTGTGAGTCACCACGCCTGGCCTCATTTGTTTTCTTTTTCTTTTTCCCTTTCTAAAGGAAACGGGGACAGTGTTAATAAGAATGAAGTGATCAACTCTCCTTGGGGTGTGTGTCAAGGTTCCAGAGGAAGGGATGTCAGAGTTGGACCTTGAAGGGTAAGAGAGTTTTGCAAGTGGCTGGAATTGGGAGGGACACAAGAGGGAGGACATTCAAAGCAGAAGAACTGTATAGAATGTGCAGTTACAGGGAGGGAAGAAACTGATGGCCCATTAGGAAATGGCAAGTAATGTGGTATGGATAGAGCCTAGCCCATTGGATAGAAACAGGAGACAAGGATCACAGTAGTCAGGGCCGTATCAGTAGAGAGGATTTCATATGTTACAATAAGGTTTTGACTATTGGGAGCCTTTGAAGAGTTGTAAGCAACGTGAATACTAATCAAATTTGCATTTACAAGCATCATTCTGGGAGGTGGGAGGCTGAATTGCAATTGAAGGAGATAACGCAGGGCGTCCCATGAACAATTACTGCAACAATCCAGTGGAGGATATTGACTAGGGCAATGAGGATGGAGCAGCGTGGGCAGATGTGGGAATCACATAGAGGTTAATTGGCACAATCTGGGGACAAATCTCACATGGGGGATTAGGGAGTGGTTAGGAGATTTGGATGGCTCCCAGACTTCCCCGTCGGGTTTTACATGAATGGTGGAATTATGAACAAGGAGAAAATGTGTTAGAAATACAACAAGCTATTTTTGATTTAATTAGGGAATGGTGGGTTAGAGCACCATTTTGGCTGTGCTGATTTTGATGCCTGTAGAACACCTGTGCCCTATAGTGTACTGGTTAAAAGATGAAGATTTGGAGTCAGACCGAGAGTCTGGATATTCTAGATCCATTGTATTTGCTGTGTGATCTTAAGGCAAGTTATTTACCATCTTTGTTAAAATGGTGATAATGATAGTATTTGCCTCCTAGAGTTACTGTAGTTTACCTGAGTTAATAACAAGATACCTGAAGTGTGCCTGGCACACGCTTTATGCATGTAATCATTGACTATTATTATAAGCAATTGGAGATATAAATCTAGAGATCTGGGCTTGAGATTAAGATTTTGGAATTATAGTAGAATTTGTGGCTATAAGTTAGACTTTTTTTTTTTTTTTTTGAGACGGAGTCTCGCTCTGTTGCCCAGGCTGAAGTGCAGTGGTGCGATCTTGGCTCACTGCAAGCTCCACCTCCCGGGTTCATGCCATTCTCCTGCCTCAGCCTCCCAAGTAGCTGGGACTACAGGTGCCTGTCACCACGCCCAGCTAATTTTTTGTGTTTTTAGTAGAGACAGGGTTTCACCATGTTAGCCAGGATGATCTCGATCTCCTGACATCATGATCCGCCCGTCTCAGTCTCCCAAAGTGTTGGGATTACAGGCGTGAGCCACCGTGCCCAGGCTAGGTTAGACATTTTTAAAAAACTGGTTGGAAATCCTTTGACATTCTTCAAGAAGTGTAGGATATGTCTTCTCTCCTTGAACTTGCATAGATGAGTGACTCTTATATTATTAATGAAATGAGGTGAGACTTCTGAAGCTAGGTCAGAAAAAGTGATGCAGCTGCTGCTTTGCTGATTGTAACACTCGTGTCTGATGCCTGGTTGCCATGTAAGACCTCCGAGGTGCCATGCTGTGGGGAAGCCCAGGCTGCATGAGGAGGTCACATATTGGTACTATTATTGGTAACCCCAGATTAGGCATCAGACATGTGAGAAAAGATTCCTCTTTCCAGTGTGTCTTAGCCAGTTCAGGCCGCTATGGCAAAACACCATAGTTTGGATGGCTTAAACAAAAAGCTTTCATTTCTCAAAGTTCTGGAGCCTTAGAGGTCCAAGATCAAGGTGCAGGTAGATTCAGTGCTGGGTGAGGCCCCTCTCCCTCATTTGCAGATGGCCACCTTCTTGCTGTGTACTTGAGAGAAAGCTCTATTTACTCCCTTCTTCTTCTTATAAGGACACAGATCTCATCATGGGGGTTTCACCTTCATGACCTTATCAAAACCTAATTACATCCCAAAGGCTCCACTGCCTAATACCATCACATTAGGGTTTAGGGTTTCAATATATGAGTTTTGGTGGGGACGCAAACATTCAGTTCATGACACAGTCTCCATCCAGCCCTAACATCCCTCTCAGCCTCTGAGTCCTCTCAGCTCAGGCTCCAGACATTGTGGGGTAGAGAGGAGTCATCCTCACTGTGCCCTTTCTGATTTGCTGAACCGTAGCATCTGTGAGCATAATAAAATGGTTGTTTTCAGCTTCTACATTTGAGGTTCATTTGTTACACGGCAGTAGTAACAGATACCAGATGAAATTGCCCAAGGAGATTAGCTATGCAAGGGGAGAAGACAGACATTCAATGATTGAACCTTGAGGAACAGCAGCATTTAAAGGGCAGGAAAATAAGGGGACCAGAGAAGACGATTTTAAACTGTGAAAGTGGATAGCATGGGAAGACAGGGTGAGGAGAAAATTCAGAGTGAAGGCAGATATCACAGAGAGGTGGCAGGTACACGTTGTAATGATACGGTCTTGTTACATTTGCTAAATTCTCAAGCTAGCTGAGTCTTAGGGGCAGTGTCAACAGAACAGAGGACAGAGGGCAGCCTGCTGTGTCTGAAGATGGCATGGGTAGGGAGACCAAGAATACCAGAAAATCTCCCAGAGAATTTGTTCATAAAAGGGAAGGACAACCCAGGATGGTCAGCTGAGGCAGTGCAGGTCAAGAGAAACGACTTTTTAAGAAAAAAATGTAAGGATGCGAGGGATGCTGAAAGTCAGAGAAGATGCTGAGAAAACAGAGAGGGGATAGGGATGGAGCAAGGGCCAGGCCATTGATGAGCGGTGGAAGTGTAGGTCTCCAGGATGACACACCCCTTTTCCTTCCCGAGATGGGTGGAGCTTCTGTAAATTGAGGTGTGTTAGCTGTACAAATAACAGATGATCTAGTCCTGAAGTTTGCATTGAAATCTCCCCCCGCCTGCCTTAGGGCCCTCGGGGAAAACTTCACCTCTTGATGGCGGCATGTGTTTGACGACTGCTTCCCTGCAACAATCTTTCCTGTGCCTTTCTATCTCCTCAGGCTTTATACCGATGGAGAAGCTGTCACTCTTCGGGTCGGGAACCTGCACAGCACTTCACTGCCCTGGGATACGAGCCAAAAATCTGCTAATGAAGGGCTGGGAGGGCCTTTCATCATCCATAAACACGTGCCGTGGATGCTCTTCAGATTTGTCTCTATGTCACACAACAGTCATTGCAAAGGCCGGCCGGGGGTTCTGGCTCCTCTTCCCAAGTTTTCTATACTTTAACATTTTAAAACTTTCTTTTTCTTTCTTCTTTCCTTCCTCCTTTTCCTTCCCTATCCCCTTTTCTTTCTTCCTATCTTTAAGGGAAGAGTATATATCTATTTACATCTTGGGTTCCCTTAGCCAGCTAAATTTTTTTGTGCATTAAAAGACCATTGGTGGTTATTAGAAATGCAAATTCCTGGGCTCCACGCTCAGGAGATTTGAATTCAGTTGCTGAGGCCAAAAGCCACTGTGGGTGGTCTGTGGACCACACATTAAGAAATAGTCAACACATAGGATTAGACTTTCTTATACTGTGTCTTTTTATGTGCTGCTCCTCCTTTCTGGAATGTTCTCTTTTGTCTATCACAGCTCACTCTCTTTCCCCATTTCCTGGGAAGATTGACCATCTGTAGCTATATCAGACTTTCTCCTTGCTTAGTTCTTACATCTAGGTAACATAACATGAAAGTCTGAACTTGGCCATCCTCCAGTGTAGCCAGTCACTTAGCAATGCGAGGTGCCGGGCTAACAAAGGAACAAGGCATGGATGTGGGTTTGGGAGGTGCACACTCTTGCAACATGCCTTTTCCACAAGGGCTAATTTTCTGTATTCCCAACCAGACACTAGGCTTCTCCAGGGCAGGGGCTGCATTTCTTTGGAATCAACCACAACTGCCATCCCAGTGCTGGGCACTGAAGAGGTGGTCAGTGATTCCTGACAGGGAGAAACAGGTTTGGTCCTGAGATTTGTTGGACGAGGAAAGCTGACTCTTCCTTCTATATTCTCCTTCAACAATAGTCCTACCAAGAAGCACCTTCTGGCCAATTGCCATTATGCGCAGTGTTTGCAGTTTCTTCTCCCTCAGCTTCACCTTGCTCTTGGTGTATTTGCATATACTTGCTGGTCTGGCTGTGCGGATCAACTTATCCCAGGGCCAGGCAGGCAGCCAGCCAGCGCTCCCAAACCTTCCACACATTGTGCAGGACTTCCGTTTTGGGAAGAGCCCGTGTGATTTTCACGTTTTGGAGGACCTGGCCCTCGTGAAATCTCTCCTGGGGAGTTAGCCACACTGAATTCCACGCTTTGTATCTCTGCCCTCGGGGCTGGCAGGAGCCTATATTGTTTGATTCCCACGTCGTCACACTCCTTGGGCTGATGTGATGGTTCAGCTCAAGTTCATTTGGTATTCCCCTCTGAAACGTCACTGAGTTTTCCCACTGTTTGTTCTGAATTAACTAATAACAATGGAGAGAATCATTAGTATGCTGGAAACATGAACTGAGACATTGTGGGTGAGCAGCAAATTGGGGCCTCCTTTGGGCATCAGCTTCTGTTGCTGTGTGGCTGCCATTTCAGTACTAGTGTCTTTGCTGCATTGTGAAGAAAGAGGGTGCACATGAGTGTGTGTGTGTGTGTGTGTGTGTGTGTGAGAGAGAGAGAGAGAGCGAGAGCGAGAGAACGAGCCAGGGTGGGGGAATTTTCACATCTTCCCATTTGAGCAGCTTGCCTCCGGCATTTCCATCCTTACTGGATTGCCTTCCAGTTGGATTTCAAGCTGAATAAGGCCACGTTGCTTCTTGCCACTTCTTTCCTTGTGGGCTGATCATCTGGCTCTGATTCTGTGAAAGTGAATTTGATGCGAAGAGCCGCTGTGAAGTGTCAGGCATCTGAGATGTTAGTTACTTCTCATTCTTAAGACAATCTTGCAAAACACACATGATCATCCCAGGATAGAGAGAGGAAGATAAAGGGTTCTTGGAGAGTGGCAGAGCGGGACTCAGACCTGACTCTGCATCTTTCCCTGCTTCCCAATTATTTTACTGCTTCATGTTGCCTCTTAAGAATGCACATTTGCTAAGGTTTGCTGACCCTGGAGCCTCTCTCACAACCTCTATTCAATATTTGTGCAATGGTTTAAGCTCCTGAAAAGCCGGCAGCTCTATTCAGACTGAAGTTTCATTCTCCCTGGGGACTAAAGGTGAACTCACAAAATGCTGTGGGAGACTCATCTGAAATTTGGTGTCCATTTCCCTCATCACAGCCTGATAATATTGTTGTCTGGATCCTAGAAAAATCCCTGCTTAGATGTGCCTTGGGAGACCGGAAATACCTGGTCTTCGGTCAATGATATTTTGCTTGCTAGAGTTAGCTGGCCTCAGATTCTCTCTGGATGCACCTGCACATGTTTTTCATGGCACTGGAGAGCAATCTGAAGCGCCAGGATGCGTATTTGTAATAGAAACACATCTGAACCCATTCGTCAGTAACAGAGACCGTGCGTTTCGGGGCTTTTTTTTTTTTTTTTTTTGGAGTCAGTTTATCATCACTATAAAAACATTTCAAAGAGGAATGGAGTGCACAGAGGCCCTGGGGAGCAGTGCAGGGAGTTCTTGGTTTGGACGGCTGAATGGTTTGGACGGCTGAGTGCCTGGCCTTGGTTGAGTCACTCCCAAGGTCTGGAGTAGAGCACTAATGCTGGTGTTTCATCCGTCACAGACGCCTTGGCCTTCTCCCTGAGCTTTCCCACCTGTTCGCCGCTGGGACCCGTGGCTGTCTCCTAACAAATAAAATGTGTGTGTTCTGTACTAGACATGTCAGTTAAGTCAAGAGAGGACTGGGGTCCATATATAGTCATGTTTGTGGTGTTGAGTTTTCTTTTTTAAAAAATCCTTTAGCTAGAGATGAAAAATGAGGGAAATAACTAATGACTAACTACTTTATAGGGTCCGTCTTTAAATGATATGGAAAATATTGTTCATATTCTAGGATAATAGGCTCAGAGTTCTCTTCAAGAAGAGACAGAGACACATTTTAGAATGGAGGAAAATGAGCACTTCTGTCCTATTTCTTTCACAGTTTTCTGATGACATTGGGAGGAAACGAATATTTTAGGTTTTAAGTCCTGGCCAGGTGGTGTGGTTAAAGTGAAGGTCAGGCTGGGCGCGGTGGCTCAGGCCTGGAATCCCAGCAGTTTGGGAGGCCCAGGTGGGTGGATCACAAGGTCAGGAGTTCTAGATCAGCCTGGCCAACATGGTGAAACCCCGTTTCCACTAAAAAAAAAAAAATACAAAAATTAGCCCGGTGTGGTGATGGATGCCTGTAATCCCAACTACTCGGGAGGTTGAGGCAGGAGAATCTCTTGAGCTCAGGAGGCAGAGGTTGCAGTGAGTCAAGATTGCACCACTGCACTCTAGCCTGGGCGACAGAGCAAGACTCGGTCTCAAAAAAAAAAAAAAAAAAAAGGGAAGGTCTTCTCTCTACAGGAAAGCCATCTGCAAGAAAACACACTGGCTGAAACTTCCCTGGAATAGAGAAATCACTAAGTTTTAGGCATAAATTGGATGTTCATGATCCAAATTAGAACCAAACTCAGTGAAGGCCCTGGGTCTAACTAGGGCATTAAGATTATTCATCCCTTGGATCCCATCTTACCAGAATCTTCTCGATTTTCTCTGACATGTATCACTGGTGCTCCTTATAGTTCCTTGAAAAAGTCCCCCTTCTCATTGCTCTGACGCAGCAGTGAGTCCCAGGCTCATCTCATTTTTGGAATATCGCTGGGTGGTCTCATTAAAACCCATGCCCTTTTCTACTTAAAAATGAAAGCCTGCCTCTCCCAATTAAATCTATAGCTCCTTGTTTATTGTTTGCTGGACCTGAGATTCATACATTGAAGGGTCTATTCAACTTTTTCTCTCAGAGGAACTCAAACTCAACATGTCCAAAATTCCAATCTTATGCTTCTTTCCCTTCCTCTCCCCTCTGTTTTGGTGAAGGGCATCCATCCCCACAATCGTCCCTCAGGGCTCAAACCTGAGTGTTCCCTTCCATGCCTCTCAACCCCCGCAAGTATATAATAGGTCAGCAAGTCTCTTGTATCACATCGGCACCTTATTAGCCTCACATCCAAGTCCTGTGGACCACATTGCTACATTACTCTCTCCTCTTTCCAGTTCTCCTGGATCACACGGGTACATGACCAGCTCTTGTATCCAAACCCTTGTCTCCATACTGACTCTTTTAGTTGCTCTTACACACTCTTGGTGAGGTGACCAGAAGCTTCTTCTCACCTCTTTCCTTGCCTTGGGCTTTACCTCTTCCCATCCACCCTGCATGCTGCTGCCAATGCGATCTGAAGTTTAAGTATCACCGAGTACCTTCCCTGTTTAAAGTTCCTCAGGGGCTCCCCAGAAGCATTCAGGATAAATCTCAGATGCCTTGGCTTAGTCCATAGTCCCTGAAGCTCTGCCTCAAATTGGGTCTGTAGCTTCAACTTCCACCACTTCCTGGACAGATGCCCTTTCTCCAGCTGTCTAAAGCTCTTGTTCACAGAACTCCCCAAATGGCCTAGTGTTTTAAATCCTTGACCATGATTCCTCTTTGGCCTGGATTCATTCATTCATTCATTCATTCAGTCAGTCAGTCAGTCATTTATTCAACGATTGTTTGTGGAGCTTGTACTCTGTACCAGACACCCTTCCATTGATTCCTGCTCTCACAAAACTCCCATTCTAATAGATGAATACAGTAAACAAGCACACAGTGAATCTCAGATAGTTCTGGAAGTTATGAATGCAATGAACCAGGGTCATGAGATCGCCAGTACTAAACGGTATGTGTAATGAAATTATATGGGATATGCGTGTGCTCATGCAGAAAAGCAGCTAAGACCTCATGAGCTCCAGAGAGCTGCCCAAAGTTGGGGGGCACCAAGTGGCAGAGACAGTGGGCAAACATGGCGGTATGGGTCCAGCGCCTACACATGCGGCTCTCGCTGAGCACTTTATCCTGGGAGCCAGCCGAATATTTGGCACGTAGTAGCCAAGTACCTGGGAGGAGGGGAAAATAAAATTTCCACATGTGTCCAGGACCATCTAAAGCCATTTCCCACACTTTAATTCACTCATATGGAATAATGTGTGTTATAAATTCACCGTATGTGATCTATGGTGTTCATTATCAGGAAAGAATGGTCTATTCCCAAAGGCAGGCTGTTGAGTTCAAATGTACCAGTAGATCCAATTTCTTCTTGTGAAAATACAGGTGGAGTAGACGAATTTTTTAAAAAATAAACATGACACCAATCCATTAAAAAAAATGGTATATGTGAATCTGCAGGGGCTGTGTTAGATGGAGTTCTGTGGGAAGGTCCTCCTGAGAAGGGCTATTTTTCCAGAGATCTCAGCTGGGAGGGAAGGGCCAGGAGCTGTGAGGAACAGGGGTGTAAAGGCCCTGAGTCGAGAATGCCCTGAGTGTTTCAGGGGTGTTTAGAAGGCTGGCATGGTTGCAGTTTAGAGATTGAGGGAGAGTGTGGTAGAAGATGAGGAGGAAGAGACTGAATCGTGTTGGACCATGGAGGCCATGACCAGGAGTCTCATTTTTTATTTAAACGGGGGCGTGATGTGATCAGATGTATATTTCAAATAGATTGTTCTAAAATAACAAGTGTTGGCAGAAAGTGGAGAATTTGAGGGACTCATATATTACATATTACTGGTGTGGATGTAAAATGGCACAGCCACTACGGAAAAGAGTTTGGCAGCTCCTCAGTAAGTTACCTCACAGACTCACCATAAGATTCAGCAATTCACTCCTAGGAATATACCCCAAATAATCAAAAACCGGTGTTCAAACAAAAACTTGTATGCAAACGTTCATAGTAGCACTATTCACAATAGCCAAAAGGTGGAAGCCACATAAAAGTCCATCAGTTATTGAACGAGTAACCAAAATGTAGTGTGTCCACACATTGGGATGTCATTCTGCCATAGAGGAGAATGAAACATTTACACATGCCACGGCATGCGAGAGCCTTGAAAACATTATACTAAGTGAGAAAAGACAGACACGAAAGGCCACATATTGTATGATTCCACTTATATGAGTATCCAGAATAGGCAAAGCCATAGAAATAGGAAACAGATTAGTAGTTTCCAGGGGCTAGCAGGTGTGGGGAACAGGGAGTGACTATTTAATGGGTACAGGTGTCCTTTTGGGGTGATAAAAAGGTTCTGGAACTAGGTGGTGGGTGTGGTTGTAGAAACTGTAAATTTACTTAATGCCAGGAGTTGTATTCTTTAAAATGGTTCAAAAGGTCAATTTTGTGTTATGTGTATTAATCAGCTTGGGCTGCCATACCAATATCTGGCAAACTGAGAGGTTTAAATAACATTTGTTTTCTGACAGTTCTGGAGACCGAGGAGTCCAAAGTCAAGGTGCCAGCAGAGTTGATGGCTGGAGACGCCTCTTCCCTTGGGTGGCAGATGGCTGCCTTCTCACTGAGAGCTCACGTGGCTGTGGTCTAAGGATGTAAAATGGGTTCAGCCAGCTTGCTAATATGCTAGTTCAGTCCTACTTTGCATTTCTTTAATTTCCATTCTCCAACTAACAAACTGACTTGCCACAGATTACAAATTTCCTGAAAAGTAAACCATAAAGGGATTTAAAATCTATTTTAAGATGTGTCAAACATCTTGAAAAAAGTTAATGCTAAGTTAACTGCCGAAAAGGACAAGCAAAATAATTTGAACATTGTGCTAATCAGCAGGTGAAATACAAAAATGAATTGCACATTTCCTTGAAGGCATGATATTTTTTTAAAAAAGAAGTGAAGATTAAAAAGAGACATTTGCATCCATAGGTGTTCTAGAGAAGCCACTGTAATGACTGCCTGCCACTCATGTGCCACGGGGTAATCTATTCGGTGGAGATGTGCTCTTTGTTCTGGGGTAATGCTGAATGGTTTCTCTCTCATAGGTCAAATGGAGCCCTCTAACTTATAATGCACTTAATTATATAGGGCTTCATTGGCATCAAGATGTCTTTTAGCTAAATATTTTTTGAAGGTATAATAGACAAGATAGTGATTTACTTGAGAGATTGGTGGGAGGCTTCCAAGGCTTTCCTAGAATTGCAGACAGTTTCATTTTACAAAGCAGTTTAAAACAGAAGACACAGAATGCATCTGTCCAGGAGCTTTTAGTATTGCCTGGTTGTGGTGAAGAGGCCAAGCAGTGGCAACTAGGATAGAGTCCTTAGTATAATGTTTTTTTACTGGTCTTTTACTGGGGCCCTCAAATTAGAAAAGATATCTCTACTGAAAAATTATCTAAGAGAGTCCTAAGACCCTTACATTGTTATACCCGGTTTTGAAATTAAAATTTAATTGATTATTGCAGTTTTAAATGAATTGTCAGGAACTTGGGATTTTTTAAATTGATATCATTATGTGTCTTCACCATCTTCTATTAAGGTTTTGATGGGTTATCTCAAGATTAGCACCCAGATTTTAATTTCTTTAAAGAAAATTGTGGTGTCACTTCTGGGGACACAGACAAACAAAACAAAGGAAAACAAAATAACCAGGTAAGTCAAAGTAGATTGCTCATACATACTGTAACTCAAGGTTTGAGTTTCTAAGTTTCTTCACCATTTGGCATGTATAAAGATAAGGCCATTTCTCATTGTCTTCTATATGCGGTCCCTCTTTGAGGTAAATACTCTCAACGAAAGAAAATACATATTTGCAGTACCCTGGAATTCAAGATCGTCTGGGCATATGTGAAGTGCTTGTGAATCCACTGGGTACTAAATGGGTATTTAGATAAATCATATTTACATGAGTAACCCCTTCTGAAGAAACCAATCCTGAAGGAAGATGTAGTAGGAGGTTGGATAAATACTCAAAACTGGTGCAAGTACATGGACTGGTTTAAGAGGGAAAGGGTTATTCTAGGGGTAGCTGGTAGTTATCATTTCAGATAAGCCATGTCAAAGCATTTCTGAGTCCCAAAAAAGAAGTTATAATAAAATAATGAGAAAGAGTGATGTTATAAAAATATCTACGGGATTTGAGCACACATGCTGCCAGAAAACTGGCAGTTTCGGAGGGTACATTTCTCAGTGAGCACACCCTCAACGTGCCATGAGGAGTTGTTGGGCACTGGTGACCTTGGAACATAAGTAGGTAGTAGACATTAGCAGCGACATCACTGCCTCTGGGAGTGAGCACAGCATGGACTTGGCTTAGGCTTGTTGTCTGCTTTCCTGGGAACAGTTATCAGGATCAGTGACTTGACCGGACAGTATGGTTTGAATGTCCCCAACAAAACTGACATTTAATTGCCATTGTGACAGTGTTAGGAAGTGGAGCCTTTGGGAGGTGATTAGGCCATGAGGGATTTACCCTCATGAATGGATTAATGTCACTATCGTGAGAGTGGGTTAGTTATCTTGGGCATTTGGACTTCTTTTTCTCTCTGTCTCATGTGCTTGCTTCTACCTTCTCTCCTTCTGCCATGTGATAATGCAGGAAGAAGACCCTCACCAGGTGCCAGTGCCATGCCCTTGGACTTCCCAGTCTCCAGACTGTGAGCCAATGAACTTCTACTTTTTATAAATTACCCAATCTGTGTTGTTTTGTATAGCAGTAGGAAATGAACTAAGACATAGGCATAAGCAGGAGTGAGGACAGCTTCTCTAAGCAATGCTGGTTTTGACTTTATGATGTTTAATTTTATGTGTTCACTTCTCTGAGCCGTGGGATGCCTAGATAGCTGGTGAAACATTACCTCTGGGTGTGTCTGTGAGGACGTTTTTGGATGGGATTAGCGTTTGAGTTGATGGACTGAGTAAAGCAGATGGCCCTCCCCGCTGTGGGTTATCATCATCCCATCCACGGAGGGCATGAATGGAGAAAGATTGAATGAACTGTGCATGACTGGGCTGGAACACTAATTTCCTCCTGCCCTTGCACTTGTATTCTCAGACCTTCAGACCTGGTCTGGAATCTTTGTCTTTGGCTCTCCAGCTCTAAGGCCTTAAACTACATCCCTGGCTTTCCTGAGTCTCCAGCTTGCAGATGTAGATCATGAGACTTCTCAGCCTTCATAATTACATCAGCCAGTATCTTATAATAAGTCTGTCTGTCTATCTATCTATCTATCTATCTATCTATCTATCTATCTGTATCAACCCATTCTTGCATTGCTATAAAGAAATACCTGAGACTGCATAATTTAGAGGTTTAACTGACTCCTGGTTCCACAGGCTGTATGGGAAGCATGGTGGCATCTACTCAGCTTCTAGGGAGGCCTCAGGTAACTTACAATCATGGCAGAAGGTGAAGGGGGAGCCAGCACTTCATAAGGCTGGAAGCAGGAGGAGGAGTGTGGCGGAGGTGCCACACACTTTTAAACAATGAGATCTAGTGAGAGCTCACTCACTATCACAACAACAGCACCAAAGGGAAAATCTGTCCCCATGATCCAATCATAGCCCACCAGGTCCCACCTCCAACACTGGGGATTGCAATTGGACATGAGATTTGGGTGGGGACACAGATCCAAACTCTATCTATCTATCTGTCTGTCTATCTATCTATCTATCTTCTATCATTTATCAACAGTAGATATATTCACAGATATATACTTGTGGATTGGCTTTGTTTCTCTGGAGAACCCTAAGTAACACAGATTTCATCTAGATTCATTGGCATAAGCTGGCACTGTTGGTGTAGACAGTTGTGGGCACTGGCCCAAAGGAGACCATTGTGGAACACATGTGAGATACTCCTGGGGAGATAAAGGAAAACTGGGGAGGAATTCAAGGAGATTTGAAGTTCCTATAGAATTGTGGGGGCAGAGGCAGTGTTTTAGTTTTCTATCTTTAATTGTGACCCTCTTATTATCCCAGGTTGGAGCAACCAGAGAATAATATTTGGTTAGCTTGGACCAGTTCTCAGCTTAAATTTTTGATGTTTGGAGGTTTTAGGTGTTGGGAGAGAATCGATGAATAATTGAGAAAGACTTGCAAAGCATTCTTTTCCTTTCTGTTCTTTCAATCTTTCTTCTGTTCACCTTAAAATGTCAAAATTCCTTAATGCCAAGATTTTCAACGTAATTTTGTATTAAAAGAGCCTCTTATAAGAGTAAATGTTTCATTGATTTTTTTTTTTTTTCTACGAACATAAAAAGAACATAAGTGAGGATGAGTTTTACTGAGTCCTACAGGCCAGAGGCAACTAGATAGATACTTTAAGAAAAGTCCATGGTTGTTACTTTGGAAGTTGGGCATCATTACTTTCCATCCTGTCATCTGCTCCTCAGTGGCTCAGCTCCATGTTGATCATTAGACTCAAACATCACCTTGGAGTCTGGCAAACAGCTGCCCAATTTGGTTTAAGGCTAGAGTCTTTTCTGACAAAGAAGATGGATCTGCTCATTCCAGAAGAGTTGGTTTGGAGTTAAACAATGTGCATGTCTGCCAGGTCTGCAGAGATCAGATTGAAGGCCAGCAGGATACCTAGCCTGTGAGCTGGCCTGGAGGGTACAGGCAAGGCCTATAAATTCAAGAGCCTGGATGCTAAAGGATTAAATGTTGAACTCTCAAGCCAGCAAAACCCAGTCATGGAACAATTGCATAGTCTTGTATCTTGGTGTTTTGTATCATTTCAGGGTATCATTGTATCCCCTGAAAATGCTTACATACTGCAAAGGTAAGGCATAGCCTGGTCCTAAAACCCCCTGTCCATACATCATACTTAATGAAAATAGTAATAATAATAGTAATTTACTATTACTCCTAGAAATATTTTGAATAATATTGTATTAAACTAGCTATGATGGTTAATATTAAGTGTCAACTTGATTGGATTTAAGAATGCCTAGAGAGCTGGTAAAGTATTATTTCTGGGTGTGTCTGTGAGGGTGTTGCCAGAGGAGATGGACATTTGAGTCAGTGGACTGGGAGAGGAAGACCCATCCTTGATGATGAGCTCTCAAGGCTTTTGGACTTGGACTGATGGAGGCATTACAGTCTTCCTTCCTCCTCAGTTTGCGACGAACTATGGTGGGACTTCACCTTGTGATTGTGCGAGTCGATTCTCCTTAGGAAACTCCCTTTCATGTATACATAGATCCTATTAGTTCTGTCCCTCTGGAGACCCTGCTATGTACCAGCCATTATACAGCCATTGTGAATCTACCAGCTTCTCACTTACTTGATTGTCTCATACACTCCCACGTGTCTAGCGTTGTGGAATGGCACAGAAAAATGGGACAAGAAATGACATTTGCTGACTTTGAGAAGACAAGATATGCTTTGGAAAATAACTGGAGTGTAATACAACGGTAAACGGACTGTTAGAGGTTCCAAAAGTTAAAGACAATTCTGACCAAAAAAAAATTGTATGGGTGGGAAATAGTCAGTGAGGCAAGGGTCCCTGAATGCTTTGCACGTCATGAGGAAAAGGTTTAGTCTTAGCTGGTAGAGAAGAGAGGATTTAGCTTTGTAGGCTGGTGGCAAAGATTAATTAATTAAAGCAGAAGAATTCATTGCCTGGAATGGAGGCAGGGCTGAAAAATCTTGGAGAAAATATATGTTCTTAAGCAGATGGAACTGATGAAACAGGCTCATAGAAGGGATTGTGGAACAATCCAGACACGGAGAAAGAGTAAATGCTGGTACATCAACTTCAGTGGTGCCGATGAATATGAGGACAGCAGAAATACCTTGAAGATGCAGCAAAGCTTAGGTGTGCTGGGGACCTAGCTTTGATCTTCTGGACAAAAGCAGTGATCACAGAATAGTTTGGCACATACAATTAGAAACTGTTGATGTTATGAGTAGAGTTGAGTCTCTGGCATCATTGCAAGTAGCAACATGCTCAGTGGGAAAGGACTGTTGGAATCTCAGCCACGTTCCCATTCTCAGAGACAATATTCTTGGTCATTTTCTTCTTCAGTCCTCCATTACCTCCAGCATGTTTTGTGCCTCTGAATCTGTGTTCCCCTCCATCCCTTGAGGGCCCTTGTTCTCCTGGAGAAATCTTCCTCATCCTTCAAAAATCACTTCTCTAACACCCCAAAGAAGCTCTCACTCTTCTAGGTTAGTATTTTTACTTTGTAAATAGCTCTACTTTAGCACTTATATTTGATTACATTTAGTCATTTAAATGTGGATCTTTCACCACAGATTGTTCGTTCTTCAAGGACAAGGGACTATGTCTTATTCATAGTAAATGCAGGGATTGGGCTTAGTCTTGACTTTGAATCCCAAGCAATTTGCAATTTGCTACTAACTTGATCTGTGGCTTTAAGAAACATGATTAATTTCTCTTTACCACATGCCCTTCTTTTATAAAATAAGGCAAATAGTATCCACTTAATAAGGCTACAAATTAAAAACTAATTAAGATAATGTGTGAAAGGACCTGTCATCGTGAGTGGTTCATAGAAACTCAACATTAATTTTTTTCTTCCTTTCTCGCTTTTGATATATCTAGGCTCAGCACAGTGCCTTATGTATAGCAGAAACTCAATAAATTTCAGTGGAACTTAGAAATGTTAAAGTTTACTGAGTGCCTACCACATTCCAGGCACTGTTCAGAGCTCTATAGATGTATAGTAACTCATTCAATACTGTTCCTAACAGCATGAAGAAAGCACCATGAATATGCCTATTTTATTTATGAGGAAACCAAGACATAAAAAAGCTAAATACTTCCTCAGGGAAGCCCAGCAAATAAACGCCAGAGGCAAGATTTGAATCCAGGTAGATATGACTCTGAAGTCCATGATTCTATAAGTCGATTCTACGTAGTTACATAGGATGTTGAATCCTCTGAAAATTTCCTGCTGGTGATGATCTAGTCCATTCAGAGAGTACCAAGAGCAGGGTTGGCAAATGGCTTGAGCAAATCTCTTCCTAGTATACTACTCCAAGGACTTCTGAGTTGCTCTTAAATTTTTTAGGAGAAATTATTTCCCGTGAAAGAAAAGATCCAATTCTGTCATGGCACTCCTTCACTAGGGTGGACATCCATTCAAATTAGCTGATGAGTTGACTAAGGAACATATTCACTGGAGTCCTACCCAGAATTTGCTTCATTCTTGTCATGCAGTGGAGGGTGGCCCTTGAAGCATAACCACCACCACTACCACCACTGCCACAAACCACCGTTGGTGGTTTTCTCCCCCTCCAGGGGATGCTTCTACTGGCAATGCTGTGGAGTAAGTCCTGCTGGAGCTCCATTTTGCAGCTGAGAAAATTGGAGCTCATGGAGGTAACTAATATGTACAAGGTCACACAGCCAGTGAACACTTCTCCCCAGAGCTATCTGACTCAGGGCCTTCTTGGTCACCCAAGAGCAACATAATTAGAGAAGCCGATAAGGGTTCCACAGTGGCTGGTCCTTGGCTCACCTCGAGAGGAGTGCTGAGAAGATATGCCATCCGTCCTCTTAGGGCTGAGCTTTCGCAAACTATCTTGGAGAAGGAAACAGAAGAAAAACTTTCCCCTGATCTGAGAAATGAGCATTTCTAGTGAAAAAAACCAGTACACTATAGAAGTGTTCTTTTAGTTATTCCTGATTTAAATTAGTACTGAATTTTGGTTTGAGCAAAAAAATGATTTAATGACCTAAATTGTAGTTACCCTAAAGTCAGATTTGCTTTCTTTAAGAAAATTTAGGGAGAGCTTCCAAATCACTTCGTCTTCTATTTAAAGGGGAAAATATTTTCTATAATAAATTTCACTTTAGATTTAAGCAATGGGACTACAATACTTTCCTGTTTCCCTAACTCACTATGCAATTTTTCCATTTGCAGGGAAGCTGGAAGATGAATTTCTTTGTAGGAAATGGAACGTTGTATAAATATTTTCTAAGAACGGGCATGCACAGACAATATTAATTAAAAGTGATGAAATAGTATAACCTTATAACATCTAATTTTGGTTGTGTGTTAGTGTGTTGATTGATGGAATCCAATTTCCTTTTTACTTTATTTGAGCCATCTTATGGTTCCTCAGCAAAAAGCTTGGAACTGAGCAAGCATGATAAATAAGACTAGTGTGCACAGAGCACACATTCCTTCTAAGCTGGAGAGGACACGCATCCCTTCTTTCCCCCTACGTGGACAGCTAAGCACGCACTGTACTTGAGAATAAGTCAAGAATAAAATCATAAACTTTGAGTATGCAATGTTGAAAAATAATTGGTATATTTGAATTTTCCCTTAGAAAAGATTGCACGAGGAGTTGGTATTGATGCTCAGCATGGAAATGACTGTCTCTCTTCCTCAGTGAAGCTCTCCTTGCTGCCCTCCCTTTCCTAAGGGCATTGCTGTGCTGCTGGGCTCAGCTGGATGGAGACCCCTTCAGGGCCGTGTAATTGGGAGATAGGAGGCAGGACATGCTCCAAGCTTTCTAATGTCGTTGTTTTCACAGCTCTTGGTGACACATCCATCCACTCCTATGTGTAGCCATTTTCATTTTAGCACATACACTGTGACAGAGGTTGGGGCAATGAGGTGTCCATGTCACCTGCACCCTTGCCCCAGGACTCACAATTCCTGCACTGCCAAGGCCCTACTGCTGTGTCCAAATCCATCCTTCAGACCCCTCTGCCCCATCGTGTGATGAGTGTCCCTACTGTCCTTTTCCGTCCTTGGATCTCACGTAGGGTTATGCTAGTTCGTGAGGCATATTTTGATATCTTCGGCTTTTCAACAGAAATGGTCAGGTACTTAATCTGCTTTCTTCTAGGTCTTCTGCCTCTTTGCAAATTCATGGTTGGAAAATGATGCCTGGAGTCAGGGCAACACCCAGTGGCCTCCGTGGCTGGAAGGCAGAGAGACAGGCTGATGGAGGGGAACATCCATCTCCTCCATCAGTGGTGTCCAGGGCTCAAACTCTTGCCTTACTCTCCATTATGAGAGGATAATGAAGGGATTGACTGAATGCCATACACAGGGCACTTTACTTGAAGGTCTCTGTGTCTGCCCTCAAGAATCCTCTCTGACTAGATTCCATGTATTTCTGTTTATGCATGGGAAACTCCTGCAATTGCCATGAGGATTTGTATATGGATGTTCGTGATTCTAGGGCGATTTGCTGCAAAGCACCACCTCTAGAGTGGGTTCTGTCTCTCTCCTGACCCCAGGGTGATGCCTTCATGATGAAGTGACACTTCTTCCTGGAACATTCACTCATTGTCTCCTTACTCATGAACCTGCTGCTCTGAGGGTAAAATTTCGGTTCTCAGTTCTTAAAAGCATTTTCTTCAATGTTTCTGTCCTGCGGTTTTGAGCAGAAGCACCTCTGGTTCTGAGCCTTCATAGGGAGTGCCCCCTGCATGTGGAGGGAGTGTTTGTCAGTGCCTGACCTTCAGGATTGGAGGTGAGCTGCTGGAAAAATGACATCATTCCAGAGCCAGAGAGGAGTTTACTTAGAAAGTTGCCAAACAGCTTTAGAAAAAAAAAAAAAAAAAAAAAATAGGCCAGGCCTTGTGGCTCACACCTGTAATTCCAGCACTCTGGGAGGCCAAGGTGGGAGGACTACTTACGTCCAGGAGTTTGAGACCAGCCTAGGCAATATAGTGAAATCCCTGCTCTACAAAAAGTAGAAAAAAAGTAGCTGGGTGTGGTGGTGCCTGCTTATAGTCTCAGCTACTCTGGAGGCTGAGGTGGGAGGATTGCTTGGGCTCATGAGGTCAAGGCTGCAGTGAGCTGGATTACAGTCTAGCCTGGCCAACAGAGTGAGACCCCATATCAAAAAAAATGAAGAAAAATAATATTTAGCAAGGATAAAACAGTATTAGCTCATCAGCACCAGTGATAGTGAAGCAGGTTGATGAAAAAAGCAAACTCTGTAAAACATGTGAAGAGGTTTATTCTGAGCCAGTATAAGTGACCAGAAATTACAGGCAAAGACATAAATTCATACATGGAAGATACACATGGGTTCAGCCTAAAGAGGCAGGATATCTTGAAGAGGCGGAGACTTACAGATTATAGGTGGATTCAATGATTTTCTAATTGGCAATTGATTGAGTTGGCAATTGGTTGAGTTAAGCTTTGTCTAAAGGCTCGAAGATGGCCAAAAGAAATGCTTAGTTAAGATGAGGGGGTTACAGAAGCCAAGGTTCTTGTCATGTAGATGAAGCCTCCAAGCAGCAGCCTTCAGAGGGAATAGATGGCAAATGTCCCTTTTAGGGCCTTAGCATTTCAGACTCTTCGTTAATCTCTCCTATATCTGGGAAGGGCCTGGCTGCATAAATGGAGATTCTTTCCAGATGCACATTTCCCCCTCGAAAGATGGCTTTGCAGGACCATTTCAAAATGTGTCAAATAAATATATGTTGGGGGAAAATATTTTTATTTTCCTCAGAGCCTGTCTGCCACGTGGTGCTATACCAGAGTCCGGTTGGAATTTGGCATCTTAATGTCACAAAGAGTCTTCTTTAAGTCTTAAGATCTGTATTTTAATGTTCATGCTGGTCAGTTTTCCCTAACTCCAAAAGGCCGGGGAGGGGGTAAGACAAAGTATGCCAGACGAAGCATGCTGGATGAAGTATGCCTATAGCCTTCTTTCCTGTCGTGGGCAGGAAATCAGTTTTTCAGGTTCCTCCAGGGTTCTCTTGGCCCTGGAGGGGGTCTGTTCAGTCTGTTGAGGGGTTAGGATTTTATTTTTGGTTTATGAACATAAGCTTTCTAAGGATTCAGGTGCTCCTTGGTGTGTTTTGTGTTAGCTGCTTAAAGAAGAGCATGTGAGTCCAGAATGGAGCCTAGTTAGTGATGGATACAGACACAAGGGGCATTGGTGATAGAAATATGTCACCCAGTGCCTTACAGTGTCACCGAACACTGACCTCGGCCTCCTGTGATGAGCAAGGAATGGCTGCATGAAAGGCTGCTGAAATTCTTTGCTTTGCTTTTGCTAATAAAGATCATATTTAAAGTGTCCTAGATATGTAAAAAGATTCTATGGGGAATTGTTTCATAATAAAAAGAATGGTGATCACATGCAAACATTCCTAATTTATTAACTACGATTTTATAATCAACATTATTGAGGTATAATTTACGTACAGTAAAAGGCATCCATTTACAGTACACAATTCGGTTTATTTAAAGTGTTCACTTTGCTGAGTTTTGTACACACCCATGAAGTCACTGACAAAATTTAAGAAACAGAATATTTCCATTTACCCTTGAGAGTTTTCTTCTGTCCTATTGAAGTTTATCTCTCTGTCCCTGGCCTCATGCAACCACTGATCTGACTCATCTGCTTTTTGTCACTGTGGACTTAGTTGCATTTTCTAGACTTTTGCAAGTAGTATCATGCAGCATAGACTCTTTGTGTCTGACTTTTAAAATCTATCATAATGATTTTAAGAGTCACCCGTGTGGTTGCATGTATCAGCTGTCCACACTCCCGACTCTTTCATCATGCTTTTTTCTTCTGTTAAGTACTGTTCTTTCATATGACTATAACACAGTTTGTTTATCCATACCTATTGATGAGCATCTGGATTGTTTTAGTTTTTAGTTATTTTGAGTAATGCTTCTGTGAACGTTCATGTGTAAGTCTCTGTGTAGATTTATATTTTCATTTATTTGGGCCAAATACCTAGGAGTAGACTGACTGGATCCTATGGAAGGTATATGTTTATCTTTTTTTTTTTTTTGAGACGGAGTCTTACTGTTGCCCAGGCTGCAGTGCAGTGGTGTGATTTCTGCTCACTGCAATGTCCCCCTCCTGGTTCAAGCGATTCTTCTGCTTTAGCCTCTCAAGTAGCTGGGATTACAGGCACATGCCACCACGCCCAGCTAATTTTTGTATCTTTAGTATCTTTTGTATCTTTAGTTTCACTATGTTGGCCAGGCTGGTCTTGAACTCCTGACCTCAAGTGATCCACCCTCCTCAGCCTCATAAAGTATTGAAATTACAGGTGTGAGCCACTGCACCTGGCCATATGTTTTCCTTTTTAAGAGACTGCCATAGAATTTTTCTAAATGGTTGCACCATTTTGCACCCTCACTGGCAATGTATGAGAGTTCTAGTTGCTCCACATCCTTGCCAACATTTTGCATTGTCGATTTTAAGAGAAGTGTAAATTCATGCAAATTGATGGTTCAAATGTATATAATTATGTATATTACTAATAATACTGGAGAATGTTTGTTTTTTAGTGACTGAAGAAGTTTTTGAATTTCCCCTTCCTTTTCTTATGTCACGTTGAATCGAACACTTAGGAAAGTAAATTTGAATTCTTAAAGTCATAAGGACCTTTTATCCTATTATAGCTGTGGTTAACAAAATACACCACTTTTAGTATCCTGGCAGGGAAAACTTTATTTCTTAAATATCTAAATTACAACTAGAGAGAAAAAAGAAAAGGAAAAAAACATTGATTAAAAGTTGTATAGAGGGGGCGGCTTAGGTTGGAATGCAGTAATTTCCACCAGAGTCCTAATTATGTATGGTTGTGTTGCTGCTCTCAAACCACAGCACTGCTTATAGGTTTCACAGGTTGGCACCAGGTTGAACCACACCACTCTTGCTAACCTCTATGATGCTTTCTCCAATTTTTCATTCTCCACTGTTACTTACTCTGGGCATTTTAACAGAGTCTTCCAGAGGACTGAGGGTCCTGAGAAGTTGGCAGTGGCTGTGACAGATTTTCTAGCTTGCCTGGAGGCCCTGTTGTTGCCCGTGACTGCCTGTTCTGTGAAGTTATCAGCAAACAAAGCAGCGGTCATGGGGTGGAGGGGAAGGCTGGGGAGTAGGAAGGCATGGTTGGGGTGGTCACTGAAGCACCATCTGGCTCTAGCAAGGTCACGGGGAAGTTTTGAGTGCAGCTCCAGCTGGACTTTAAGAATGTGTGGGGCTCCACTGTAAGGTGAATGAATGTGCAAGAGTGGAGAGAGAAGGAGACACAAGGAAGAGAGTGAGAAAAAAAAAAGAAGGAAAAACTTTATGACCAAAGAAAAGAGTTTTTTTCGAAAATGAAAATGATATGCAGCAATTTCTTTTTTTTTTCTTTCTTTTTTTTTTTGAGACGGAGTCTGGCTCTGTTGCCCAGGCTGGAGTGCAGTGGCCTGATCTCTGCTCACTGCAAGCTCCGCCTCCCAGGTTCACGCCATTCTCCTGCCTCAGCCTCCTGAGTAGCTGGGACTACAGGCGCCCGCCACCTCGCCCAGCTAGTTTTTTGTATTTTTTTTTTAGTAGAGACGGGGTTTCACTGTGTTAGCCAGGATGGTCTCGATCTCCTGACCTCATGATCCTCCCGTCTCAGCCTCCCAAAGTGCTGGGATTACAGGGCTTGAGCCACCGCGCCCGGCCTGTTTGTTTGTTTTAAGGAGCAAAAAGTTTATTAGGCAAGAAAGAAGGAAGGAAGAAGAAAACAGCTCCTTCATACAGAGACACAGCTCCTTCACAGGGAGGGGGAATTCGAACAAAGAGAAAACCCCTAGTTTCCCCTTTTTATAGTTAGAATAAAACATATTCACTGATAACCTCTGCATACTGTTGCAATCGCATTTTTGGAGGGGGAGTCCCAGCACCGTCGGAATGATCCATGGCACCTGGATGTTTCAGCCCATCAGTGCGTCCTCACCTAAAGTACAGCATATGTGGGGTGGCAACTGGGTGAAGGGGAGAATGAGCCCTGGGGTTAGACCAGGAGCCTGCCTCTGAGGCTTTCTGACCTCGACCTCCCCTGGGCCTGTTTCCTTGTCTGTCGAGCTGCGGTGATAACTCCCTCATCACAGGATTTCTGTGTAGATCAGAATGAGACAGCGGGCACTCATTAAAGCCTTTGTGTTCGTGATATATATTTTCACATTTGTCAGTTTGTTCATGAGAGTTCAGTTCTGAACAATCTCTCTTTATCCTCTGTCTTCAAGAGCGTGATGGGAATACAGGATTAGAAAAACATTTTTCTCTTGGGGATCTTTTACTTCTGTTGTTTTGACTATGAGCAGCCCTGATGCCTGTAGACAGGCAGTGCTCGAAGGAGAAAGATCTTGGCTCACAAAAGTTTAATCCTTTCCGTTTAATGACTGTAGCTTAGCATATTTTAGTTATCGTCATTTTGGGTTTCATACTATCTGGCCTCACAGAATTGCACCAAACCTGTCCTGCCCCCTGATAGTCTCCATAATTTTTTCGCCAGTAAACCCTGTAATGAGTTTTGTTACCAGGATGCCTGATGTTTCCATGCCTACAAGTCCTGTTTTCCAAACTGGCTGTTCTCAGGCTGGCAAGAGTGAGCTGATTTCACTCCAGAAACATTTTAAACTTCCTGAAAGATTAAATGGCTATGAGCACTCCCACAGAGCCTCTGCAATGTTCTTTGTTAAGGTCAAGGTTCATGCTTTCTTTACCAATTTGATGATTTTTCTGTAATTCTCTATCTGAGAGGTAACGTCCATCTGAAGCTATTCTGTAGCTGCCAGTCTAAAGCCCATTTTCCTACTGTCTCTCCTTCCTTCTAATGCTTCGATCTCCAGACACTTTGTCAGTGATTCTGGCTTCCAGAACGCCTACCTGTTCTAGGAGAACATGTAATCTGTGAACAGCTTTGGACATGCTTCCCATGGCGTTTGACACTCAAGGCTAAAAATAGCAAGATGAAGCCTGAAGCATTCTCCAAGGAAATGAAATCGAACCACGTAACTGGATTATTCTTGGTTATCTTGCAGATATCCGTGTGACCAGACGTCTACAAATGGTGGTGAGATCATTTCTCGTCGCCTTTTAATCTGTTGGCAACTAACTTCTGAAAACATCTTCAGAGTTTTTTCTTTTTTCCCCAAACCAAGGGCAGCCAGCAATTTTGAAACTTTGCATATTGGATTGTCATTGTGACTTCCACAAGTAATTTTGTAAAGTTCATTTTTCTTTCTTTCCTCATTTCAGGCGGTTTTTTTTTTTTTTGGAGGGGGTGGGGTGGTTTTACTTTTTCACAGTGGTTGCTAAGAAAGAATATTCTGTTTATAGGCTCCTAACAAATAGTGACAGCTGAAAGACAAATATGGTGCTGTGTTTGCAGGACGATGGAAGGGGGCCAGCAACCCGCAGCCTCCAGGCACACACACTCACAAGGAGGCCTTTGAGAGTGCTGCCTGGCATTGTGCATCCACAGATTGCTTGAAATAATTTAAAAAGGTGTTTGCCTCATACTTTCAATGACAATTTATTTCCAGAGATCCACCAGCATTGTACAAATTGATAGGATTGTCAAGTTTTTCTTTATTTGTTTTTTTTTGTTTTGTTTTTGAATCTCAAGGCTTTTGCTTAACAGGGGCTAAAACACAGAAATATTTGAATCTATTTTCACAACAGGATTCTTGGACCTTTGGGTCAGATGCTGGAGTGTCACAAACCAAGAAGCCAGGGGTAGGTTCATTCACGTTCACCTTTCTTTCTTTGGGAGAATTTCCTCCCTGCTAGTGTTGTCCCAGAGCAGGATGGTGGTGAATGGGCTGCAGTTTAGAAAACATTATGCTAAGAAAAGAGAAAGTGATGGTGTCTTTCTATCTAAGGCCAGCATATAAATGGGCATTTGGGTTCTTCGTTTCATAATTTCAGTCTGAAGGAAATGGTTACCTGAGGTAACATAGAAGACCCTGAAATGATAAGTACTGAAAAGGAGGCCCTAGTGGAGGTGGGCTGAGCATGTCGCCCTCAGCCAAGGATCACAGCAGAAGGTCAGAGTAGCAGTGGGTGATGCTGTGCTGATGACGAGGGTGACACACAGACAGCCCAGTGGGCTCCAGGCACTCTTATAAGCACCTTTACGCACTTATCAGTACTCAGCACAGCACTGGTGGGTAGGCATTGCCGTGATCAAGATTTACAAGGAAACGAATGGCAGAAATATCTTGTCCAAAATACACAGTACATGGTAAAGCTGTGGTTTGAATCCAGGTGGTTTGGTTCAGACCTGGTACTTAAAGCTCAGCACTACACTCCCTCTCTTGGGATCCTGGTGCTTCTCAAAGCCTGAGATTTTGTTCTCTATTTCTTTTTTTTTTTTTTTTTTTTTTTTGAGATGGAGTCTCACTCTGTCACCCAAGCTTGAGTACAGTGGTGCGATCTCGGCTCACTGCAACCTCTACCTCCCAGGTTCAAGTGATTCTCCGGCCTCAGCCTCCCAAGTAGCTGTGATTACAGGCAGGTGCCACCACATCCGGCTAATTTTTGCATTTTTAGTAGAGATGGGGTTTTGCCATGTTGGCCAGGCTGGTCCTGAAGTCCTGACTTCAGGTGATCCACTTGCCTTGGCCTCCCAAAGTGCTGGGATTGCAGGCGTGAGACACTGGGCCTGGCTTTGTTCTCTATGTATCAACAGCACCTCGACTTTCGGACAGACTGCCTATCCCGAAAAGGGTTTTTCACTAACTTAGTAGGAGAGAATGCCTTACCTGCCTCTTCTTTTCTCCTCACCCTTCTCTGAAAAATGTCTTTGTGTGTAGAATCCCGGAATGACTGGAGGAAGCACATGGAACTTCGATGTGAAAAAGACATTAAAAGATTTAGTGTCAATTTTTTCAACACAACACACAGCACGGAATCTGAACTTCCCCAATTCATCGTCACCATTCTGAATTTTCTTTTTTAACCCAGAAGTGTTGTATTGGTCATTTGGTTTGGGTTCTGTGTCAGAAACCATTTGCAGACAAATGGCGAGGCAGGGCTCAGACAGTCCTTGGAGGGGACTTTTGTGAGATTTTGATTGTGCTGGAGAGCTGAGAAACTGATGAAGCAGGGTCGTCGCTGCCTTCAAAATGAAATTCATACGCGGTGCTGGCCAGGTTCCTCCTTGCTTTCTTACCCTCCAACAGGTGATTTTGCAAATGTGATTCTCTCTGTAATTCCTTCCTGCTCTTCTTCCTCTAGAAACTTCTAGTATAAATTTTCTCTTTTCCCAACTCACAGATACTTTATATTCCCATTCAGAAACGAACTGGAAGAGTTAAATACAGAGAAAAACATACAAGTTTCTACAAACAAGAGACTACCCTGCACTGTTTGAGGCTGAATGGAGATGTACTGTTCTTATTATACTCACCTCTGCCATATGATTATTTCATAAAATGCACATGGTGTTACTTTAAAATAGAAATCTAATTAGACAGAACAAAACTTCAACTAATTTTAATATTTATTGAGCATAAGATGTACATGGCAAGGATCTGAGGGTAGCCTTGGGAAGCCCCCACCTGGGCAGTGGGGGAGAGGTGGGATTGATAACGTAGGAGAGATGAGATGCATGCAGGGGCTGGAATACAAGCCAACAAATGCTCTGTGTAGCAGCAAGATGATCTTCTTACCAGAGCACAGAGGAAGCTGTAGGAGGAAGCGGTGCACACGTCGGCGAAGAGTTCAATATTTCTGCTGAATTTTGAAGGATCCATTCACTTCTATGCTAGCGACCATGACAGGTGCAGAGCATACGGTGGGGGAAAAAGGCCCAGGCTCACCCCCAGAGCAGACACAGAGCTGCTGAGAGGACCATGAGCTGGCCGAGGCCTGAGCTGGCAAGAGAAGACTGCCGTGGGCAGTGATCTTCATGGCTGGAGGTACAGTTGAGCTCGAGTGTTGGCAGCAGGAGGAGCCATCGTTCGCCAAGAGTCCAGTCAAGGCCAGTCGTCCTTGAGGGGTACTGACCCAGAGACCAGGGTCGTCAGGCCACACCCTGCAGGGGCCAGCATGGAAGGCAGCCCACACTCCCACCACTGCCAGGAGGACTCCCCCGGTTTCCCCTATCCCCAGACCATCTTGGGAAGGAAGAAGGAAGGGGAGAACTCATCTGTTAGCGAGTGTACTTGGAGCTTGATGAGTGTTTACCAAAATTAAATTGTCTTAAACTGGAAAAATCTGAGATAATATTGATCACTGAATTGGAGTGAAAGTAAAATTTTACTGTCACCACCCAGCGGGGAGTTCACAGGGACAATTGAGCAGGTTCCATAGTGTATGATTCTGTTTGTATGAAATATCT
Organism: Rhinopithecus bieti; assembly: GCF_001698545.2. NCBI lineage: Eukaryota > Metazoa > Chordata > Mammalia > Primates > Cercopithecidae > Rhinopithecus > Rhinopithecus bieti. The sequence continues at coordinate 4,320,651 of NW_016824749.1, read as the reverse complement.
AAAGCAGGCAAATCCACAGAGACAGAAAGTTGATTAGTGGTTGCCAGGGGCTGGGTGAAGGAGGAGGACAGTAACTGCTAATGGGCACAGGGCTTTTTTTTTTTGGTGATAAAATGTTCTAGAATTAGATAATGGTGATGACTGCACAACTTTGCAAATATACTAAAAACCACTCAGTTGTACACATTATAGGGCTATGGTCTGTGAATTGTATCTTAGCAAACAAATGCAAAAAGGTTAGATTGGTTCAACAAAACAAGGAAGCTACATTTTTTTTATGCATTTGAGTCGCAGTATGAGTAAAGTCTCATACTGCTAGCTGATAATCATTAATGATTAATGATAATCATTAATAAAACTGATTTTCCAAATATCTTAATCTGATACCTTGTGGATAATAGTCTATACCTCGCTTTACATTATTTCTACTAAAATAATAAACTTCAGACAGAACTCAACTGGTAATCAATTCAACTCAAGTAGCACTTGAAGAAAAAAGTACTTATAGACAGCTATGGAGGTATAAAGCAATGCACAAAGTGTGCAGACCCAATGTGAGGGACACACGGCCATCCGGGTGCTTTCAGTTAAGTCAGTACTTTGCCTTTTTACTTCTTTCATGCTTTGAAGATAGGAAATGAAAAACTATGTTTTCTACCTCAGAGTGCTTGTTACAAACACACACACTGTACTTTGCGCTGCCGTTAAAATTTGTACTCAGTACAAATTTTTGAATTTTGAAAATTTTCTTTTTTTACTTTCAGGTCTATTAATATTGTTATAACAGTAAACTTGTAAGTGGAAAATATATTACTATTACTCTGTTTTAAGAACAAGACTAAATGTGAGCCGTTTCTTTTACTGTTTCTATCATTCCTGCAGTTGGCCTGGCTGGAAACCTCATAGTCACCACCGACTCCACCACTTCCTTCAATCCCTAAAACCAACCAGTGGCCAAGTCTTGCTGATTTTATTTTTGTAACATCTGTCATGTGTATTCCCGCTCCTACTGCCCTGATCTGGTCGATCGCTTCTCTGCACCCGGACTAAGATCACCTCTGGCTCTTGGCTTCCATCTTGCTCCTTTGGAATCCCCCAGAACCATCTTCTGAAAGCTTCCTGCTGCCCAGGTCACCTCCCGCATGCTCTCCCACCGCATGTCACTCGATTGAACCATTGTTTCCTTCTGCACCAAACAGAGATATATCATTTCCAATACGTCTTTCTTTTCATAATTCTATCTTGTTTTTGTCAACTAGAGAGTTTATGATTTTAAAATCCTTTTTAGAAGAATCATCCTTTTTTTGGAAGCTTCTTGATCATTTACTGCTCACGTTCCCTGTGGAGTGGTTATCTCTGTTAGCTGCCTGAAATCCTTTCCGGAACAAGATGGCATTTGGTGTCTTGATTATTGATCTTGGTGTCCTGTAAGTTTCACACCCAGGGCAGGAAGCTGGGGTGCATCAGAATTGCTGCTCTCTGAAGCAACTTGAATACTTAGAGAAATGTCATATATTACAAATAAAAATCCACAAGGTATTTTAATTCTTATCTCTCGATTTTTTTTTCTATATTTTGCACTCTGGTTTCTTTTAATTCTCTTCTTTCTTTCAGCATCCTCCAAGTCTTTGTTCAAAGCCTTCTCCCTTTCCTGATGTCTCTCTGTTTTAGTTAGGTATACATTTCAGCTGCCTCTTTTTCTTATATAATTTTATAATGAAGACAAGGTCTTAGGATAATTTTATTTTGCTTCTTCTTCTTTTTTTTTTTTTTAGAGAAAGTGTCTTGCTCTGTCTTTCAGGCTGGAGGGCAGTGGTGCAACCATAGCTCACTGTAACCTCAACTCCTGGGCTCAAGCACCTCAGCCTCTTGTCAGCTGGGACTGCAGACGTGTGCCACCCGCCTAATTTTTTATTTTTATTTTTTTGTAGAGATGGGGCCTTGACATGTTGCCCAGACTGGTCTCGAACTGCTAGGCTCAGAGGATCCTACTGTCTCTGCCTCCCAAAGACCTGGGATTATAAGCATGAGCCACCCGGCTCTTTATTGTGCTTTCATGAGTCGAAAACATTTGTCTCTTCTCCCTTAGCATTCATCTAAGTATATATTTTATAGGAGAAAGACCAAGGGGAAGACCAGGGTGATGTTCAATATTAATATACTGTGTTTCAGAAGAGGAATGACATAAGCTCTTGTCTTGAGAAGTAATCCCTAGAACTGTTTATCAAATTAATCACTGAGCATAAGGGGCTCTGTTCAGAGAGGTGTTTTCATAAAGCCCAGGAGACCCTGCATACCTGGCTGGAGAGGGAGGAAGAGATTGAGGACGGAGTGGAAGTAAGGAAAGACCTGGCCAGCTTCTAGTCCTGGGAATGGCAGGAAGATGGAGAAGGAGAGGAGGGGTGCAGAGTAAGGTTCCTTTTGACTTCCTCTCTGGAGGCTGTGCTTCAGAGTTATTCCAAGAGCAGTCTACACCTCAGGCATATCACAGCGAGCTGGACAGCCAGTGTGGTCAGGCAGAAAGAGGGTTCTGGGGCTCAGCTTTCCAGGGTGTCCTCTTTACAGGATAGGGATGCAGAGTTGAGAGGTGAAGGATCGACAGCGTGCACAGAGTGGCGAGGGGAGCTGACCGCACAGCAGAGCCTGGGTGCGAGGCTGGACCAGAGGCTGGAGGAAGGGCATGGTAGATATTCTGGAGTTTGTAGCCTGCGGGAGCTGACATGAGGCTGAGTCAGCAGGAAGTGATAATCCTGCCCAGACCCAAAGAGATCAGATTACCAGCGACACCAGCCTCAGGTTTCAGCCTTGAACGCCAGGAAACACCCAGGGAACAGGGTACACAGCCCTGGAGACCAGAAGAGGTAGAGGACGTCGGGCACAAGAGCCCAGGTTTTCCCACCACCATAAGATGTTAACTGCTCCCACTCACCCGGGGACTATCTTGGGAAGGAAGCGGAGGAGGGGAGACTATTCAGAGAGACCAAGCATTTTTATCCTGATGAGTGATTTTTTCCTAGTAGACTGCTTCCATCTTTGGAACGGATTACACTAAAAACAATAAGACTTTTGGTTAATTTTATCTCTCTATATAAATGTCAGTTATATATAATATATCTGCACACATATGCTTTATATTTATATTTATCATATATAGAAGAAATTGCATACTTTAGACTGATATGTGGGTAAATTATTTAATTTCACTACAACATTTTTGTTATATTAAAAGAAATACATCTTAGTTGTAAAATGCTTGAAAAATAAAAGTATCCATGAATCACTGAAGATATGACCACAGTCAACATTTTTGTGAATACTCTTCAAGTCTTATGCCAGTGTATTTGTATTTATTAAGTAGCACCTTAAGAAATTCCTGAGATTTTACTGTTTCTGACTTATAAAATTAGAGATTTCATAGAGTCAATCTAATACATCTGGTCTAGGGGCACACAACATGCACACATGTACACATACGTGCACACCTATGTTCTAGGTGCATATGTATAGCTGTAAAAATGGATATTCTTCCTTTCAAAAATGAGATTATACTGTCTTATAACTTTTTTTAAAATTTAGCAATGTGTTGTGAACATCTTTATATATCATTAAATATTTTCCAAGAGGTCCTTTTAAGTGATTACATGGTATTTCACAGTAAAAAGTGCCATAATGTGTTTATTAGATAAATAATATCTAAATGCCTGTTAGATATTTAGATTTTCAATAATTATTTGATGTTATAAATAACATGGTAATACATAAACTTACAGCTAAATATTTGAACACATTGAGAATTATTCGTGTCTTGGGGATTTGGTGTACAGATTATTTTGTTGCACAGGTAATAAGCATACACCATATGTAGTTTCTTGTATTTATCAATTTACATTCTCTTAACATGATACAGAGACGAATCTTCAACTGGCTGCCAACTTGCTAGGTGAAAAACTGTAACTGATTTTACTTTTGGTTCCTGGGATTGAATAATTATTCATGTACTTAATAGTTCTGTTTTCTTTATCTTTGTCTTTTTTTTTTTTTTTTTAATGATCTCTTCATGACCTTTGTTTTGTGCTAAGCTCCATATTGAACCTGCCTATATGGGAAGGTGAGCTCACAGTCTGGCCCCTCATCACGAATTCTCATGCAGATTTCTAGCCTAAAAACCTTCTGTTTCTTTGAAATCCATATTCGATTTGTCATTCAGTCTGCTGCTGTTTTTACTGAACTATTATTTCATGGACAGTTGAGAAATGGAAGGACCTTGATAGTTAGTTGATTTCCTTCATTTCACCAACAAGGATATTGACATGGGGACATGGTAGTAACTTTCTCAGGGTCACGGGTCATATGAAGGTCCAGTGCTGGGCTCTGGGCTCCTGGTCTGGTTGTGTATCCGTCACCCCTCGTCCTGGGAGGGTTCCTGAGGCTAGGTCTCTGTCGGGGAGCCATCCAAATAAATGCTGGCTGGTCGTGCTTTACCCAAGTTTTCTGCTCTGCTGCTTTTCTGTTTCTGACTTCTAACTGTGTGTGTGGCTTTTTTTTGTTTTGTTTTGTTTTGTTTTTGATGGAGTCTCGCTCTCTCGCCAGGCTGGAGTGCAGTGGTGCCATCTCGGCTCACTGCAACCTCCGACTCCCTGGTTCAAGCGATTCTCCTGCCTCAGCCTCCCGAGTAGCTGGGATTAAAGGCAGGCACTACCACGCCCGGCTAATTTTTGTATTTTTTGTAGAGATGGGGTATCACCATGTTGGCCAGGATGGTCTTGATTTCCTGACCTCATGGTTCACCTGCCTCGACCTCCCAAAGTGTTGGGATTACAGGCATGAGCCACCGCGCCCGGCACTAGCTGTGTTTTTATGTCACTTCCTTCTGAAGAACTGATGAACTTACTGTGAACAATTCTAATATCTGTTTTATGTAATATCTGCTTTAGAAATCGCTCATTGATTTTAAACATATTTGTAAATGCCACATTCTGACTGTCTTCATCAACATCTAGCTGAGAAAACTTGGCAGTGCAGCCAAGAGGATCTAACACATGTACTCACATGCTTGATGCTAGTGAGAATCAGCTTAAAGGGGACTTCTGAAGGCCAAGAAGGCCAGGGAACTAGCCTTTTAGAGTCCACCACATGCTGGACTGTTTGTATATTTGATCATATTTACTCCTCAGATAAATATTATGTGATATTCTTTTATTACATCATTTTACAAGCTGACCAACGTCACCAGTACAGGCCCACTTCCTTAGGCACCTAACTGAGTCTGAGTTTGGAAAATACGCTTTTCATACCATTTACAGGAGCTGCATTGGCAAAGCAAGGCATTCACTCTCTGATCCTTTTTCTTTTCATAAGCTCTGACTGCCAGAACAATCTTCAAATAACATGTCATTATCAGCAGCCAAAAAGGAAGCTTGGACCCTTTTGGATTTGAAGTTAGCACAGCAGTCCTTGTTATTGCTTTCAGTCTTTTTTCACTGGGAAAAAATGGCTCCTGAAGTAAGAAGTTTCTTTGTGACCCCATTTAGAAAATTGGTCATCTCGTCTATGCATCACCAGTGTCGAGAACTCTGCTGTGGTTTTTAACAGCTGTCTAGCAATTTATCTTTGATAGTGAAAGAAATACCGTGGCCATTAATCCATGAGCAGATGTCTGCTAAGCTTTTTGTCATATCATCTGACAGCTGACCAAAGCCGTAAGTGTGTGTGTTCAAGGATGTCGGGTGGGTGGGAGGCCTAGACAGTACTCAGCTCTCCGAGTTCATAAACATTTTGAGATTTCTCCATTAGCAGGGAGAAGGAGAGAAAGAGTGAGGGAGAGAGAGGGAAAATAATATTTTAGAGACCTCATTATAAATACTTGGAACAAATAGTATCCGTGTTTTTCTTAGGGAACAGGTCAAAGATAGACTTACTAGTTTCAACTCATTTCTGTCTGCCAGCCACCAAATTTCTTTGCTGAAGGGTTAGGGTGGAAAATGTCAGTAATGCTAAGGAGACGCCTGAGCTATCAGCAACTCTGACAAGCCAACAACTGGTTAGTCTGTATAGGAGCAGCCTCTGAGGGGACATTCTTACCGAAAAAGTGAGCAAGTCTCATGCTCCCAGTCTGGCCTGTGGTGACCTCTCAGGTTCAGGATATCTTGATGCCTGTGTGTGACTTCTTCTGTTTTAAATTAAACACACTGTATTAAGATTGAGTCACCAAGACCAGCCCAGAGGAGTTATCAGAGCCATATCTTGCTGTGTCAACAGCTTTGTGTCCCAGTCCCCAGAGGGCTTTAGTTGAGATGTTAGTGGCATTCAGTCAGGAATTGTCAAGCCTGAGCGCTTTGAATGCCAAGCTTGAGCGGAATTTTGGTCTTGATATCCTGTTCCTTGTATCAAAGCTCATCTGTTAACAAAAAAAAGTGGCACTGGTTCAAATATGGGCTAATGTCACTGAGGAGGGGCAGAAAAAAGTGTTACTGGTTGGCATTGCATTATAGACTTAATAAGATTAATATTTATAATCTGACAATCTAATTTTCAGACCCATTTCACTTGGTTTGATTAAAGAATTGTTGGGGAGTCATTAGAAAAGGTTTACCAGTTCCTCGCATTTTGTCTAAGGAGATTTTTCTGGGATGAGTATTATCTATAAATTCTTGTGCTTATATTTCATCACGGCCTTAACTATACTTGCACTCCGGTGAAGAATGCTGATATCTCATAATTATCTAATTAATAACTTCTGATATTATTAACATTTTTTTCTTTTTAAAGACCGGATCTTGCTACGTTGCCCAGGCTGGTTTCAAACTCGTCAGTCCAAGAGAGCCTTCCACCTCAGCCCTACAGGCACCACCACCACACTTGGCTTCATTTTCCTTTAACATTTTAACATACAACATATACGACTATTTATTCACTGAGTGGCAAACACTGTTGATTGACTGTTTCAGTGTCTCCTCTGTCCCTTGTGGAAGGAAACTAGCGGGGCTGCTGACACTTCTCTGAAGCCTCAGTGTGCATTTGAGACGGCTTCTTCAAGCCAATGCTTGAGAACGTATGATGAAACAAGGTAGATCAAATAGTCTGGTCTTGTGGAACCAGGAGCCAGCTTGAGAGCTCAAGAGAGTCTGATGGCCTGAGGCCTCCTCTGAGAGCTCCAGATATCCATTTCTTGTTTCTTTTTTGCCTGTTCGGCTCACTTTCCAAGTTGTGCAATTATAACTTGGAAACGTGCTGTGCCTTTCATTGAGGGTATTGTCCCCATGGAAGCAGCCCTTGCAAGACTATGGACCAAATGTTTGTGTCCCCTCCAATTCATGTGTTAAATCCTGGTCCCCAAAGTGCTGCTAGTGGGACGTGGGGTCTTTGGGAGGTGATTGTGTTACGAGAGCAGGGCCCTCATGAATGGGGTTAGTGCCCTTCTGAAAGTGGTTCCAGAGAACTCCCTTCTCTTTCTACCATGTGAGAACACAGAAAAAGAAGGCTCTTTTCTTTCTTTCTTTCTTTTCTTTCTTTCTTTTTTCTTTTCTTTTCTTTTCTTTTCTTTTCTTTTCTTTTCTTTTCTTTCTTTCTTTCTTTCTTTCTTTCTTTCTTTCTTTCTTTCTTTCTTTCTTTCTTTTCTTTTTCTTTCCTTCCTTCCTTCCTTCGCTTCGGTGCCTTTCCTCTTCGGTTCCTTCCTTCCTTCCTCCTTCCTTCCCTTCCTTCTTCTTTCTTTCTTTCTTTATTTCTTTCTTTCTTTCTTTCTTTCTTTCTCTTTCTTCCTCCTTGCCTTCTTTGTTCTGGTTTCTTTTCTTTCGTTTCTTTTTCTTTCTTTCTTTCTTTCTTTCTTTCTTTCTTTCTTTCTTTCTTCTTTCTTTCTTTCTTTCTTCTTTCTCTTTCTTCTTTTCTTTCTTTGGTCTTTCTTCTTTCTTTCTTTCCCTCCCTCCCTCCCTCCCTCCCTTCCTTCCTTCCTTCCTTCCTTCCTTCCTTCCTTCCTTCCTTCCATCTTTCTTTCGAGACAGGGTCTTGCTCAGTGTTGCCCAGGCTGGAGTGCTGTGGCATGATCATGGCTCACTGCACCCTCGACCTCCTGGGCTCAAGCATTCTCCTGGCTCAGCCTCCTGAGTAGCTGGAACTACAGGTATGTGCCATTATGCCTGGCTGATTTTTTTATTTTTTATTTTTTGTTTTTAGTGGAGACAGGGTCTCACTGTTTTTGCCTGGGCTGCTTTTGAACTCCTGAGCTCAAGTGATCCTCCGGCCTTGGCCTCCCAAAGTGCTTGGATTACAGATATGAGCTACCACACGCAGCTGAGGAGAAGGCTTTCTCCAAGGAAGTGGGTTCTCACCAGACATCAAATCTGCTCGTGCCTTGATCTTGGACTTCACAGCCTCCGGAATTGTGAGAAATAAATGTCTGCTGTTTATAAGTGACCTGCAGACATGAGAGGCAGTAGGGAAAGTTAAGATCAGAGTTAGGGATCCCTCACCTTGTAGAGGGCTATTGCTGCCCCTCTGACTCGGATAGAGCTTCTGCGGGAGGGTAGGTTAACAGTAGATTCCTAGTCTATCCAAGTATGTGCATAATTAACAATGAGTGAGAAGACATTGCTAAATATGCCCTGGCAACATAGAATTTTTTCCTGCATTACTGAATATACCACTGGCTGTTTTGGCTAGGGTGCTCTATATGTGTCTGTGTGTGTGTAGGGAAGGGGTGTCATTGTGAAGTTATAAGCTGAACTACTCAACAGTTATCACCTATTATATCTTGTTTTTATGCAAATTCCAAATTGAGGATGGAGTTGGGGGAATGGGGGATTTCAGATGTCACCCTCTGGAACAAGATAGGTCCTTGGCATTGATCATCCATTAGGAACCAGGGAGCAGAGAAGTGGGTGGAAGTGAGTTTGCCTGAGAGAAGGCCTGTACTAGTCTGCATGGGCTGCCATAACCAGGTACTGCAGACTAGGGGGCTCAAACAATGCACATTTATTTTCTTCCAGTTCTGGAGGCTAGGAGTTTGAGTTCAAGGTATCACAGGGTTGGTGTGTGGGAAGCCTGTCTCTTAGGTGTAGAGGCTGCTTTCTTTGTGTCTTCACATGGTCCCATGATCCCTCTGTACACGTCTATGTCCTAATCACTTCTTCTTCCTCTTTTTTTTTTTGATAGAGTCTCGCTCTGTCACCCAGGCTGGAGTGCAGTGGCACAATCTTGGCTTGCTGCAAGCTCTGCCTCCTGGGTTCAAGAGATTATCCTGCCTCAGCCTCCCGAGTAGCTGGGACTACAGGCGCCCGCTACCACGCCCAGCTAGTTTTTTTGTGTTTTTAGTAGAGACGGAGTTTCACCGCATTAGCCAGGATAGTCTTGATCTCCTGACCTCGTGATCTGCCTGCCTCGGCCTCCCAAAGTGCTGGGATTACAGGTGTGAGCCACTGCACCCGGCCCAATCACTTCTTTTTATAACGATTCCAGTTATATTAGATTAGGGCCCACTCAGATGACCTCATTTTACCTTAATTGCCTCTTTAAATTCCCTCTTCCAAATATACTCTGAGGTTCTGGGGTTTAGAACTCAATGTGTGAACTTATAGGAATGGGGACACAATTCAGCCCCTAACAAGGACTGACCCCTGGTTTTGTGTTTAAACTCATGGTGACTATTAGTATGGACTGGAGATGAGAATATCCCCATCTTTTCTTCACTAGGGACATAGGCATCACTCACATTGCAGATTGTGTGGGTGATTAGGGGGCACAATGGGATGTCCCGAGCAAAACCTGACGGTGCAGCCTCACCGAGGCTCCCACTCTGAGCCCAGGCTGGCCTCGTCATCAGTGCCCTGCAGTCTGCGTGCCTTCTGGAAGGCAATGGAATCTTTCTACCCTACCCACGTGGCCTGTGACAGCTCACTAATAACAGGGCTTGCTTTGCTTCACACACCTGGCTTTTGCTGATGACACCATTGCCTCTGAGATCATCCGGGAGGGAAGGGCCTCCCTGTTCTGGGCTGACCTGAACCTCAGTAGAGATATTTTTACAATGACTGCTTTGCCCAGAGACATTCTACAGCGATCCTTGTTTATCTCTAGGCCCTCATCTACCTTGTACTTCGGTCCACCTCAGGGATCGTCTGACTCCTTCCTGGGTGTATTCCAGCTTTACCTCCAGAGTTTGGGAGGAGGAACTGCCTTCTACAGAGGGTCTGGATCTCACAGTCATAGGCAGAAGATGAGACCATTAGGACTGTGGCTCTTAGCTTTTTAATTCTGGATTAAAAAAAATCTTTTACAATGATTTACAAGATGATTCTTCTAAGTAGTATGAGTTACTCTAGGGCAGGGCTTCTGACCCCAACACTCTAGATAATTTGGGCTGGATAATTCTTAGTTGTGAGGGCTGGCCTGTGTATCGTGGGTCCAGCAGCAGCTCTGGTCTCTATGCACTAGATACCAGTAGCACCCCCCAGAAGTGCTCGTACACTGCCAGATGTCCCGTGGGGGAGTGACAAAATCACACACGGGGAAGAAGCCCTGTGCTCGTACATTATAAAAATATGTTCAACTAACTTTTTTGAACTATATTTAATTTCAAAGTAAATGATCTGTTCTGTCAATTTTGATTCAAAAAATTGAAACAAACCTCCAGGATGGTTTGGATGTTACATTCAACCGCAATCCACACATTCACTTCTCAGTTTAATCTCTCTCTTGCTTTAGCCATCCCTTTGCTATACAGATGCTTAAAGCCTGTGATGGCCTATAGTAGGAATATTATAAGTATTATTTTCTTTTTTCTCTTCATTTTACCTTTCCTTCCTCTACCAATTCCTCAGATTACAATAGATTTTCTAACCTGGTGGTAATTTTGTAATTCTTGCTTTGAGGTTTTGAGTTAATTGTATTTTCATGAATCCTGAGGACTGACTTAGACTTTTCTCCCTCTTTTATAGACCTCGCTAATGTCAAATTGACTTGAAAACATGATTTATTAACTTTATTTTAGAGTCCTCCTCAAGAGTAAGTGCAGATTATAAAGCAGTATGTTCAGGCCAGGTGCAGTGGCTCATGCCTGTAATCCCAGCACTTTCAGAGGCTGAAAAGGGTTCCTTTCTTTTCATTAGTAGATCTATGTTAGAAAAAAAAGTGCTCTATTTTTATCTGAGATCAGGAGTTCAAGAGCAGCCTGGCCAGGAGAAACCCTATCTCTACTAAAAATACAGAAATTAGCTGGGCACAGTGGTGTGCACCTGTAATCCCAGCTGCTTGGGAGGCTGAGGCAGGAGAATCACTTGAACCTGGAAGTCGGAGGTTGCAGTGAGCCGATATCGCACCACTGCACTCCAGCCTGGGTGACAGAGCGAGACTCTGTCTAAAAAAAAAAAAAGAAAAGCTAGTATGTTCAGTACGATCCCATTTTTACCTACACTGCCCCCTGCCCCAGCAAATCCACATGTGTAGAGAAACACTCAGGAGGATATGTTCCACACTCGAATCCATACCCTACATGGAACTCTTAGTGAACCTGTTTCTTCTTTTTGTTCATTTATAGCTTTCTAATTTTTCCTACAATAAACATCTATTGCTTGTGGAATTGAAAAAGAAAATAAAATTGCTTGGAAAAGTTATTCTCAAGCTCCCTGTGAAAGCAGTGCAAGATTCAGCATGCGCCCCCTGGTGTTGTTAATGGTAACAAGAGTTGTATTGGAAATGGCACTTATTTTTGGAAGACATGGGGACAACTGAGTCACCCATAGTATTTTAGGGAAAAGAATGAAACAAGAAACCCCAAATGAACAGGTGAAGATTTACGAGGCAGATTTCTGTCTTGTACTGAACGTTTTTTGGGTCAAGATTATATGCATGTGCATGAGCTCAGATGGAACTGTCCTGAGCAGCGGAGGGGCTGAATTTAGCAGTGAGCTCAGGCTCAGCTCGCTTAGAGTCATCCAGCAGAAAATGGCTGGTGTATCCCGGGGCTTTGTATGCTTAAGAGAGCTGTCCGGTAAGCACACAGCGTTCCTGGAGCACGCCGGGCTCGCCTGTCCCCCTGTGGTTCAACCCACACACAGGCTTGTGCTCAGTCAAAACATGTCAGTCATTGAAAGTGTTTTCTCACTGGTTGGTGTCCTTTTAGAAACCAAATTCAGCTTTCTTCAGGGAAATAATTGGTGCTGATTGGTATACCTCCTTCTTTTCATCCTGTGCACAGTAAGATGCTGCTATGAGGCGGTGTCTGTTCATGCCAGCCCTGCTTGTGAGAATGGTGGAGAGGGAAGGAGGTGGATGGGTGCAGCTGTTCAACCCTAAGTGCACAGCTTCATCCACAATGTGTTCAGCACCAAGTTTGCATGGTTTAGAAGAAGATGACAGGCTTGGGAGATAGACACATGAGATTCTCAATCCGATTTCAGTCATGTATTATGTACAATACCTTACATGTCTGGATAAGTTATTTAACCTCACAGAGCCTCAGCTCCCTCATCTCTAAAATGGGCACAAAGCAGACTTCCTCTTAGATTGCTTGTGAGCATAAAGATACGGAATGCCTGTGAGTAACAGCCTGGCGTACAGCAGGTGTTTGCTATTTCTTTCCCTCTGGTGAGTTTCCAGGTTTGTTGCTAACAATCGGCACAGGCCAAGCATTCACAAACGTTTCCTCTAAAGGAACAGATAGTAAATACTCTAGGTTTTGTGGGCTGGGAGGCAAAATTAAGGACATCACATTCTTACATAATAAAGAGTAAACACATTTCCACCAATTATGATTGATTTAGGAATATAATAATAAAAATAGAGCACTTTTTTTTTTCTAACATAGATCTACTAATGAAAAGAAAGGAACCCTTTTCTGAGCAGATAGCATTTTACTTAACTGAGGTTCAAAGTTAAGAGTTCCCTCTCATCAAGGGGAACTTGCCAGTGTTCATCTGTAAAAACCATTTTTAATTTGCAGACCATGCCAGAGCAGGCTGTGAGCTGAATTTTGTCCACAGGCCACAGTTTGGAAATCTCTGCTATGGACTGCTTATTAATAACACCAGTCTCTGCTTGTATTCTAACTGTAATCACTAATGGTGAATAAATAGTCTGAACTCATAATTGAGGGGGATGAAATAATTAAATAAGCAGGCACTTGGAAGCTGACAGAATGCTTAGTCTTAGTCTTATTTGATCAAATAATTTTTTTTTTTTTTGAGACAGGGCCTCTCTGTTGCCCAGGCTAGAGTGCAATGGCATGATCTCGGCTCACTGCAACCTCTGCCTCCCGGGTTCAAGCGATTATCCTGCCGCAGCCTCCTGAGTAGCTGGGATTACAGGCACGTGCCACCATACCCAGCTAATTTTTGTATTTTTAGTAGACACCAGGTTCACCATATTGGTCAGGCTGGTCTCGAACTCCCCACCTCAGGTGATCTGCCTGCCTCGGCCTCCCAAAGTGCTGGGATCACAGGCGTGAGCCACCGTGCCCGGCCGTGGTCTGATAATTCTTCAAAGAATATATTTCTTTGTGGCTAAAATCTGGAAAACAGCAGAAGAAATGATCGGGCCATGCAAACCAACCGTCTAGGATGAGAGACCAAGCAGTGAATGATTATGAAAAGTTACTCAAACAGGTTCTTTCTGCGTTGAATCAAGTAAGAAAAGGACTTGCTTGTCTTCAGTGATGATGCAGCTAAAGGAGGGATGAAGATCTGGCATGTGTGTATCAGAGGGTCCCTTCCTTCCACCCTTCCACCCACCTGGATGGACAGGTCAGATTGATCTAGCTGTATGACCCTTAAACACTCAGATGGAAACAAGACCAAAAGACTATTATGGGGTATATTCCTCACCCAAAGGGATGACATTTTAGCAGAATGCTAATATAGAGTGGGAATTATCCCATGGCATAGAAGGCACCAGAGTGGGTGTTAGGGGGAAGCAATGTGACAAGACATCTTTGATAACTGAGTTGGCAAGAGAGGAATGTTCATATTTCTGAATATTTAAGAGATAGATATGGAAAAGGATCAAAATACATAGCGCAAGAAGGGGCTAAGGTATGTGAGAAAACATCCAAGCAGGCAAGCTGGCTCTTTCCCATTTGTGTGGCAGAAAGCGGGGACCCCGCAGCCACCCATCATTTGAAATTCACTGAAAGCCTGTGGACGTTTGTAGAAGCTGCCGAGCCAATGGTGCTGAAGCTGCTTAGGGCAAAGGTTTTAAAATTTAAGAGTGTTGAACTGGAAAAGTTCTTACAACTCCTTGTAACTAACCCCTCCTTGGAAAAATAGCTGTTTTGAGGCAGAAATATTTTAAAATGCATTGTTTTAGCTGAAGGGCAATTTTTAGCCAAAGAACATTTAGTACAGGAGCTTTGGTGGTGCATGTTGCAGGAAGTCAGGGACCCCGAATGGAGGGATTGGCTGAAGCCACGGCAGCAGAACATAAATTGTGAAGATTTCATGGACATTTATTAGTTCCCCAAATTAATGCTTTTATAATTTCTTACGCCTGTCTTTACTGCAATCTCTGAACATAAATTGTGAAGATTTCATGGACACTTATCACTTCCCCAATCAATACCCTTGTGATTTCCTATGCCTGTCTTTACTTTAATCTCTTAATCCCGTCATCTTCGTAAGTGGAGGAGGATGTATGTCGCCTCAGGACCCTGTGATGATTGTGTTAACTGCACAAATTGGGTGTAGAGCATGTGTGCTTGAACAATATGAAATCTGGGCGCCTTGAATAAAGAACAGGATAACAGCAATGTTCAGGGAACAAGGGAGATAACCTTAAACTCTGACTGCCGGTGAGCTGGGCGGAACAGAGCCATATTTCTCTTCTTTCAAAAGCAAATAGGAGAAGTATTGCTGAATTCTTTTTCTCAGCCAACAACATCCCTGAGAAAGAGAATGGCCCCGAGGTAGGCCTCTGAAATGGCCGCTTTGGATTTCATGGACATTTATTAGTTCCCCAAATTAATGCTTTTATAATTTCTTACGCCTGTCTTTACTGCAATCTCTGAACATAAATTGTGAAGATTTCATGGACACTTATCACTTCCCCAATCAATACCCTTGTGATTTCCTATGCCTGTCTTTACTTTAATCTCTTAATCCCGTCATCTTCGTAAGTGGAGGAGGATGTATGTCGCCTCAGGACCCTGTGATGATTGTGTTAACTGCACAAATTGGGTGTAGAGCATGTGTGCTTGAACAATATGAAATCTGGGCGCCTTGAATAAAGAACAGGATAACAGCAATGTTCAGGGAACAAGGGAGATAACCTTAAACTCTGACTGCCGGTGAGCTGGGCGGAACAGAGCCATATTTCTCTTCTTTCAAAAGCAAATAGGAGAAGTATTGCTGAATTTTTCTCAGCCAACAACATCCCTGAGAAAGAGAATGGCCCCGAGGTAGGCCTCTGAAATGGCCGCTTTGGGGGTGGCTGTCTTTTACGGTCAAAGATGAAGGGATGAAATAAGCCCAGGTCTCCTGTAGTGCTCCCAGGCTTATTAGGATGAGGAAATTCCCACCTAATAAATTTTGGTCAGACAGGTTGTCTGCTCTCAAACCCTGTCACCTGATAAGATGTTATCAATGACAATGCGTGCCTGAAACTTCATTAGCAATTTTAATTTCACCTCATCCTGTGGTCCTGTGATCTCACCCTGCCTCCATTTGCTTTGTGATATTTTATTACCTTGTGAAGCATGTGATCTCTGTGACCCATACCCTAGTCATACACTCCCTCCCCTTTTGAAAATCGCTAATAAAAACTTGCTGGTTTTATGGCTCAGGGGCATCACGAACCTGCTGACATCTGATGTCTCCCTCCAGACACCCAGCTTTAAAATTTCTCTCTTTTGTACTCTTTCTCTTTATTTCTCAGACCAGCTGATGCTTAGGGAAATAGAAAAGAACCCACATTGAATATCGGGGTGGGATTTCCCCAGTAGGTGGGTTTAAAAATATTTCTTCTCTGAGCTGATGCTGACACATCTTTTCTCCATTTCTGTGTTAAAAGAACACACAACAAAATGCATTTTCTCTTTAGTTTAACAAGTTGGAATGAAATACACGATTTATATAAAGATAAATGTCAAGAAGAAAAACCGAAGTATACTTCCAAGCAAAATTTATTAGATGTCTATTCAAGAAAAACACAATGACCTTTGCTTGTAAGAATTCAAAGTCAATTACCTGGAAGCCAGGTATGAATATTTTTTTCTTTTAAAATCAGATACAGCGAGTAGAAACAGTAATTTTTCTTAAATATGACAGGCAACAGATATTGAAGTCTTTTCTCATAAATGGCATCAAAGAGAATTATTCATTTATCAGCAAAGCTGCATGCAGTTGACTTAATTTCAAACCTGAAGCCTTTAAAATATGAAGCTGGTTGTGAACTTGACAGAAATCAAGGTAGCCTACTCAAAGATGTTGCTTTACCTTCTTCCTAATGAAATTCCCTTGTCATCAGTCAGTAGATATGTACATTTCAGTTTGGCTTCTACGATCTTTTAACTTCACAGATTTTTGCATAAATGCTATCTGACAGAATCACATTATCTAGGGGTGCTTGTGATCTGTGAGATAGGGAGAGGCTAGTCTGCTGAAAGTGTTGTCACAGGATAAAGACCAAATTAGGAAACTCCCCTGTTTTCTCAACAACTAAACTAAATATTCTGTACAAAAAAAGAGCAAACATATGTACAAAATTCTAAAGACTACGTACATTGTGAAAAGATCAATCACTGTCCACAAAAGAAATGCCATAAAAAGTTTTATCTATAAGGTGCTCAAGATCCAAAGATGAATAGTTCTTATGCAAAGTCATAAGAAATACAAAGCTAGTTCTTGGAGTATGTGTAATTCAGGCACTGTGAACTATATTAAACCTTCCAGGTCCCAATATCATTTTGTAAATTTCTGCTTCAGGGCAGAAAATAAAACCTGAATGATTTAACATTGTTTCTAAAAAGTGCCTAATTTATTCCTAGGAAATATTTTACACACACCAGGAAAATCAGGCTCAACATATTCCTGTCCTCAAATGTAGCCAGGATTCTGAGTTCCATAGAAGAAAAATAATTATTATAGTAAAAATAATTGTATTAATCATAATCCTTGCTAAAACCGACTTTAATACTTATGATGCTTCTGTACTCTATTTCTATAAAATAATGTGTGAGATTCTATTACATTTCCATAAAATGTACAACATAGCATATGGATTATATGTTCTCATACAATCTCAAATGCGTATGTGTACACACAGTGAAATCTTACCTACTAGTATTGCTTACAGATACTTTCAAGTGTCTATGTTAGAGTAATTCTTTGCACCTTTCACTAACACTGCTTTTACTTACATTTTTTTCAGATAAATAAAACACTAAGAGCTCATTGTTCATGATGCTGATCATTACATTTTAATATAAAATAGCGATGCAACTTTACAACACAATAGTTTTTCCCTGTAGTCTAGCTCAGCCTCTTGTACTGTCATGATTATTACTGAAGGCTTTTATTCATTTACTGTTTGCACTTCTAAAAAGTGCAAAAAATTTGCAGAAAAAGACTCCTATTTGAAAACTTACATTCAATCAACAAAATCACACTCATCCAAATTAACTTTCCTCCTCTTGCTTTAAAGGTGGTAATCACTGTGCATATTACAACATGTATGTGCAGGCAAACACTAGCTAAAGTACAGTTACAGTTGTCATATTGTGTAAACCAAGACACTAGGCAAACTTGTGAAAAGAATATACACTGCCAAGCTAAGAATGTGAAAACGCAAACCACAGCATTTCCCAATAAACAATTTTCTGGTCGTCTTTGGGGAGAAGATCGCCTGGGGGGAGGTGTTGAAATAGCCCCCTGGAGACCCTTTTTTTTTTGCCTCAAATATTTGACCATTTTTAAGTATCATGATTTTCTTTCTGATCCCACATTTTGACGTGTCAAAGCTTAGAGCAGGAAGTAGGAATCCACACTTTTACGGTGGGGGCCAGCCTGCCATGTCGCCCCCAGGCTCACAGCTGCGGCGGTTACTCTGCTGGTGGTTTGGTGGCAGGTGGAGATGGTGACGGTGCATTGGAAACCGTAAGGCATGACGACGGGAGGCCCGCAGGATGTTTCAGGCATTGATGCAGGTGTGTGGCTGGCAGGTGGCCTACAGAAGGAGGGAGAGCGATTCACAGCCTCTTGACGTAGTTTCCGGGGAAAGTACCAAAGAATTTGGTTCTTCTTGAGGTCCCTGAAAACAGAAGCGAGTAATGAAAGGGGGGTAACAACAATGTCAGTTCATACACATGGGCTTGAATACTTCGCATTTACAAGGCCTCGTGAAGACAGCAAGCCCCGAGGGGTTTGGAAGAGAAGGTGGGTAACTCACGTGAAGCCCATAGGCAGACAAAATAAGCAGTTTTAGTTGGTTGCCTGACGCTGTCACTGCCCCTCCAGCATAAATGATACGCTGCCATCATGGCACCCTAGACAGAAATGCTGAGCCTCCCAATCTGAAGGGAAAGAGCCTTGCTGAGGAGGTGGGCGGAGGAGCTCAGTCACCAAGGCTGCCACACCAGAGTGGGGAGCGAGGGATCAAGGCGAGGCTGACAGGTGACAGGGTGAGTGGAAAATCCTGAGCAAAGCTTCTCAGTGACCAGCAGCCCGCGCAGCACAGGTGAGACATGAAGGTATTATCTACTGCAGGCTGTCACTGTCCGGTTTTATCATCTCATAGAAGATCATGCTCAGTGCCATATCATTTATTTAAAAACAGCACTGCCAGACTCCATCAAGTATACAATTTTTCAACAATTTACAAATCATTAAAGAAAAAAAGGATTAAGCACTGTTTGTGTGTGGGAGTTCCATCACCGGCATGATTTCTAACATGGTGTGTTTAACCACACTCACAAATAGCTGTCATCATTATGGTCACCTCTGGTTTCTGGTTTGGAAACTTCTTGTAAAAATTGGTGTGCTAAATTCTTCTTTAGGCAGCGCAGATGGAGCAGATAAGGGTCTCTAAAGCTTCATCTCTCTCCTATATCCTGGTGCATACTGCCTTGGTTTGAGGACTGTTTTTCTTTTTCCTTGTCTAGGCAAGCCATTTTACGTTTCTACTACTTCCTCCTCCTCCTCCTCCTCCCCTCTCTGTCCTCCTCCTCCTCCCCTCATCCTCCTCTTCTTCCTCCTCCTCCTCCCCCCTCCTCCTCCTTCTCCTTCCCCTCCCCATCCTCCTCCTCCTCCCCCCTCCTCCTCCTCTTTCTTCCTTTTCCTCCTCCTCTTCCTCCTTTTCCTCTTCCTCCTCCTCCTCCCCCTTCTTCTTTTTTTTTGAGATGAAGTTTCGGTCTTGTCACCCAGGCTGGAGTGCAATGGCATGATCTTGGCTCACTGCAACCTCCCCCTCCCGGGTTCAAGTGATTCTCCTGCCTCAGCCTCCTGAGTGGCTGAGATAACAGGCACCCACCACCACGCCTGGCTAATTTTTGTGTTTTTGGTAGAGATGGGGTTTCGCCATGTTGGCCAGGCTGGCCTCGAACTCATGGCCTCAGGTAATCCACCTGTCTCAGCCTCCCAAAGTGCTGGAATTACAGGCATGAGCCACTGCGCCCGGCCAATGACTATTTTCTAGGTGTTTCTCATGGTCTTTTAATGGAAATAAAATAAGAGGCTTGTGGCTGCACCATGGCCTCAATTCTTTCATGATTTTGCCACGATGGATGTCTAGAGTGAGCCCTCCTCTCCTCGCACCTTTCCTCTCTTGCATTCTCTGCCCCACCGCCTGTGTTTCCTCTTCATCTCTCTCTGTGTCCCAGTGTAAAATACTTTTGTCGACAAATGTTTTCTCAGAAAACCTCTCGTCTTTTTTTTTTTAGGATGGGAAAAGGAAGTTGCCTTTTACGTGGGAAGAATGGAACTTCTCTCCGCTTCCATCACAAACCAGAGCTAAGGTGAGTCACTGAGTGTTCGGGCATCTACGTCAGACCTAGGAAATGGGGGAGTTGTTCACTTAATCTCACTCCCTCTGAAATTAGATTAACACTGTGGACAACTAACATTTTCCACAGCACGGAGCATTGATATTTCTCTTCTGGGGACTATTTGTTGTTGTTGTTCTCAGATCTCAATCTTTCCTGGTTTCTGCTATTTAAAGAAATTTTCTTCTCTCAGTTGAGTTGGAAATAAAGCTCGCAGAAAATCACACGTAGCTGAAGTAGTGACTACTAAACTATATTAAAAATGCAATAGCCTTGGGATTACATTGTGCCTATGAATGTCTGAAAGAGCAAAGGCATTACGAATTCGAAGGAAGCTTGGCTATCACAGCAAACCACGCAAGGGAGCAAAGGCGAGCAAATTACAAAAGAGCCGCAGGTGCCTGAAGAAGACGCGCACGTACCCACAAACCAGCCGTCATCGCACTTCTCCATCACATCGATGACATCACTTTCTCTGAGCTCCAGCTCATCTTCGTTCCTAGGAGTATAGTTATACAGAGCCTGAAACCTTAAACAGGACAAGGGAAGGTGTTTAAAAACATCTGGACACCTTCATGACATATAGAAGATAGAACAATATTCATTCTTCCTTTAACATTCCCATTCTTAACATTCTATTGGGTGGCACAAGCCTGGTAAGAGTGTAAATTAGCATTCTATTGGGATGGTGCAAGCCTGGTTAAACATGTAAATAGCATTCGTTGTTGGATGGTAACAGCCTGGTAAGCTTGTAAATAACATTCTACTTGTGGGTGTACAAGCCTGGGTAAACATGTAATATAGCCTTCTATTCGGGTGGTGCAAGCCTGGAAGGCTTGTAAATAACCACATTCTATTGGGTGGTACAAGCCTGGTAAACATGTAATAGCCTTCTATTGGGTGGTGCAAGCCTGGTAAACACGTAAATATGACATTCTATTGGGTGGTGCAAGCCCTGGAAGCTTGTAAATAGCATTCTAAGTTGGATGGTGCAAGCCTGGTAGCTTGTAAAATATACATTCTATTGGGTGTTTTAAATTATAAAAAAAACAAGCCCTGGTAAACATGGTAAATAGGCATTCTGTTGGATGGTACAAGCCTGGTATAAGCATTGAAAATAGCAATATTTAGATCTTCACAGGCATTAGAACACTCTAACAACATTTTGAAACTCACGAGGAATGCCCATGAAAATTGTAACATTTATAAATTGGGTTAAAATATGTTAACATTTGTAAGTCAGACCCGCATTTCAGTGGTCCAGCCATCTACTGTCTGTCATTCAGACGTTATAGTACAAAATATAAAATAAGAGATATTTGTATTATTTAACTGTTTAAAAACAAGAAGGAATCACAATTTTAGCTAGCCATAATCAGAAGCAAATAATGGGGACTTGAGAATTGAATTTTTGAAGGTTCTAAATGGAGATAGACGAAATGTCTCAGACTTGTCTTTTAAATCACTCTATGTGAATTACTATACAAAGGAAAATTATTTTTTTTTTCCAAGAGGAATTCTTTAGATCAGTTTAACGTTATAGTTTGGATCAGTGTTTTCAGAGGATGTAGAGTTGGAAAATTGGATGTAATTAGCCTATGAAGTTGAGTAGATGTATTCTATGAGCAGTTATTACTGAGTCAATTTCAAGCAGATTATAGACATAAGTCTCTTTTTAAAATGAGTCCCAGAAAAATTGTATTTGATTTTAAAACTCTCTCTTGAAATAATTTTATATAAAAAAGAATTATTTATAGAATGCTACCACTTTCCTTTCTCTGCCTGAATTCTTTGACAGCATATACTGTGGAGAAATTGATCAATAATGAATTCAGACACTGAATTTGTGGTAAGAAAATACCATGCATTATAATAAATAGTAACATGGACTGGTGTTTTTGGAAAATGAAGGCAGAAATTACTGTAGCTGAGAAGGTCATGAAGAATTTGATAGGCAGTTAGCACGAAAACTTCTTCATAATAGTACCAAAATATTACCAGTACTGTGGGGAGACTTTTAAAATCAGGAATTTGTTTCTGCTGCTTTTTGTAACAGTGATGTCATTCTGCTAATGTGAGAAAATAATAACCACATTCTAGGGCATTTTAGATTTTTTCATGCCAACTTTAAAAAGTTGATAATCTTGACTACTGCTCCGGAACAAGAATGATTTATTTTTAATTACTTTATGAGTCAGAAAATAATATTTTGGTAGAACAAAACTATTCTATCATTGAAACGCAAATCTTATGTCATTAATAAGCAACAGTGACCCACTGGCTTCCCCCCAGTTCATCCACCATTTGGACTGGGGAGCTGGATAGAGTTGATTTCAGGGGTGCCCGGCACCACCCCCTAGAAAATACTGTTTTCCCTGGCCTGGCACCAAAGCCTGAAATTTCACCAATAGAGGCTTCGTCCACTGTTCAAACTTCATCCTTCCAGTAGACCTTATAGCCACTTACATTCTTTTGAGTATGGGCTTCTGAGGCCTTTTCTTGAGAGAGGGGTTTGTGGTTATGGGGAAGGGCAGAGAAAGGCAGCTAGCATCGCAGGGCAGTGGCCAAAAAGACAGGCAGGTGTGGAATACACAAACGTCACCTGATTGGGATGTTTGCATGTGGCCAGCTTTAGTGGGGTAGTCAGTTTATTTTGTTGTTTGTGTTAAGAATTTGAGTTGGAGGCTGCTCAGGTGAACGGGGGGTATGTTTTGTGTATCTGTGTGGAAAGTTCACGGTCCCTTTTCTAGTTTCACATTTGAGAGAGATGGTCGTTCCTGGGCTGCTGTGTTGGTGGATATACACCACGCTTCTCACTTTGGGGAAACTGATTCTTTTATTGAGCTTCTCAGGCTTGAATCCTGCCCAGGCTCCTCTCCAACCACTTATGGAGACTGGTTACCTAAGGCTGCAAACCGCAGCTGCCGGGAAGAATCTCAAGGTCTCAGAGCTAACGCAACAACATTGGCACGGACTCCTGCTTCATTTGTGTTTGATGAAAGCCAGCGTGTTTGTCCCCATTTATTTGCCATTCTGGTTTAATTAGTCCACAAAAACAAAAACAAAACAAAAGAAAAGCCACGGAGTTTTACGGAAACATACACACACCTTCAGGAAATCCTCCTGCCTCTACTGGCTTTCAAAGTCAGTGCTGCACAACAGGAAATGAAGTTGAATCCAATGTTAACAAATGCTGTTCTGAAAGATGTGTTGGTGAGGTGAATGATGGTGGTGGGGTAAGGATGCCTCAAAAAGAAAGGTGTCTTTTAAACAGGAAGTCCTGAGCCAGACCGGAAGCCCCTCTCTAACTAGCAACGTTTTCTAGAACATATTTCACTAAAGCTCTGAATTGTAGTGACAACATTATGTTCCTACTTTTGCTCAAAACTTATTTTTAAATGACAGCAACTAAGCAACACCCTAAAATCCCACTAATTCAGGCTATATTCAAATATAAATTTAGTAAACAATGTTTTCTAACATACAAGTCAGGACTTTGAAAATGTAACATGTCTTTCATTCACAGACACTTTAAAAGCTGTTGAATATAACATGTTGGTAATGCAATAAACCTAAACAGCCCTGGAATTTATTTTTTATAATGTGATCTTATCATCGTTTGGGTAAATAAGAGAACAAACAAAAACTGTAGAATTACAAGTCGTATTTAGTATTTTCCAATTAAGCGATCTTTTTGTTTGTTTGTTTGTTTGTTTGAGACAGGGTCTTGCTCTGTTGCCCAGGCTGGAGTGCAGGGCCATAATCACGGTTCATTGTAGCCTTGACCTCCCTGGCTCAAGTGATCTTCCCACCTCAGCCTACTGAGCAGCTGGGACTACAGGCACAGGCCATCACGCCTCACTAACTTTATTTTTAGGTTTGTAGAGACGGTGTTTTGCTATGTTGTCCAAGCTGGTCTTGAACTCCTGGGCTTTGGCCTTCCAAAGTGCTGGGATCATAGGCATAGTGACTGCACCTAACCTTAAGTGAGATTTTAAATGATTATCACTGGTAACCTGTTCTTTCCAAAATACAGACTTTCCCGCAATAAGAACACCTTTCTGGCTGTACGCTGTGAGAGCCAGTCTCATCTGGAGATGCTTTGTGCTAAGTTTCAGGTCTGTGAGGAGCAAGGAAGGACTTGCTGGTGATAAAGGTACCAGACCACATGCCAGGACCTGCCTCAGCGAGGAGGCTGTTGGTGGCCTGTTCTGCTCCAGGTGAGCAGAGTGTGGGCAGTGGGTCAGGATCCCCAGCGTGTGCTCAGATATGGGGGACAAGGGTTAGGTCCAGGAGCCTTCCCAGGGGTCTCCCTCTTGGCTCACAGTATACGGGCAGAGGCCAACAGGAAGTTGTTAACTCCTGAACGTCTCTCAGGGACAAAATGGGCCTGAAAAAGAAACACACAGAATCTTCAAGACACCATGTGACACCTTCAGGCTGATTTAACTCATGTGTCAGAAAGGAGAAGGAATTTGAAAGGAAAGTTTGAAAAGGCATTTTCCTGGTGCCGTGGAAGTAATAGCATGTAACTGAGTAAGAGTGAGTGTTTTAATACTGCCATTTTCAAATGACCCTTCTAAGCATGTCACTTTGGAATGATGGAATGATCACTTTAGGTCTTTTTTACACTTAGGTCCACTTTTACAGTCGCCCAGTGGGTGTAGATGTAAGGTTAGAACATGTTCTGTATGTCTTTGAAGCTCCTAGTTACTTGTTCCACAGCCAGCAGAGCAGAGCGGGAGACAGAGTTATCCATCTCAGGAATCACTGAAGCATTGGAAAGTTTTCCTAGCGTATCAGTTAAAATCTCGGAGAACTATGGGTTCTTTTAAAAATTAGTTTCTGATCACTGTCATGAAAGATGGAGAGACTATTATCATTTCTTGTAATTTAGGAGGCCTCATGTTAGTTCCTTTGATCTTCCACTTGCAAAGCCGTACATCTTACATTTTGGTGCCGTTACCCATTTTGTGGGGCAAGGTTAGTCTCGAATTTAGAAGATAAGAAGAATACTTACGGTTCCCCCCCACCTTGAATATTTTCATGAGTAAACACAGGACGCTGTGGCTGAAATGAAATGATTTTCAATGTAATCAATGTTTAAACTGGTACTAATTAAAAGATAATTTGGATAATGGCATGGTACTTTTCTCGACATTTAATATTTCCTGTTGTAAAAAACCAAGAGGAAGAAAAAAACCAAATAAAGGGTTTCTGCAGGATTAATAATTAAAATATTTAAAGGGAGCTTCAAATTAAAGCAAAATAACCAAGGTCAAATGTTTTGAACATGTCTACAATCCAGTCTGCTCAAGCTTTAAGGAAAAGTCAGGGTTTTGGTCCCACTGATTTTCAAAGGCCAGGAATAAGGCAAGAACACAGACAGCAAACCACTAGAATAGGAAATATAGACACCTTCATACAACCTTATTCTCCAGCATTTTCTCAAACAGCAGAAAATAAACCACATTTAGTTTCACAGCAAAGTATCCACATTCATTCTTTCAACCTTTCCTTCACAGACAACATTTTCACATACAGCACAGAGGAAAATATCAATAGGCAGACATCCCATGCTACATCTGAATTAACATTCTCTGTTCTCAATGTGGAGAAAACACATGCATTTTTAAAAAGAGAAAACAGAACTTTGGAATGCAACGAACAATATCCGGGTAACATGTAACATTTTACCTTAGAAGAGAAACATTGGCAGAAATTTCCAGTGCACTGAACTCTCGAAAGAGTTTCTTTTCTTTTTAAACTAAGCATCAAGACCAGTATCTGTAATAGATACTTATAATATTGGAAATGACAAGCCTTAGCATCCCATATACCCACATGAATATTTTCAATGAATGAAAGTTAACACGTTTGTTGAATAGATAAACTCAGTGTGATTTATATTGACTACCTAAACTTTACCTTTTAGAGGAGAAATGCATACAAATCACTCATAATACATTTCAAAAACTCTTGCTTCTAAATGATAGCTACAGGGTAAAATCAGAATTTGCATGGCAATTATATAAGTGACTGTTTGATGATTACTGAATTGGCTATTAGATCCATGTCCTTAGACACTGGGACCAGCTCTTAGATTTCCATAGTTACGAGTGGATTACTGATAGGCTGAAATCTCTTCCTGCAAATTGTCTGTAGAAACCCCACTGGTCCAAGCTCGGATGGATAACTCTGAGGTTCCTCTCAGTCTATGAGTCAATGATTCACCCACTTCCTAAATTCTTTATCCACCCCCTTTCTATCCTACTTGTCTATCTAGCATAAGACTAGGTACTCACAGTACTAAAACTGTAAGCTTTGATTCTGTTAATTGGAAACCTTTATTAACAGTGTTCTTAGAAAGTTCACTCAACAGTCTGTGGATAGAATATTTAAAACTAGAACGCATAAGAATTACTAGACACAAGTATGACTTAAGAGTGTGAAATAGTTTACTCCTGTAAATCAATATAAGACTACTAACGATGTATCTATTATAAAATTGGAAGATATTAATATTTTAAGAAAATTATGACTAACCAATTTTTCAGCCATCTTAAAGATCATTTAATTCAAGATATTATTAAATCAATTTAAATATATAAGATGGTAATTGTAAGTCATTGATAAGCTTGTATCATATTACCTATTTCAAGTTCTCTTCCAATCCAATAAAACTTTATAGATGTATAAAACTGTTATGCAGAAGTAAGATTTGTATACATCAATTGCCATTAATAGTATTTTGTAATAATTTCCCAGTCTTTGTTTTTTTTCTCAGTCTTCTTTCTCATTTTAAATGCCTGCAGAATAATGGTCTCCCACATGTGTCTATATATCATAGTTTTCTTAACCATTCCTCTCTTTTTTTTTTGTTTTGAAGTTAGAATTGGTCTAGTCTTTTTTTTCACTATCATAAATAGCAATGCTGCACACATTTTCTTATGCAAAGAGCTATTTTCTGCTTTTGAACCATTTTTTAGAATATATTCCCAGGAGTAAAATTTCTGGCCAAAGAGTATGCATTAAAGCCACATGATTTTGAGAATGTACATGTTAGTCACTGAAAAATACTGTTCTCAAAAGTAACTTGAAAATGTCTAATATGCCACACTGCATATCATATGCCAAGATCGCTATGACTCTTTCCTCAAAACAATCAGCACCATTTACAGTGCATAAAAAAGTTATGAATAAGAAAATATTATTCATCCTTGTCTTAAGAGATAATGTTGTGTAAAGTATATTTCATTATGCTCTAAAATTGGTATCCCTTTTTTCACACATTCAAACCATTTTAATATTTTAAAATTGAGTAAAAGTTTAAACTTCTACATCACGATATCCAATGCTTTGTAAAACTGGTTAGTTTCATTTCATTGCTCTTTTGTTAAAATGTGAATACCACTTTAAAAATCAAATTGTTCATTAATATAAAACAATAAACTTTTAAAGTCTGTACATCCCTTTTTAGTTATCATCATTATAATTCTACTAGTTTAATTCCTTTAACTCAACCCACCTCATCAATCATTTAAATGAACTGTCCCCTTGACCATTATGAAAATATGGTGATTGCTGCAAATGTGCAGCTTCCTGGATCCCACGTCCATGGCTGGAGAATGTATGTTCGTATGTGGCAGCCAGCACTGTCCTTGCTTTTTTTTTTTTTTTTTTTTTTTTTGCGATAGAGTCTCGCTCTGTCACCAGGCTAGAGTTCAGTGATGTGATTTCGGCTCACTGCAACCTCTGCCTCCCGGGTTCAAGCGATTCTCCTGCCTCAACCTCCTGAATAGCTGGGACTATTTTTATATGCACCACCATGCCCGGCTAATTTTTGTATTTTTAGTAGAGACAGGGTTTCACCATGTTAGCCAGGATAGTCTCGATCTCCTGACCTTGTGATCCACCTGCCTCGGCCTCCTAAAATGCTGGGATTACAGCATGAGCCACCGCGCCCGGCCCCCGTCCTTGCTTTTACCTGTTTCCCAATATCTCTTTTCCCTTCCTTCATATCTTTCAAACTCTGCCCCTCTTTTTACCCACAAACCATCAGTTTTCTATACTGTTCACATCCTGAGGCCAGACTCAATCAAGACTTCTCTTAGCAGAGAAGCTGTGTGTGTCTTATAACGGCGAGTTTTAGAACTGTTCAAAGCTTGCCTTTAACAAGAATCACCTCCATGTTAATGTGGATAACCAGGAGACAGTTCTGAGGAAAGCTGACCAATTGCAGTACTTGAAATAGTTTATTTTTAAAGCATGTGACTAGTAGGGAATGAGTAGCACCAGCAGTTATCTTTGTCGGCTCATCTGCGTCCTTCTGTTTTGGGTGTTAACCACCATGTAAAATTGGGCATGCCTCAGCTTCCCTATCTCTGAAATCAATGAGTTGGACAAGATAACGGTTAATCAGGGCCCCTTAGGGATTCCATGAAGCACCCACATTTCCACAGATCTTTTTCCTCTGCTGTGTAAAGGTGCCCATCATCAGCTTTACACAGAGAGCTGGGACACTGACATTGATTGGTTAATTCTCACGTGTCTCAGTCATGTAAAAAAATGGCTACAATTCAACTCCATTTTGCAGATTAGTAAATCAAAACCCAAAGATACTGGATAATTTCTTAATATGACAAATAGGTAAAAAACAACAACAAAAAGAAACAAAATGGTAATTTTGATGTGCCCTCTTCATTGCATGAAAGATTACTATGCTGGACTAGTCGGCCTAGCTTGGCTAAAATCAGCCTCTTAATTTTGACGCTGAGGTAGGTGCAAATGTCCTATAAGGTTATGTAAATAGATTATCTGAGGAGACCATCTTTCGCCCTTTCCCCATGGCGGTGTAACGCCAATGTGCAAGTCCCTTAAGGAAAGATTTGTAATGCATCTGCACTCTGTTGCCACCTAGTGGTGAGCAGTGGCAGCAACAAGCTGAGAGTTGTTTCTGCTTTATCCGCCCCTTTTTATCCAAGTTCCCAAGGCTGGATTAATTTTAAAAGCCTATCTTAAAGGCCACAGAGTGATATGGAATAGATAGTCATCTGTTTTTCTAACCATATTCTTCCCTTCCCACGTTTTACATTCTTGAGAAAGAATCCCTTGTAAGCCACCAGCATTTTTGGTCCGTGTCCATTTCTATTTTGATTATCTGTGCAGGCATTTCCATTTCTCCTAACTTCTTAGCAGTTTTAAGATAAATATAGAACGATATACATTTGTGACATTCAGAGAGGCTTCCATGAGCCGAATCTAGAAAGATGGCTTTCAACTGACATATTATAATCATGGTGTTGGACATTTTGAGCAAGAATTATATTACGCTTATATTTCCTTGATGAATCTTAAGAGTAGAATAACAGAAAATCCAATGAAGCATGCTGCTGTTTTCTTGGTATCCTAAATATGTATTTTTTTCTGTAGCCCTAAATATGTAAGTTTTCCTGTAGCTATTTTTTAATGTTGTCAAAACAGATACAAAAGAGACAAGTTTTAAATACATGCTAATTTCCAGAGCTAGAACCAATCACAAGTTACTGTTCATAAGGAAGCTGGTTTGAAATATCATGGAGTCTGTAACATCAGTAAAATATATACTTTCCTATCTTAGTGAGTTACAGTCTGTTGAAAAGCTGTCTAATTTATCAAAGCTTCTGCAGTTATCTCTGGAGGATTAGCTATATTTAGTATCAAATAATTCTTAAACAAGGATTGACTGTTACTTTAAACACGAATGCAGAAAAATCTCTGAAAGCAATATAAGCAGTGCTAAAGTGTTTTGTCTTTTTTTTCATAAAATATTAGTTGTACTTGCCAACTAGAATTAGATGAAATTCTCCTAATAATACCACATTTATGTTTAGAGAGGCTTATTTTTCCTTCTTAAATTATGAAGGTAAAACAGCTTGGCACAAATCTAAAAAATAGAATATTTACGGTTCACACAAACACGTGTAATCTGACATACAAATACAAAATGTAAAAATCACACACACACACACACAAAATCTAAAGGGGAACCAAAGCATACCATCTCATGGACCCATAGGAAATTTATAGATAGGTGCTCTTCATTGCAAAGAAGCTTATTTTTTGCTTTGGCTCTGGAGGCCATTAGGGGGAGTCTAAGAGTCTCTACAAATTGGCATTCCTCTCTCTATGACAACACAAAACTCTGCCTCAGCAACAAAATGAGGTCTTCCTATACAATGCAAAAAGCACAAAGTGGCATAAATGCAGAATAATATCTACTTTTTTTAGAAATGAAAAATGAAGGCTTCTGTGAAATCAAGCCCTTGAGAACTTGAAATGCAAAGCATGGTTGTGTGATAGACCAGTTAAGGTTGAATCAGGGTCCATTAAAACGGAAATGAGGAAAGGAATCCTGACCTATGTCCAGATGAAAATTTCCAAACTCCTTGGCTGCATTCTTTAGAATTGATAGTAAGTACCGTTTAGAGTCCATGTATTTTAAAGTACTGTAGATATTGCAGAACTAAGTAGCTAAGGGAAAGTAATCTGACCTTTAAGTTCAATCAAAGCTGGCAAGAAATGGGAAGTGGATGGAATCCAGGGAGCAGTCTGGGGAGAAAGGCAGACTGAGAGAATGTAGTGCACATCACCAGAGAAAAGAAGACGTTAGACAAGAATCATGGATTTAAAAAAACCCAAATTGAATGACATAGAAGCAAACATGGCCGGAAGTGTGTGAGTTCAGCTCTGCATATTCTTGGCAACAGTTTTGTTCTTTGCAGGATAAACAGTGACTAGAAAGCAGTGATTTAGTGTAGAACCATGAGACAGATGTAGACCACAACACACACGACACCCTTATCTGTAGAGCAGAGACTCTGACCGTGTCTTTGTGGATTTTGGAAACCTCCCACACACCTAAAAGGGAAGCACATCACCAGGTGGTCACTTCATCTCCAGGGTGTCTCCAGCCTTACTTTAAGGCCAGTTCACAGCCAAGACAACTGAGGAAGAGCCAACCCCCGAGGCGGGGATGGCCAGGATGTCTGCCACGAGGTGGGGGCGTGCTGACCCTACCCTGTGGGAAGCGCTGAGCCCTCTGACAGGCGAGCCGCAGAATCTCCTAGACATCACTGGGCTACGAGGAGGCTTACCCAGGACACATATCTCGCTTTTTAGGTCAGCCTGGAAAATGTATAAGAAGTTAGTTAGTTCTCATCTTCATCACACAGCCTTCAGGAGGAGCTTTCCTGGCTTGTTTGTTCCATGCACACACAGCATGCCAAACTCCTGACATGAGGAACAACAGCAGAGCAGGGAGGGTCAACAGCTCCTCCAGCTGCTTATGCAGTTTCCACACCACAGGCACCAGCTGCCGTCTTAACATGGGACCCACAGGCATGGCAGAAAAAGGTTCATAGAGGAAAGTTGGCATAGGGAAGAGGCTAAGAACATATAAGAAATGCCATATATATATATATATATATATATATATATATATAT
>NW_016824749.1:4257050-4288885 GCF_001698545.2 Rhinopithecus bieti | reverse complement strand
TATATATATATATATGCATACACATACACACACACACACACACATTTTTTTTTTTGAGACGGAGTCTGGCTCTGTTGCCCAGGCTGGAGCATAATGGCACAGTCTTTGTTCACTGCAACCTCCGTCTCCCTGGGTTCAAGTGATTCTCGTCTCAGCCTTCCGAGTAGCTGGGATTACAGGCACCCGCCACCACGGCTGGCTAATTTTTGTACTTTTATTAGTGACAGGGTATCACCATGTTGGTCAGGCTGGTCTCGAACTTCTAAACTCAAGTGATCTGCCCGCCTCGGCCTCCCAAAGTGCTGGCATTACAGGTATGAGCCACTGCGCCCAGCCAAGGAATGTTATGTCTTTCATAGAATGCTTAGCAATTGGGTTCAAGATGCTCTCAAACCTAACCTGCTTTTTCATGCTTATTGAAGGGATGCAAGGTGAGATACAGGAGAATTTGGCCTAATGCCCATCAAATTTCATGGACTGTATCAGATATTTGTTGGAGGCAAAATTTTCTATCAAACACATCAGAAGAAAGTAAGGCCTTTTTGGGGGAAACATGGTGAAATATGAAATACTGAAGTGTCCAACCTGCGGGCTGGACTGTTCCGGTGTTTTTTTTTCAGAGTAAGATCTTTCATATGACAGTGAGTAAGCTGACCTTCTTCTGTGTAGGTTTTATTTTCCTTCCAATAGCGGACAGGGTCTGGCAGTGCACTGCCTGGTATTTGATCTGGCTTAAGAGAACTTTAGGAGGAATAAAACATGTTAAATAAAAGCATGTGGTTTTCTCAACTCTCATTTAGAAAAGTTTTCCTAATTCTCAGTCATGATTGACCTCAGATCCCCAGCCTCCGGGGAGGAAGTGTGTTTGGCACTGTTGCTTAAGCGTCATGGCAGACAATGCTTGATGCTCTCCAAACCCATTCTCTTCTTGGTCCTCAGTAACGGGGCCATTTTGGATAAAGACCACATTTCCTGAGTTGTAGCTGGATGTGCTCATGTCATAAGCTAGGACTGAGGGGATATATGCAATTTCTGGGACGTGGCCTTCAAGGCAGAAGGTGTAATCTCCCATCTTTTCTCCTTACTGTTGGTTCATGTGAGAAGGGAACTGCTCGAGCTGCCACCTGGGACCCGTAGTGGAAGCTTCTCTCTGTGGATGCCGATGAGCCAACATCAAATGGAACCTCCTGGGTTCTCTGATGACTGTGGGGCCACCATACCAGTCCCTTCATTTATGTGTAAGAACAATATATTTCTACCTAGTTTAAGCTACAATTATTTTGAGTTTTCTGGGACTGTGCCTACCCCAGTCTTGACTAATCAGGGGTTCACTACATATCAGAGCTCTTAGAGAAAAAAAAAAAAACCCATTTAGCTGTTAGAATGATGTGGGTAATAACAGCTGGAAAGAGCACGGGAACATATTAGCAACAATTGGGGCTGATTTCATGTTGAAAACTGTGCCCCAGGGATCCCCTTCTGATGGGATTGCTTTAGGGTGATGAGACTTCCTTGTGGGACCACAACCGCTGAGTTACTCGGAAGAAACCCAAGGAAGAACCTCTCACCCTCCTCACGGAGCTTCCGCTGCAGCTGGAGGCCACAGGCGGCAAGTCTCTTGCAAAATAGTCTCTTGGATGGAAATGGAGCCTCGGCTTACAGAGAGGCTGAGATTTATACTTTATTTATTTATTTTTTTTGAGACAGAGTCTCACTCTGTCGCCAGGCTGGAGGGTAGTGGCACCGTCTCGGCTCACTGCAAGCTCCGTCTCCCGGGTTCAAGCAATTCTCTGCCTCAGCCTTCCAAGTAGCTGGGATTACAGGCACCTGTCACCATACCTGGCTCATTTTTGTATTTTTAGTAGAGACGGGGTTTCACCATCTTGGCAAGACTGGTCTTGAACTCCTGACTTTGTGATCCACCTACCTCAGCCTCTCAAAGTGCTGGGATTATAAGCATGAGCCACCGTGCCTGGCCGATTTATACTATTTTTTGTTATAAAAAATCATTATTTTAAAAGCAGATGCTCAAAAGACTGCGGGAAATATTGGATTCAGATTTACACACTAAATATAATTTATGTATCTTTCAGTCATCTGTAATCTATAAAGTGGTAGTAACTTTTACGTTTATGGAAGATTTTGGATTGTATTTACTTTTATGGAGATTTTCATTGTCTTAGAAAACACTTTAAAAGAATGAAATTGCACTGACTTAATGGTTGACAGGGGTTGATAAAAATGTTATTACAATGATTTCATGCATGCTACACTATGTCTATTAAAACATTACTAAAAGTTTATTTTCTCTTTGCTTTCAGTACTAGGTTATTGCTTTTCTTTACAATGAGCATCAGCATTCTTGAAATGGAAGAAATGAAAAGGCCTCAGACTCAGATTGGCACAGTAACTGGGTCAGATGTGGAATTAAACTATAATGGCCTAAAATTTCAAGTTGATTCAATTTGTACTTAAATGTACAAGCACCAATAACTTCAATGAATATGTTCTTTCAATGACTACAAAATAGATTTATCAGGTTTAAAAGAACTCAGTGGGAGATTCAAAAATCAAGATTTGCTCCTAAATAGGAGATAAAATAGAGAAAAACCACTTGGATTTGCTGGAGTTAGAAGTATTTCATGTGGTTATTAAAATATTCTTTTAAAACATAGTTGTTGTGAATACCTCCATCCTCTCACGTCATTCTGCAAACAACTGAAACCTAAAATATTCTTTAGGAATTTGGTTCTTACAGAAGAGTAAACCTTTCTAAATTCTAGCTTTGTCCTGATGCTACAATGGTGTGTCCTCCATCTTTCTAAATTAGATAACCTAGATTCTGAGGCTATTTTCCCTCTTATTGATTAAGCTTAAAAACCAAAGAACAAGTTAAAAAAAAAGACAAGAAATAAATACCTTGGCCTTAAAAATAAAACCACGGAAAGAAGAGAAAAAAAGAGAAATTCTTAGCCTTAGGCATCATATAAAGTGACATTATTTAAAACATTTCCTAGTTATTTTCTGCCAGCTAAGGAAAAAACCTCAAAGAGCAAAAAGCAATGAAAGTGTTTCATTTTTTAGAAAGTTCCTGTCACACCTAACAGGAGCACATAGACAGACTGTGTCAGCAAACGGGTTTGGTGACAGTAATTCTGAGATTGCATAAATGGCACTTCCTCATACAGAACCTTAGCTGTATCAGAGTCCTACATTTTTACTTTCAATTCAAAAGATTGAATGTGAGGGTGAGTTATTATTTGAAGTCTGTCACCTTTTTTCCAAAGGAAAATGTTTTAGGATCATTCTGAACATAGGAGGAAAACATTTCAGTGATGGACTAATTTCATGCTGTGGTTGTCATTAAATCTCTTTCCAAGGCCAGTCATTAATTTTGTTAAAATCATTTTTTTAAATGGTATCTTTAGGTAAAATACCAGCGGAACTGTCAGCCTGCAAGTCTCAGAGATGGATGCTTTGTCAAGTGCTACAAAAGGACGATCCTTCCCACATCCTCATGAATTTACGTCACTTTTGTGGAGGAACAAGGTTCAAGACAGTCAATGACAAAGATCATCCTGTCTCCAGGCTCTGCTGAACCTGCCGATGGGTGGGAAATGAAGGGAGACAATGAGTCCACTGAGAGGTGATGGAGAATGACATGCACTGAGCTGAGATGCCTTTTAATGTGATGGTTCTGATGCTGATGTTTAACTAAAACAAATCTAATCATTACTTTTTATGGGGATGTACATTTTAGTTTGTTTTTCTCCTCAATCTGGCGATAGCTGCTATGCAAATATATCTTTTAAATGTTTGGATAGAGGCCATGCCAATGATGTTAAAAGTTAGCAATCAGGATTTATATAACTTCGTAGGTCTTGTGAGAGGGCGCACATCTGAGTGCATACATCTTACTAATTAAGCTCATTGAAGACATGCAATAAACCACACTCAAGATGCAGTTACCTTTAATTTTGGTGGGTTGATCTTCTGTTGATAAGAATATTTAGGGAGGAGAGGAGGTGAGCAGGGCTGAGAAAGTGTAGAGTCCAGGTCAGACACAGAGGCGAAGAGAGCATGAAATGGAGGGGAGGAAAGCAGGTGGCTGGGAAAGGGTGTGGTTGCTTGCTCTCCCGAAGAAAATGACGGTGGCTTCAATATCAAGGAAAGATAAGAGGCAATTATGCTTCTCAGAATGAGGTTACATGGTCTTTACAGAATATCCTTTCAACTTCGATCATTTTAAAGTTACCAATAACCTTGGGAAGTTATATTTATGACAGTTTTTTTTTGCTTTGAAACCACTAACTTCCTCTTTTGAATTTGATCCAAAATCCCCAGTGGGTATGATCAGTGTAATTTTTCGGATGTGGGTAGCTGGAGATAGAAACACCTACATTCTATCATTTTATCATACGTTTATATGATGGCTCCTTCTAAAAGTGAAGGAAAAAAGTATTTAAAACCCTGCCACAACGGTAACTTGTGTGTAAAGTAGGTCGTCAACTATCAATAGTCAGTTTGTCACAAAGCTGGGGAAGTGGTGGCTCCGCCTGCAGGGTGTGAGCTGGGGCTGGGTTGAGCCGGCCTGGGGGACTGTCTGCAGCAAAGAGCACCGCCTGTCAACAAAGCCATACATCTAATCACACCTTCAAATTGACTGAATTGAAAGGAAGATTCTTACTGAAATAATTGATGTGGAGACACGTTTGACTCATTGCAATGAATTATCTATCTGTTATTAAATAAGGTGTAGGCATGGCCAGGTTATTCTGAAATAGAGGAACTATGAAAGAATTTGACTGGGATAGCGGCACCATAGGAACCATCCTCTCTATTATTTCATAATTTCCATAATTGCCAGTCATTATACTTGCTTCTTAATTCACAGGGTACATTTGAGGGATCAAGTTTCTTTCTTTTTATTTTTGAAATGGAGTTTTGCTCTTGTTGCCCAGGACAGAGTGCAATGGCACAATTTCAGTTCACTGCAACCTCCGCCTCCCAGTTTGAGGCAGTTCCCCTGCCTCAGCCTCCCGAGGAGCTGGGATTACAGACACCCAACACCATGCCTGGCTAATTTTTGTGTTTTCAGTAGAGATGGGGTTTCACCATGTTGGTCAGGC
This sequence comes from Rhinopithecus bieti, assembly GCF_001698545.2. Taxonomy (NCBI): domain Eukaryota; kingdom Metazoa; phylum Chordata; class Mammalia; order Primates; family Cercopithecidae; genus Rhinopithecus; species Rhinopithecus bieti. The sequence goes on along the minus strand of NW_016824749.1, from coordinate 4,283,756 downwards.
TGGTCTCGAACTCCTGACCTCAGATGATCCACCAGCTTTGGCCTCCCAAAGTGCTGGGATTACAGGTGTGAGCCACCGCACCCGGCCTCAAGTTTCTCTTTTTTTGAGATGGAGTCTCACTCTGTCATCCAGGCTGGAGTGCACTGGCATGATCTCAGCTCACTACAACCTCCTCCTCCTGGGTTCAAGTGATTCTCCTGCCTCAGCCTCCCGAGTGGCTGGGATTATAGGCACCCGCCACCATGCCTGGCTAATTTTTGTATATTTGGTAGTGACGGGGTTTCACCGTGTTGTCCAGGCTGATCTCAAACTCCTGACCTCAGGTGATCCACCCGCCTTGGCCTCTCAAAGTGCTGGCATTACAGGCTCGTTTTTTGTTTTAAGAGAGAGGTTTGCAAGCTAAAGTTTCTGGATATTTTCTGCTTTTGTTGATTAAAACCATTGTTCAAGTTTCTTTGTAACATGTACCCAATTTTTAAGTAGTCAACGTAAAGTGAACACGAAGAGAACGACCTCTTTAGAAAATCGAAAGGGGACAGAAATGCTGTTTTTCTTTTCTGTTGTCTTTGTTTATTATTATCATTACTATTTTGGCAAAGTGCCATTATGTCAAAGGTATGGTGTATAGTTTCTCATCCTGGAATAGGACAAATTTCTGGGCATCAATTTCCTCTTCTCTAAAGTGGGGATGAAAATATCACACACCTCACTGGGTTTGATGATTAAAGATGTAGAGTTTTTACAACAGTGTCTGATACTCAGTAAGAGCTCCACTATTAGCTATCATTAATATTGGAAGATTACAAAGACTATATCAATTACAAAGACTTTTAAAATACAAGTTTATGGTCCTAAAGAAATAATGGGATAATGGAATTATATCACATATTTACATCATTTAATTAAATGTGGTGTGTTTTCAAACACCCACTCCACCCCCAGCTTATATAGTGTTTGTGTTTTTTGTTAAAAAGACCTGTTAGGCAGTGTCAAAATAGATATTTATTAATATGATTAACTGTAATAGCTAATCATAGTAAGGCCGGTTAGTTCTTCAGGAATTAGGGAAAATTAAAATACCTCATTACTGGGTTTTGTTGCACTGCTGTCCTCCTTGGGGATCCTAGGATCTGTGGGGGCGGCTAGAGGGTGTTTTAAGCAGTGGGGTTTCTCCTCCTCCTCCTCCTCTTCAATGTGCAGGCATGGGGTCCCCTCTGACCCATCGTGGCCACACCACCAGGCGTCTCCTTCCTGAGGTTCTGGCAGCCCTCTCTGGATGCCTGACACAGTCCCCTCATAGATGCCCTCATCTTCCTCTCCAATGACGGGAAGGGGTACAGGCAAGGAACCCACGCTGGTGCACGCAGAGGCCACAAACTTATCCCCTAGGACTTCTGACGCCTTTTTAGGGTCTGAGAAGCCCCTTCTCATTTGTCTCAACTCTGCAAACTTGCTTTGAGTTGTCGTTCTGGGATCCCGAAGAGGCTCTGCATGGTAAGGCTGGGCTGCAGCCGAGGCCGCGCCCGCGTGAGTGGAAGGTGATTCGGCAGGTGCAGTCGCTGGGGGCAATGGGAGGAGGACAGCAGGTTCCTCCTTAATTTCCAGAATGGCGTCCTCTAGGAGGGTTGGTTTGGCTTGGTCAGCAGACAAGGTTAAAGCACCAAGCTTCTCCAATTCACCCAAGAAGTTGTCCAGGAAAGGAGGTGGTGTTGGGGCCAAAGGGTTTGCTGGTGGACATGAGGCTGTCAGGGACAACCAGCCCTGGCCAGTTCTCTGGAGAGCTCCTTTATCTGAGCCAGGTGAGGCTTTGTGGGTGGGAGGAGGGGCTGCTTCACTGGAAGCCAGCTTGGAAATGAGCACGGATTATGAAGTTAAGAAAAAAATAAATGAAGAAAATAATAATAATGCATCAAAACATAGAGATGGAGAAATGCAGAAAAGATGTGCTGGTGAATACGAAAATAATTTTATGTTTAACATAGACAGATTTGAAGACATTTAGAAGATATCTAGATTTGAAAATATTTTGCTGAAATTTAAATACATAAAATTGTTTATGTTAATTAGAAAAGTTACTTCACAAATGAAACTCTACTACTTTTGGAAGGGGTCTTAAATGTCAAACAAGATAAAGATGATATAGAGATTACCAGGACAGTAAAACCTTAGAGGTTTATTTTTATTTTTATCTTGTTTTTTAAATTTTTTTTTTTTTAATTTTTTTGAGATGGAGTCTCACTGTGGCACCCAGGCTGGAATGCAGTGGCACGGTTTTGGCTCACTGCAACCTCCACCTCCTGGGTTCAAGCGATTTTCCTGCCTCATCCTCCCAAGTAGCTGGGACTACAGGCGCCTGTCACCATGCCCAGCTGATTGTTTGTATTTCTAGTAGAGATGGTGTTTCACCATGTTGGCCAGGCTGGTCTCGAACTCCTGACCTCATGATCCACCCTCCTCGGCCTCCCAAAGTGCTGGGGTTAAAGGCGTGAGCCACGGCGCCTGGCTCTTAAGAGATTTAATAGTTTATTTACTTTAAACCATGTTGAAAAGATATTACAGGTTTCCAGATACTGATTTAGTAGTATAAATGACTCCGAAGAAATGTTAATGCAGAATGAAAACTAACAGTTCAGTCTTTTTATTTCCTGTATGTGTAGTGTTCTCTTTTCCTACAGTATAGCCCAATCTTTTAAACTTTGACAATTTTCTCACTTATGTTTGCAAGGTGATATATTAACAAATTTCTAAGTGAATAAGTTCTGAAAAGCATGTTTCAAAGACAGGAACCCATGATCAGAATGACACTGAGCTTACATAACTACAGCTTCAAAGTTTGAAAGAATCCAAAGTAAATGTTTACATAGGAAGAGCCCGTCTGATGCTGATGGGAGAGAGAACTTCTGGTTAAGCTCCCGTTCTCTTTCAAAGCTTGGCATTTATGTAAATCGGAGGAGGTACGATTTATGAAGCTTAGTCTCCTGAAGTAAAAATATACTTCTATATATGTAGTATTACTGATGTATTTTGGATATGGTAAATGATACAATGAATTTGAAATTTTATGCAAAGTGATTAAAAGTAGTTCTAATAAATATATACACCCCATATGTACTCATAAAAATTAGAAATTAAAAAATGTAGTTCTAGAAGTGCCATTGACTAACATGGGAATACATTTATCTGCCCTTGTTGGACTACAGAAAACGCCACCTGCCGTACCTGCTGTGCCTGCTGTGCCTGCTGTGCCTGCTGTACCTGCTGCACCTGCTGCACCTGCTGCACCTGCTGTACCTGCTGCACCTGCTATGTGCATAAAGGCCTTGAGAAGGCTTTCACTTTAAGTCTCTCCAGGGAGATGCCTTTGATTTGGAAAGACAAAAGTCTCCCAAAAGATTCTGGAGATACATTTTCCAGCTGATAGTTTAGGATAACACTTTACACAGGGAGCCAGCCCTTTTGCTCCTGGGGCCTTAGTGTGCATAAGTGGGTGATGCATTTCCCACTTAACTTTTGACTCCTGTGTCCTATAGTAAGAACGGGGTATTAATTAGATTTATTTAGTTTTTTCTTTTTTTTTTTTTTAAGTCATCTTATCATGGGATGACATAAAGGTCACAAAATTCATGTGAGCATCTTAAAACAGGATTCAGGACCCAGATTCTGAGCCGCTGACTCACAGACTGCACGTGTGGTTTGTGCCTGGATAGACAGCCGCTCCTCTTAAGTCCTGTAGATGTTGAGTTTTCAATGAGATATAAACAACTCAAGTCTTATTCAACAGTCTACAGAAGTTCCTTTACTGGCTAGAGTTCTAGTTTATACCCTTTGTTATATAACACAAAAGTTTTCAGTAGTTAGATTTGTAAAGTCTGTGAAATATATAATAATTTCAGATCGTCAAGTTTCCACTTTCACTTTCTATGATGCCAGGAATATTATGTGGATGAGAAAGAAGGATCTTAAATTCCCTTGTCGTTACTGCCACCATCACCACAGCTATCTGATGCTGTGAATACTCTAGTGTCATCACCACCACAGTCACCAAAATACATGTTAGCAGGTTAAACTGCTTAGCTTTACGACGGACTCACTTATACCGAAAGCCAAATTAAGCATCCTGGTATAACTATATCACAAAACTCTACCTATAATACAAAAACCACACAATTATTTTGTTTTCCAAAAGCATTAAAAGCAGAAATATCAGAAAGAAAATCAACTTACATTTTAGTCTCCCCTAAGACAAAGACAGTACGTCAAGAAATGTGATTTAAATGTGTCAACAGAGTGGTTCATAAATTATTAATGAGTTCTCTGTTTGTAAATATCAGTTAGAAAATAGGTTCTGTAGCATTTAGTATATTTTGGATGTCATCATTTATAAATACATTATATTTATCTTTCTAAAAATGATTGTCACTGCTGGGACGTTTTCTTCATTAAGCCTGTGACATCACAGCATGGATTACCAGTTGGGATAAAACCATTAAGTATTTCTTTCAAATTATGGGCATAAGCTTCTCAACATATTTTTTTTTCCCAGCAGTGAGCCATAAAAAACTAGTTATTAGTGAAATTTGTACATGCCTCATGTTTAAAATCTGGTATTATTTTAAAAACTTGAAAATACATTCAACTACAGTTAAATTGTATTCACATCAAAGATGAAAACATTGGGATCAAAAATGTTATATTGCCATTGTTAATTAGGACATATGGAAGAATTTGTTTGATGTTTAATGAGCTTATGCAGATACATGATTTTCTTCCTTACAACATTTTATTTTAAGGTACAGTTGCTTTGAAATTTCTGAGATAGCTCTTTCAAGATGACTGAACGGTGGATAAGACAAATATATGCATGAAGAGTCTCATCTTTTCTCGTTATCAGTAGAAAATACTGAAGAAAGCATGCTGATCTGTAAATGCTAAGCTCTGGTAATGAAGTGAATATTCTTAAGAAGATTCTGGAAAACTTTATAATCAAGCAAACAAAATTGGATACTACCAAACTGTTCCATATATCCATGAATACAGGGTTGAGGGTAATTATTTGCAACTGAAACTCAGTTTTCAAAGAGGATCACAATAAATACAATGCTCAGACTTAACTCTTCTGAAGGAAAATGACTCTCTTGAGATAGCAGATTCTTAGATCATTTCCTCACATAAAATCCTTCTCAGGCTCATTTTCAAGGAGTAGTTTAGGTCACTGGGATGCTATCTTGAAATAGTCTTTTCACTGGAGCATGAAGTGACTTCACACTTTACTAACGTCTGAGAAGCTGATTTTATTTTACCAGCTCTAGACGGTTTGGTTTTTCACGTCCCAGCCTTGATCTCAATTAAAATAATTAATAAATTTTGCAACTTAATACATTTTTTGAATGTTGGGAAGGACTTAAAACATTTTGGAAGTAATTGGCAATTTAAAGTTTTATTCTTAGAGGTTAATGAGAAAAAAAATCCTAAACGTCATACATAAAAGAATATAATTCAGCAGAAAATAGGAAAAAATTTCACATTGTGAGTGAAATAGCTTTTTTACATTCACCAATTAAAGAAGCAAAGTCTCTTTTAAATTGCATATTGAGAAAGATATTCATCTTTATCCCACTCAAGTGAAACAGTAGACCTGGCATGTAACTGTCCTAAAACTGATAAAACAAACTTGAGGACTTACAGTAACCTACAACATTTTCATTTAAACTAATAAACAAATGGACTTATAGACTCTAATTAAAAATTTTTGCTCTAGCTCACTTTCCATATAAAAAGCTTGTATAGATTTGTCAACCTAATAGCCAGGTGTTCTCGTGATATGCCATTTTGAGATATACATAGTATTTTGTGTTGTATATATTTATATTTCAAATTATAAATCATAATTGTATATACATGTGTGTATATAATTGTATTTATACATAAAGATCATATTATATACATACAATTTACATATCTAAAAATGAAACTTTAGAAAAAAATTATTTCAGAAAACATTTATGTACACAGGAATACGGATATATGCCATAGAAGACTTTATGATATTATTGTTTTCTCTTTCTCTTTTGATATTTTAACTTGAAAATGAAATGAGCAAAATTAATCATTAAATCTTTATGCCAGTACCTATTTGAGGAAAAACTGAATTATATTTACAGACGCGGCACTCACACATGTAGAGACATAGTATATAAATCTCTTTCTCTGCAATAGATGCGATATTCTAATCTAATATCCTAAAATCACATACCGATTATCTTACTCGGAGCTCCCAATATTACATGAACATGATAGAGTATGTTCTTACCTTATTTGAGCTCAAGCTGTGAATCCTATCACTAGAATAGCTGTGGGGTATTGGAGGGTCGGGGTAATCCTCAGCACCTTTTGTGTTCTTCTTGACGACCTCCACATAGGAAACAGGGAAGATGCCTTGTCTGTTGGTTCCTGGGATTTTACCTTCATACCAGTTTTGATCAACTCTTTTAAGAAGAATAACTCTATCTCCCTGTGATGAATACGAGAAACATGTATTAGAAACAGAGATAGAATAACATGAAAATATAATTGTCAATGTTTTCTATGAAACAATAGGTTTCCATTTGGGAAGGTGCTGGTGCTTACTAGAAAAATACACATTCTCAACATACATGTAATTAAATTGCTCATTCAGGACATTAGAATCTACCCTAAGGATGCCTGGTTAATGTGAATGGGTTTATACTTGTTCACGCTAGTATTGTGTGAAATTATTTGTCTAAGTTATTTCAAAAAGCAGAATAGTGTAAAAGGCAATGTCTCAATGACAATAGGGTTATTTTATCTCTGGCAGATTCGGTGCATTGGCCTTCTGTAGGAAGAGCTTCAGAAAGTGCACCACAGCTCGCTGTGAGTGTGTGTCTGAAGTGGTTACAGAAAACACCTCGAGAAGGGAGAATATCGGATGGCACATCGTTTTCTTTTTTTATTTATATTATATATATATATATTTTTTTTTTGAGAGGGAGTCTCACTCTGTCACCCAGGCTGGAGTGCAGTGGCGTGATCATGGCTCACTGCAACCTCCACCTCCTGGGTCCAAGCAATTCTCTTGCCTCAGCCTACTGAGTAGCTGGGATTATAGGCACCTGCCACCATGTCCGGCTCATTTTTTTGTATTTTAGTAGAGATAGGGGTTTCACCATGTTGGTCAGGATGGTCTCGAACTCCTGACCTCAAATGATCCGACCACCTTGGCCTCCCAAAGGTCTGGGATTGCAGGTGTGAGCTACCACGCCCAGCCCATTTTCTTCTTTAATCTACATGCCCTAAGTAGTGACAGGGTGAACTAAAGGGATGGGGAAAGACAGCACCCTAGGATATCAATAGCTGTGACAAGACGGGCATTCCCCTGGCCTTCACCCTGACAATGTAAACCCAGCATTCGTCCAAGTAGCTGGTGACCATTCCATACTTGTCGTTAAATATTTGAATAGAACCCTTGGCTTTCACAACAATAGAAGTTTCTACAATCACGATTCCTTCCACCTGCAGTGACCCAGTCAGTGCCACAGAACTCAGTTTAAACTTGAACTCAAAACTACATGCAGCCTAGAAATAGGCAGGCAAGTTGATGCTACCGGGCAAAAACTGCAGCTGCATTCAGCAGGTGATACAGAGGCTTGGCAGCGGCACCTGACGGTGTGATGGAGCTGAAACAGTCGTTGATCTCAGCCCAGTAGGGCACCCTTCTTCAGGTGCTACCCAAGAAGAACTCAGACCTTGCGTAGCATTTGAAAGTAAGTTCTCTTTGTGTCAAAACACTGGATGGTTGATTTTGTGTGCTTCACCACCACTGAGCAGCACATACTCAAGAAAAGTCAGTCTCAGGCCTGGTGCAGTGGCTCACGCCTGTAATCCCAGCACTTTGGGAGGCCAAGGCGGGTGGATCATGAGGTCAGGAGTTCGAGACCAGCCTGGCCAACATGGTGAAACCCCGTCTCTACTAAAAATACAAAAATTAGCTGGGTGTGGTGGTGGGTGCCTGTAATCCCAGCTACTTGGGAGGCTGAGGTGGGAGAATCGCTTGAACCTGGGAGGCGGAAGTTGCAGTGAGCTGAGAACACACATTGCACTCTAGCCTGGGTTACAGAGTGAGATTCCATCTAAAAAAAAAAAAAAAAAAAAGAAAAAAGAAAAGTCAGTCTCCCAAAATCTGAAAATTGCACTGATTTTCTAGTACTCCAAGAACAGGCAGTTGCTAGGCTCCTGTGTGAGCTGTAAGAGGCATTGGTGAAGCCTTTCTGTAGAGTATGGAACAGGAGACAGAGTTCACGTAATGCTCTGTGGTTCTCAGGCTGGGTGGGGCAGCCCAGAGGGTAGGAAAGGAGGAATCGGCTGATGATGCAGAATTAGGACTGATAGGAGAGAACGAGACAAGGTTCTGCCAGGAGCAGAACAAACCAGGACTGTGGTATTGCCCTTCATCGCACCTGGCTAAGAATTTCACTAGTAGGCGTGGGAAGTCCTAGAGCCACTCTAAATATTACTATCTTGCCTGTGTTGTGTGCAGAGGCAGTTACCTCAAACAAATATATGTCATGTTTAGAAAGCAATAAAAATAGTTCATTTATCATTCTCAGTTATGTAAAGTAGCAAGAAGAAGAGTTTGTTTGTTTGTTTTTGAGATGGAATCTTGCTCTGTTGCCCAGGCTGGAGTACAGTGGCACTATCTCGGCTCACTGCAACCTCTGCCTCCCGGGTTCAAGCAGTTCTCTGCCTCAGCCTCCCAAGTAGCTGAGACTACAGGTGTGCACCACCACACCCAGCTAATTTTTGTAGTTTTAGTAGGGATGGGGTTTCACCATGTTGGCCAGGCTGGTCTTGAACTCCTAACCTTGTGATCCACTTGTCTTGCCCTCCCAAAGTGCTGGGATTACAGGAGTGAGCCACCAACGCCCGGCCTCGAGTCTTTTGATATTATTAAGAAGAGATACTAGGATTGGATGGGCTGCTAGAGAAATTTGGGTCAATTATGAGACCCAAAGAAGGAGGATCCAGGGAAGAGCACTGCACAGACAGTTCTTAAAGCAGCTCCCCCAAGAGGAAGGATTTTCTTCACCTAGGACCATTCCTAGATTCCAAGATAGAGGAAGAGAAGGATTGGATTATCTTGTTTTAAAAGATTGAAAATAAGGCAGCAAAACAACAATATTTTGAAGCGTATCGAACCGCTTTTTCCTTTTGTGCTCCCGAATGTATAAGTCCTCAATTTTTCAGCCCCATGCCCAGTTGCCCGGACTGAGCCACAGAAGGAGAAGCCTCGTATCCCTCAGGGAACTCCTCGGAAAGGACACAGGGATCAGCAGGGAACCGTGACTCTGGGCTGCCTTAGGGAGTCCTTTGTAGAAAATAGGGCTGACATGAAAATGTCTAAAGAAAAAGATAACCTATTTTTGTTTTGAAAATATGCAGCCTTTTCAAACACACTGACGGAACAACAACAACAACAACAACAACAACAACAACAACAACAAGCAGCTGGGCTACCTTTCTCAGTGACAGCTCCACGTTTGTGTCTGCGTTGAAGTTGTATTTGGCTACAGCTTCTCCGATTTCTCCGGGCTGGGCTGGCGGAGGTGGTCTCGCAGGCTGTGCTTTCTCAGGAGGTGTGAGTTTCTGTGAAGGAAACAGTCATCTAGTCTCAAATCCGTGGTGACCTTCCAAACCACCACTATCCGAGAGAGAAAGGCAGAGCGCTCACCTCTACGTATGAGATCGGAAAGATGCCCACTCTCCCGTGGTGTTCTCCCTCATACCAATTTTGATCGATTTTCCTGAGGATGTAGACGGTATCTCCTTTCTTAAATGACAACTCCCTGGAAGAAACACGTTGACACGGTCTTCTTGTGATGTACAGCAATAATTCTGAAGATCAGCACCCTCGCTAGATCTGCATTTGTTTGGCAAATACACTTACAACATTAAAAATCCAATTTGTTTTTGAGTTGAGTCCGATTAGATAAGAATGATCCTTGCAAATTCTTAGAATGCACTTAAAACATTATAACTTTAGAAATGATTTCAAAAAGAGTAACATTCCATTGGATATAAATCACAGACAGATTAATATGAAGTTTAAAGGAGGGGACAGACTCTCGCTACTTTATCATTAGTTCAGAAAAGAGGCATTTTGAAGCTTGGGAAAATGATGGAATAGTTCTGCACGGAATTTTCTTTTGTCCTGAAGCTAGTTGGCTAGTTAGTTACTAGCCCCCCAGCCCCTTTTGACGTACTGAAGCTTACATGAAGGAAAACAAATCTCATGTAGCCTCAGAATAGAAGTGCCAACACCAGAACAAACTTTATTTGTGGATCTTTGAAGTTGGTTGACAGATATTTTAATAGAATATCTTGATAAGGAATTTATTTTGTGTAACAGAAAAGATCTTATGTTTTAAATTTTCAATGGGGCACAAAGAATGTGTTTTAAGGGCAAAGACATGCCAATGCTTGTCTTCTTTCTATCTTTTATTTATAAAAAATAAAATATTTTAAGACACTAACTATATTTTCCGTTTTGGCTGTTTCTAAGAAAACTGTAGGTATATTGGATTTGGGCATTTATAATTTTAAGTTATAATGACATTATTCATTTTGAATAATTCACACCTAAACTTATCACCTTCACTATATCAACTTTTCCTGGCTTAATCACCCAGGTGATTAGGTTGGTTCATTATTTTGCCTCCCCAATTATTCTTGGATGGAGGGCGATTAATTTGTATCTTCTCCCGAGAGCCTCGCTTTGAAACACATCTGCCTTCCCACTCCGGAATCTTCTGCATTGTTTTGTTCAGAATTTTCATTTCTTTAATCTTTTTAAAAAAATTTTGGTTCAGAATTTTCAGTTGGATAATTTATCGGTATATACCATATGATGGAGAGAGATTTATACCTGATGGAGAACACTTCTCATTGGTTAAAATGATTAATGGAAAAAATGGTGGCATATTAAAAGAATGATCACACATTTAGAAGTGCTAAAATCTTCACAATTGAAAATGTGTTAAATGTTCAGTAACCCTAAAAACAAAAAAGATTCACAGAGCTCTACATTCAAATACAGCGCTTCCTTCTTTTGTGCAAATGCCTAATACAAAAAACAGAAATCAAAGCAAGCTATTTAATGTTCACAACACAACAGTTTTATTTGTATCAGGTATGTTTTGCTTCCAGAAATGAGACTAGCTTTTTAAAATGTATATGTACATATGAATTAGAGGCAACCAAGTTTTTAAAGCTATGAAAAGGACTCTTTTGTATTTGTATGGGGTTGTATTTAAAATTTTGAAGTCCTTAAGACACAGGAAAGTCTCACTCTTAAGTTTTCAAAACTGTGTCCCTCTCATCTCAGACCTAGAATTTTAAAGTCCAATTTGCTTTTCCCCTCCTCACTTTTATTTGTATTTATTTATTTTTGAGACAGAGTCTTGCTCTGTCACCCAGGCTGGAGTGCAGTGGTTTGATCTCGGCTCACTGCAAGCTCTGCCTCCTGGGTTCAAGCGATTCTCCCGCTTCAGCCTCCCAAGTAGCTGGGATTACAGGTGCCTGCCACCACGCCCGGCTAATTTTTGTATTTTCAGTAGAGACGGGATTTTTCCATGTCGGCCATGCTGGTCTCAAACTCCTGACCTCAAGTGATCCGTCTGCCTCGGCCTCCCAAGGTGCTGGGATTACAGGCGTGAGCCACCACACCGGCTGCTTTTTAAAATTAAGACTTCTCAGAAGACCTTGTGAGCCTTGGGTGGACACCCTTCCCACTTCACGTCCCCTGCCATTCCTCAGGGTTTTATATATTTAAGAAAGCTATGGATTGATTTTTACGAAGAAGAATTAAAACATGTGTGCTCCATAACATTATTTTATAAAACTGGCATGCGTTGTACAAATTGTCACATCGTAGCCCGAGAACAGTAGTTAGGACCAGAGTGCAGTAGAAACAAGTCATCTTATTTCTCTAATCTGAAAAAAGGATGTAAGCTTTTCTTCAGGCCAGATTTAAGCCATGTGTGACATCTTAATTTCTAAATAGAATTTTTCTTATCTAGTTCATCTCCTATCTCAGCAGCATTACCAAATTCTGTGTGATTAATTTTTATATACTGCCAGAGACAGTTTCTGGAACTATTAATTTATATTATATGCATTTTTATGAATAAATTATTTTGGTTATTATATATATTCAGTGTAAGCAACATATAATAATTTAATGACAATTTACAATGAATTCAATATCTGTCTTGAATTCTACTGGAGACCAAAGTTTCTTAAAGGTCTGTGCACATAGACCACAAAAAATCTGGGCAGCTCCCTCTTATTTAAGTCTACTCATGTGCTTCCACAACCACATGCCTATCTGATGAGCAAAGTATAAAGGCAAAAGAAATATTGCAATGCAGGATGGTGAAAACACCAACACTAAAAGACCAAAGGAGAAAACTTTGCTCAGAATCTCTTAGCTTTGCAGGCTGAGGATGGAGACCTCAATACCGGAATCTTCGTACTAAGTTCTAGTCATCAACCCCATAAACTATGCTTGGAATGTTTTGATAAATATATGTTATCAAATTCCTCCAGCTAGTGTTAATTACTCCCCAATACTTTATTTGTTTACTTATTCATTCATTTTTTGAGACAGGGTCCTGCTCTGTTGCCTAGGCTAGAGTGCAGTGGCGCAATTTCAGCTTACGGCAACGTCTACCTCCAGGCCTGAAGCAATCCTTTCGCCTCAGCCTCCTGAGTAGCTGGGACTATACAGCTGCATGCCCCAATGCCTAGCTAATTTTTGTATTTTTTGTAGAGACGTGGTTTTGCCATGTTGCCCAGGCTGGTTTTGAACTCCTGGGCTCAAGTCATCTGCCCGCCTTGGCCTCCCAAAGTGCTGGGATTACAGGCATGAGCCACTGTGCCTGGCCACCAATACTTTATTAATTCATTATTGATACAAAATTCTAAAACAAATATTCGTAATTTCTTTTGTTTTTCCTGTCCTTTAGAACTCATTGTGTTCTACCTAACATGTTTAATGTAATTTAAAACTCAGTATTTCTCAACTAAACTTAAAATAAAACTAAAACGACCCTATCCCAAGTAATTCTGAAGAAATCATTTAATTAGAGTAGATTGCTGCATTGGGAATTAGACCTCATTTGTAACACATCCCATTGCAATGCTTATTTCTTAAAGCATTACTAACATTTAAAACCACCTTAAATCATATGATGAATATTTATCTTACTTACTTAGATGTCTGAGCCTTAAAATCATAAACAGCTTTTGCAGGCAATTTCTGAAAAGGAAGATAAACAATTAACACTAATTTAAAATTTGAATTTTCTACAAGAAAGTAGTTTCATGTGCCTTAAAGAAAAAGGAAAGCTCAAGGAAGGATCAAACATACGTTATGTCAGTCCTGCATTTAATTTCCAAACAAGTCCATTTATTCTTCATTTATATATTTAAGCTATAACAGGAATATAATAGAAGGCTTATTCACCATCATATTTTATCTTAGGAAGTAAGGGAGATTAATGTTATAATGAGAGAATCAAATGCCTGCTGAGGATTGCATCCTAGGCATTGTTTTGGCTGTTACAAAGGCTTTTCCCAGGATAAATGTGGAGGGTCAATGGCTCTATGTTCTATGGAGATTGACACAGCTTTTTCTGAATCATAATAAAAGGACCAGATGTCATCAAAGAAGTCATCATTCCCTTTATTAGACACTTATTAACATATTAGCAAAAATATTAGCTCAATTATCACTGGGAAGCTAGTTACTGGGCAAAAGTATAGGTGTGAGCATCTTGCATTCCCTAGAGGGTTCAGGAACCCTTCAACACTCTGTCCACCAGCCACTTGTCTTTTAGTGGTGATGTGATGTAACATGTGCCCATTCTCAAACATTGGGGCCCACAGATCTCCCTGAGGCACCCCGTACCCTATAGCTAGCTAGGCCAGCTCTTCCTTCCCCACCAACCAACAATCCCTTCACTCCATTCCTTTTCCCCATGACTCTGGTGAACTTTAGGAATCCTGGACCATTTCTAACTTCTTTGGGGATCCCACAGGCTCTGGACTACATCAGACGCCTGTAAGATCCTCTGGAGTGGATGCCAGTCCTAGTCCAGCTTTTTGTTTCCATCCAGCCCTCACCGCTCCAAGGCAGTTTGAGCAAGAGCTCTAGCCCTGGCTCAGGGCCCTGGACAGAGTTCACTTGGTGGGTAGCTCCCAGGGGCAGTGTCCCGAGAACTGGGCTGGTTAAAAGCTTTTTTTAGGGATCCTCTCCAATAAAAGTAAGCCAGCAAAAATTATTTATGTAGGCTCTGTATTGATTTACAACACAGTTGACATCAGGCTTTCTCCTAGACCAGCGGGCCATGAAATTGTACAGAGGAAACCCATTCCCTCCACAAGGTGCCCTAACTCAGGACACTTTGAGGTCACAACAGTTAAGTTCATGGGCATCAGATCAAGACTCAGAGAGGCCTCATGGCCAAAACTGGACCACCACTAGGGAAGACCAGAGCTAGGGTCAGGGTGTGGACTGCTTCTAGGGTCAGAGTTGCTATGCTCGGGCTCCAAGGAAAATTGTTTCTAGTTTCTCAGTATTTTCATTGTTTTCTGTCGAGTTCTTTACTGGTTTGGGAGAATTTTTGGCTGGCAAGTGCCCTATCAAGTGGGTTGCTGTAAAAGACTCCCATGCTATTAAATTAACTACCTCTTTTTCTGGAGTTCCTCTTCTTTCCCTTGGTGCACTTCTCCCTGTGTCAGTCAAAGTGGATGAGTAACTTCTAGGGGACTCACGGTCTATTGGAAAGAACAGGGCCAGTCACAGTGAGTAGCTACTTAATTACAAGCCAACTCGTTCTGCCGTTTTTCCCTGGTGGCAACTATTTTTTCCCCAAATTTGGAGAGACACCATTATTGAACACATGGGTGTAAAACTCATAGGTCATTACAAAATTGTGAAATAAGACACAAAACAAGAGCATTTCAAAAGGAAAAATACCTGAGGTTGCAGAAGTATTATAATTGTCTATATAAATACAATAGCTACATTGCTGATTAATTATATTGCCACGCCCACTATAGACAATTTATAATTAGAGGGATTTTCATATAAAAGTTTTCAAAACTTTCTGTTTCTATGCTTTTGCCTCTAATTTATAATTACTATTATAAGACTTATAGAGGATGGAGAATTTGAAAACAGCAACAAATTGTAGAAAAAGAAACATTTTGTGGAATAATTTAAGACAGTAGTAATGAAAAAAAAGAGATAAAACCAAAGAAAGTATGAGGATGACAAGAGTGTGGATGAACATTCTCCTTCCACCTTACTCTCCCCTCTTCTNGTGAAATAAGACACAAAACAAGAGCATTTCAAAAGGAAAAATACCTGAGGTTGTAGAAGTATTATAATTGTCTATATAAATATAATAGCTACATTGCTGATTAATTATATTGCCACGCCCACTATAGACAATTTATAATTAGAGGGATTTTTCATATAAAAAGTTTTCAAAACTTTCTGTTTCTATGCTTTTGCCTCTAATTTATAATTACTATTATAAGACTTATAGAGGATGGAGAATTTGAAAACAGCAACAAATTGTAGAAAAGAAACATTTTGTGGAATAATTTAAGACAGTAGTAATGAAAAAAAAGAGATAAAACCAAAGAAAGTATGAGGATGACAAGAGTGTGGATGAACATTCTCCTTCCACCTTACTCTCCCCTCTTCTCTCTTACTCTGTTTTTAAATACTTATTGAATCTTAAGATGCCATACTGTTTATCTATGGCCTTCTTTTGTGCCCAGATGATAAACACCTTATCAGAAAGCAAAGAAACAAAGAGATATTGTTTCTTCTTACTGCAAGCAAAAAAGGGATAAACAGAAAGCATCATGTCAGTTGCCAAACTGCTTATGAAATATTGAATTATTTTTGTTTATCTTAAAGCAAAGCACAAATAATCACATTATAAAATTATGATTGCATGTAGTTCTTAATAGTATCTCATACCTTTTGCATTTACGTGACTTACATATGGAGATGTAAGTAGACATTAAAACTATTCCAGCAGTCTATGTCATAGAATTTTATCAGTATAACTGGGTCAATATTTGTCAATTCTTTCTTTTATCCCTTTAATAAATCTAGTTATCCAGACTGACAAAAGCATTAAAATAAAATTTATTTTATCCATCTATGAAGGAATTTAAAGTGCTGATTCATAATAAGAAAACACTGTTTTAGGGTTTTGACTACTTTGATGATATAAATTCTAAGTTAATATACTTTTATGATCAGAGGGCCTGATAATGATCACGAATTTTAAATTCCTTTTCTACCCCATGGAATATAAGCTATTTTCACTTGGGTGAAACACAATTGGAAAATAAATATTTTATTAAAACAAAATACTTTTAAATGCATTTCAAAGCCCTTTCAAGTCATGTTTCAAAAATGTGCTCTTATCTGCACATAAAATTGAGAGATGATTATATTAGGATATTAAAAACCTGGAGAAGGTAGCTAATTTATTAAAAAATTGGATCCTGACACATTTCAATTAGTGAAAATTTTCGATTGTAGAAATTGATTTTTAAAATTCTAATTGATGATTTTGAAGCATGTTGCTTCAGTCTAAGGGTAAGCAAAGATAAATATAAGTATATAGTACAACATCAGTGAAAGCAAAGAAGATAAATACTAAGTAGATTTGTGCAAGCTGATTAACAATCAAGCCATATTTGACACTAATACGAACTGTGAATCATGTCTTTCTTTGTCTGAGATTATATTTTATACTATAAATTCTGAATCATTAGGAGTTTGAATCCCTTTTCTGTCACCTACTCTCTGTGTGACCTCGGACAAATTTCTTATCCTCTCCAGGCCCAACTTCCAGAATTGAAAATGGCTCTTAAAACAACACCCATTTCATAGGCCTATGCCAGTTTTGATTAGATAATGTATATAAAGCACTCTGTAGTGTCTGGTGCATAGAAGTTTCTCTGTTGACCAACTTTCAGCCCAGAATGTTCATTCCAATCTCTTAAAATTTACGTAGTGAACAGATGCGCTCTAAGAATTAATGAAAAGAATTGGTCACAAATTTTAAAACACCCTGGGCTATAAGTTACATAAATCTCAAAAAGAGGCCTCTGCCTTTCAATTGCTGTTTATTCTTGTGTTGCCACTTCAAAGTTATCTATGAAAACAGAGTTTAGAGTCACTTTTACCTGAATAATGTAATTCAAATTTCAATACAGGACTGTTTTAGCAGAAAGAGAAAGTGAATGAATTAAGTAATGGAAAAGAGAAAATGAATAAATGGTGGAAATGGGCCTTTTATATATACAGCTTAAAGATACATTCACAAAAATTTTATCACAATTGTGTCCTTGAAATGGAGAAAGCTATTAAGCAAGTCCTAATTTCTTTGTGTCCATCAATTACTAATCACATCTTTCAGTTTTGCTTCTTGAATGTTTTGATATAGTATCTTCTATATGGAATGTGAGTAAATTATTAACAGAATGAATATAAAGTTTTAAAGTTAATATACACATTTTTAAAAGGCTATGTGTGGAACTATAGGTTTTGATTCATGTCACAGCGTAATTTATCATCTCAGTGTGAGTAATGGTTGCTTCAACTCTAATCCTGAGCTACACAATAGCCTTCCCTCTCGTTTTTGAAAGAGTAAATTTTTGTGAATTGATGGTCACTTTAAGCCACACATCAAGTCCAAATATCACATGGGCAAATGAGCAGTATTCAGTAACACATATTTGCACAACAAGTGTTTGCTTCACAACACATAACGATGCCAAATGGTCTCCCAGCTCGGGAGTGATGAGATGTTGGAATGGGCAATGAAAGAGCTGGAGGGTGGGTCTCTGAACCACAAAGAAAAAGAAAGAAAAGCTCATCCACCTTGGAGCGCACCGCCACGGTCTTGGTGGTGGTAGTTGTTGGCTGTGTCCACGTCCTGGAAAGAGGCACTGTGGGGCATTCTCCCGCAATCATTCTGGTAGGGTGGGCAATGAATAGCACCATCTTGAGGCAGTGGGTGGAGAGGCTGGTGCAGGGGGCTCCTCCTCAGCACTCTCAGGGACGAGTTCCTCTCGGGAACATCTGGCAGCAGCTCACTGATGAGACGGTGCAAGATGCTGTTGTCTGGCAAGCTCCCCCTTTTCTTTTCAGCTTTAATTTGGTCACAAATGTCTTTAAGGGCAGAGTCCAGAGCCTCAAACACAGATGCTTTACATTTTGCCTTTTCAGTCTGTTTCTTAGGGGCTGAATTTTTTTTCCTGCGGAAAGGCACAGGACTGACTAGAAAAGCCAGTTTAGAAAGGCTGGGGTCCATTTCTTGCCTTCTGGGCTCCTCGGGGTTTTCGTGTCTGGCTCTTTCGTGTTTCAACATTGTGGTAAATCGAGTGTAGGAGGCCGGGCATCTGCCTTTGCAGGAGCTGATGAGGTGGCGGTGGTGGTGGTGGTGGTGGTGGTGGTGGTGGTGGTGGCTGGATCCGTAAAAGCTTTCAGAGGATGTGAAGGAAAAGTGATCAAAGTCACTTTCACTGCAGAAGGATGACCCCTCTAGGTGAATGTAGTCGCTGTGGTCAGACACAACCCCGTCCTGGTCGCTGTCGGAAAACTCCACGTGGGCTCTGGGCTGCTCATCGCTGGTGACTTCGATGTGAACAGGCGCCAGGGCGTTAGACGCGCGGCCTCGCTGGCCCTGAGAGGGGGGTCCACTTTGGTTTTCTTCCTCCAGCAAATACTCAATGGAGAATCGCCTCTTGGGACATAAGCCATTTTGTGGTGGTTCTAGGGTGACGGGAGACAGCATGTCGTCCCCTAAATTGGGCATGGATTTGGACTTCTGAATCAGCTTTTCGAACTCGGAAATGCGCGTGGGCACCATGTGCCGGGGCACCTCCTCCGTGGAGGACTGGCTCCAGGCCTGCAGCAGGCCCTTGTGCTGCTGCTCGCTCTCGTACTGCAGTATCCTGGACTTCACGGAGCAGATCACCTCGGAATTCATCAGGTCCTTGCGGTTGATGCGGTGCATTTTCTTGTACATCTTCAGGAACCCCGGGGCGTTGTGGGCTGACCGGTGTCTGATCCTGGATCTGCCGGGACCGCGAACCTCCTGGATGTAGGGCGACCCCCAGGCTCTGCGGCAGCCGTCTTTGGAGTCCTCTTCACATAACAGGGAGCCCATGCTTTCTGACTTGATTTTCGGGTCCGGGAAGCTATTGCAGTCATCGTTTAGGAGATCGTCACAGCTCCGGGATTTGATTTTGGGAGAAACGGTTTCTTCTGTGCTGCTCCAGATTTCTGCGTTTTGCCGGGCCATTTGCCAGCCATTCTTGAAACTAATGGCCCTTGGTGAGTCCCGAGGGACGTCTAAGTGCTGTCTATACGTGCTACAGTAATCTAACTCACTGGAGGGGTTGCCGTTGAGCCCTGAGTAACTGCAAAGGGATGGACACATTTTGCTATCATCCCCACCTTTTAATCCAGAGCAGCGTGGTAGAAGAGAGACATTTGGAGAAGTTAAAAGGTTCACAAAGAGAGGAGAGCATGTCAGTAAGCATCAGACAGCACAGCAAGGAGAAAGCAGTTAGTGTGTTTTAATCTAGAGGCTGATTGTTAACGCATGGAGCTTCAAGTCTAGAGAAAAAGGTCTAATTCTAAAGCGAGCTAATACTTTTTCAATGAATGTAGCTTTGCAGAGAGAGTTGGCAAAACTATGCATAAGAAGTAACTGATGGAAGCAAATACGCCTACTTCTATTACATAATTCATACACCTTTCTGACAATACCGTTTGCCAAAAACACAATAGTGCCTCTTCAGCTGATAGCATGATCTGGTAGTAAAGGTTTAACAATTAGTGTCAAAAGTGTGATACACTTAATCAATTTAATAGGGCCGGAATTTGAGTCTCATCTGATTCGTAATGATACATAGGTAGAGAGCGGTTTATACATTTACATCTAATTAATACTCTCATGACTATATCAAATAATTTTTTATGGGTTTTGGATTTTAAAAGCTATAAGGCAAAGCTCCAAAATTGCAAAATCAAATGCTGTGAACTATTGCTGCTAACATTTTTCCAAGAAAGAAAATAGCTAAAACTCTTTAAGCTAACTAATTTACCTCTTAAATTGCTCTACTTTAACCTCTTATTAGGTACATAGTTCTCATAGGAANTGGTGGTGGTGGTGGTGGTGGTGGTGGTGGTGGTGGTGGTGGTGGTGGTGGTGGTGGTGGTGGTGGTGGTGGTGGTGGTGGTGGTGGTGGTGGTGGTGGTGGTGGTGGTGGTGGTGGTGGTGGTGGTGGTGGTGGTGGTGGTGGTGGTGGTGGTGGTGGTGGTGGTGGTGGTGGTGGTGGTGGTGGTGGTGGTGGTGGTGGTGGTGGTGGTGGTGGTGGTGGTGGTGGTGGTGGTGGTGGTGGTGGTGGTGGTGGTGGTGGTGGTGGTGGTGGTGGTGGTGGTGGTGGTGGTGGTGGTGGTGGTGGTGGTGGTGGTGGTGGTGGTGGTGGTGGTGGCTGGATCCGTAAAAGCTTTCAGAGGATGTGAAGGAAAAGTGATCAAAGTCACTTTCACTGCAGAAGGATGACCCCTCTAGGTGAATGTAGTCGCTGTGGTCAGACACAACCCCGTCCTGGTCGCTGTCGGAAAACTCCACGTGGGCTCTGGGCTGCTCATCGCTGGTGACTTCGATGTGAACAGGCGCCAGGGCGTTAGACGCGCGGCCTCGCTGGCCCTGAGAGGGGGGTCCACTTTGGTTTTCTTCCTCCAGCAAATACTCAATGGAGAATCGCCTCTTGGGACATAAGCCATTTTGTGGTGGTTCTAGGGTGACGGGAGACAGCATGTCGTCCCCTAAATTGGGCATGGATTTGGACTTCTGAATCAGCTTTTCGAACTCGGAAATGCGCGTGGGCACCATGTGCCGGGGCACCTCCTCCGTGGAGGACTGGCTCCAGGCCTGCAGCAGGCCCTTGTGCTGCTGCTCGCTCTCGTACTGCAGTATCCTGGACTTCACGGAGCAGATCACCTCGGAATTCATCAGGTCCTTGCGGTTGATGCGGTGCATTTTCTTGTACATCTTCAGGAACCCCGGGGCGTTGTGGGCTGACCGGTGTCTGATCCTGGATCTGCCGGGACCGCGAACCTCCTGGATGTAGGGCGACCCCAGGCTCTGCGGCAGCCGTCTTTGGAGTCCTCTTCACATAACAGGGAGCCCATGCTTTCTGACTTGATTTTCGGGTCCGGGAAGCTATTGCAGTCATCGTTTAGGAGATCGTCACAGCTCCGGGATTTGATTTTGGGAGAAACGGTTTCTTCTGTGCTGCTCCAGATTTCTGCGTTTTGCCGGGCCATTTGCCAGCCATTCTTGAAACTAATGGCCCTTGGTGAGTCCCGAGGGACGTCTAAGTGCTGTCTATACGTGCTACAGTAATCTAACTCACTGGAGGGGTTGCCGTTGAGCCCTGAGTAACTGCAAAGGGATGGACACATTTTGCTATCATCCCCACCTTTTAATCCAGAGCAGCGTGGTAGAAGAGAGACATTTGGAGAAGTTAAAAGGTTCACAAAGAGAGGAGAGCATGTCAGTAAGCATCAGACAGCACAGCAAGGAGAAAGCAGTTAGTGTGTTTTAATCTAGAGGCTGATTGTTAACGCATGGAGCTTCAAGTCTAGAGAAAAGGTCTAATTCTAAAGCGAGCTAATACTTTTCAATGAATGTAGCTTTGCAGAGAGAGTTGGCAAAACTATGCATAAGAAGTAACTGATGGAAGCAAATACGCCTACTTCTATTACATAATTCATACACCTTTCTGACAATACCGTTTGCCAAAACACAATAGTGCCTCTTCAGCTGATAGCATGATCTGGTAGTAAAGGTTTAACAATTAGTGTCAAAAGTGTGATACACTTAATCAATTTAATAGGGCCGGAATTTGAGTCTCATCTGATTCGTAATGATACATAGGTAGAGAGCGGTTTATACATTTACATCTAATTAATACTCTCATGACTATATCAAATAATTTTTTATGGGTTTTGGATTTTAAAAGCTATAAGGCAAAGCTCCAAAATTGCAAAATCAAATGCTGTGAACTATTGCTGCTAACATTTTCCAAGAAAGAAAATAGCTAAAACTCTTTAAGCTAACTAATTTACCTCTTAAATTGCTCTACTTTAACCTCTTATTAGGTACATAGTTCTCATAGGAAAACTGAATATAATGCAAACCTTTCATCAGAGGCGCATATATCATGCTTTTTTTTCTGGGAAGAGTTTTTAAAAAATATTTGCAATTTGATAATAGAGATGTACACTTGGATTCGATTTTGAATAGCTATGGAAATGTTCTTTTGTTTTGCTGAGTTAACTAATAAATGAGAAGCCAAATTATATCTAACAGGACATTTTCTTCTTAGAAATAAAATCTAATGGAGGAAAATATCTCTATTCAATACGCATACCTTACAATGTTCTCTAAATTCTTTAAAAGTAGGTGAGCACATTAGGTAGATATGTACTGCCTGGGAAAGGAAGTTGATTTAACACTCCCTGTGATAAAACAAATATCTACATTTATCAGAATCCTTTTAACTTTTGGGTAGTATACAATAATAATGAGTCAATGGCATTGCATGACTTACTTGTTACCTTAAGATATTCATTGGAATAAGTGAGTTGGATCTGATAAGGCATCTCTGCTCCTCAGAGGAAAGGTGTGATGGATGGAGCTCGCATGCCCTGAACCATCAGCTGATATTACAGCTTTACGAGGCCTTAAAATGGCTAGGCCTCCACCTACTTAGAGTCCAATCATCACAACCAGAATATCTTTTGCACACAAATCAGCTATCACTTTTAACTATCATGTGGCAATGGTTTTATTGAGTATAGGTGATAGGTGTAGCTGAATTGGTCTGGTTTTATAGAAACTTATGTTAGAGCTCAATTTCTTCACACATTTCAAAATCTCTTTCTCTTCTGTTTCGATCCCAAGATATTAGAAGAGATTGTGTGGTCCCATATTCGGTAGAGCCCTAGCTCCCTGTGGGTGCTGGTTCAGTCCTCACTCTCCATCTCAGAAACACTCCTGTCCTCAAGGAAGACCACTAAATGGTCTTCCAGAAACCAGAAGGAGTGACTTACTCCTTTCAACAGTGAGCTGCCTACACCTGCAGTGAGGAGACAGGCCGCCCTGAAAAAAAGGCTTGGTGATTCCTGAATGATATAATTATGGTCTGGGACCGATCAGTCCTGACTGTGAACTGCTGTGAATTGACCACTATGTTACCTGGCAGGACCTGGATGCTCCACTGTTCATACGAAGGTGGCCCAAAATATACAGCAAATGGCTAAAGAAATTAATAGATCGGAATTTTTTTTTTAAATCTAGAATTGAATAACTTTTTAAAACCTCCAAACCAATGTATATTTTAGGTAACAATTTCCTCTGTTGCTGCTTGTAATTTCTATCCTATAAATTTGACTGATTGCTAGTTGTAGAAACATTAGAAAATTTTGACTATACATTAATGTTTACAAATGACATCTTTTAGTAGCCTGATGATACATATTTGGTACTTTGAATTTGTTTAGAAAGGGATCTATTTGGGGGAAAAAAGCATTAGCAGATGCTAGTCAGAGTTCTTGAAGCAACCTAAGTGGCTCACCAGCTTGAGTCAGTCTGGGTGGGAAGAAAGCTATTGTTCTAAAACTGTATTTTATTCCAGACACCGTACGTGGGAGCCAGCACGTGCCACTATCACTGGGCCAGCTTTCACACAGTGCTCTAGGCTAAAATGCAAACTAGTAAATTGTTGTGTTTTCATTTACTATTGCTCACCTTTTGCTCTCGATGGGGAAGAAGGAGAAGAGCTAGTGAAAGACTTTGTAAGGGTAGTACTTGATCCTGGGAGGTCCGCTCGGCCTGGGCTAGTCCTGCTCACACTTTGATCTCCCAAGCCCCGTGGTGGACCCACTGCAGGCTCGCTCTTCCTCCGCTTCCTGAAGTCACTGGCCATGCTTGCAGAACTGAAAGAAGGAATCAGATATGTTTGATTGGCATTGGAGGAGGTTAAGGTGTGCACCAGAAAAACCAGTGGAACGTGCTAGTGACTCCTAAACTTCTATCAGCAAAACGGCATGGCTAGGAACCCATCCCTTGATGTTCAACATGATTTCTCTAGAAGGATCCTTTTAAAAATGAATAGACTTTATTATTTATTTATTTTGAGACGATTTCTGGCTCTGTCACCCAGGCTGGAAGTGCAGTGGTGCAATCACAGCTCATTGCAACCCCAAACTCCTGGGCTCAGGGGATACTCCTGCTTCAGCCTCCCGAGTAGCTGGGACCACAGGTGTGCACCACCACATCTGGCTAATTATTTAAATTTTTATTTACATAGAGACAGAGTCTTACTATGTTGCCCAGGCTGGGTTGAGACAGAGTCTCAAACCCCTGAGCTCAAGTGATCCTCCATCCTCAGTCCCCTGAAGTGTTGGGATTACAGGCATGAACCACTGTGCCCGGCCGACTTAATTTTTTTAGAGCAGTTTTAGGCTTGCAGAAACGATGACTGGAAAGTGTAGAGAGTTTCCTTATAGTCCCTTTCCTCTTGTACAGTTTCCCTTATCATTTACATATTCTTTTAGTGGGGTACGTTGTTACAATTGGTGGATCTACCTTGATGCATCTTCACCCCAAGTCCATAGCTTACATTTGAATTCATGTTTTATCTTAAACATTTCATGGGTTTTGAGAAATGTATAATGATATGTGTCCATCACTAATGTGTCAATCATATAAAATAGTTTTACTGCCATAAAAAGTTTCTGTTCTCCAGCTTTTCATCCCTCCCTTCCTCCCGCTCATCCTGGCACCCATTGATCTTTCCACGGCCTACACAGTTTTGCCTTTTCACCATGCCCAGTTGATATCATGCAGGATGTGGCCTCTCAGATTGGCTTGCTTCACTCAGTAATACACTTTTAAGGTTTCTCCATGTGCTTCTTGTCACTTGATAGCTCATTTCTTTGCATTGCTGAGCCACATTCTATTCCACAGATGTGCCAGAGTTTATTTATCCATTTACCTATTGAAGGACATCTTGGTTGCTTCCAAGTTCTAGCAATTATAAATAATGCTCCTAAGAAAACCACCTGCTGGTTTTTGTGAACATAAGTTTTAAACATCTTTGAAGTCAAAATTCTCCTATAGTGAAATATGTTGTGATTGAGAATTCAGTGCTATAATTTGTATCTTATATCTTTTCTCTATAAAGCAGAGTTCTAATAACATGAATATATCCAGAGTGGCATACCAAATACAGGAAAGAACTGAAAAAAAAAAAAAGGCATCAAGAGAGGCAAATTTCTCTCACCTCAAGGGTTGTCTGCAGCTTGTCCTATCATCTTAGCTTTAGAAGATGTTGTATTGGAATTCCAACATTTTCTATTTAAATAATGAACGAAGGCTGAGCATTATGGCTTATGTCTGTAACCAAGTACTTTGGGAGGTCAAGGCTGGAGGATGGCTCAAGGTCAGGAGTTTGAGACCAGCCTGGACAACTAGTGAGACCCTGTCTCTACAGAAAAGTTAGCCAGTTGTGCCATGTGCCTGTAGTTCCAGCTATTCAGGAGGCTAAGATGGGAGGATAGCTTGAGCCCAGGAGTTTGAGGCTGCAGTGAGCCATGATTGCACCACTGCACTCCAGCTTGGGCAACAGAGCAAGACCCTGTCTCATCAGTCAATCAATCAATGAGTATCAGTTACCTGGTCAGCAAATTAACCATTAAAGATTGCTTCCTCTCGTTTGCATAAAATACTGTCAATAGTCTAGACTAGCAGGGAGTTTGTGTCATGGTTTTGAGTTTGAGTACAGTACATTTAAGACAAGTGTTAATGAATGAAGCCACACATGGCACAGCATACTGTGCGTGAAATCCCTGGATTCTTAGACAAGAATTGTGTAGACAACAGTGATAACAGCAACAGCAGCAATCCCAGCTCCCGTGGAGCCCAGCAGAATGTCATGTGATTTATTTAAGTTTTTGTCTTGTTTAGCCCACACAGCAAACCTATGAGATATGTGCTGTTATCTCAGTGTTACAAATGGTAAAGCAAATACATGTGCCTGGGATGTGTGGAAGCGGAGAGGCAGACCTCAGAACTGGTTCGTCCTCTTCTGAAGAGGATGCTGCATCTCCTAGACCTGTTTTCGCTGTGATTGTCCTGTCATGTGAGGGTCTGTGTGTCTTTATGGCAATCTTTAGATTAGATTAAAACTCTAAAATTCAAATGTTTTAGGTGCATAGATAGAGGCACAAGATAAAAAGGAGGGTTCGAGAGTTCCTTTCTCAGGGATGCTATTGTAGTTGGTTGGCACTCAGAAACCCAATTTACGATTGACCTAATTCACAAAGAAATCTACATAGAAGGGTAAATTAATGCTACTACATAAATATTTGTTATTGATGTTACAATATGGCTGGGAGTTTGTATTATTCAATATTACTATTGAACTATGTCTGAGTATGTCTGATTTTTGTGATTTTTTTTTTTTTTTTTTTTTTTTTTTTTTTTTGTTTTTTTTTTTTCTTTTTTATAT
>NW_016824749.1:4243500-4256815 GCF_001698545.2 Rhinopithecus bieti | reverse complement strand
TTTTTTTTTTTTTTTTTTTTTTTTTTTTGAGACTGAGTCTTGCTGTGTCCTGACGCTGGAGTAGAGTGCAGTGGTGAGATCTCAACTCACTGAAACCTCTGCCTCCCCAGCTCAAGCGATTCTTCTGCCTCAGCCTCCCGAGTAGCTGGGACTATAGGCACCCGCCACCTTGTCCAGCTAATTTTGTAGTTTTAGTAGTGATAGGGTTTCACCATGTTGGCCAGGATGGTCTCGATTTCTTGACCTCATGATATGCCCCCCTTGGCCTCCCAGGTGCTGGGATTACAGGCATGAGTCATCGTGCCTGGCCATGAATTTTGTAATATTTTAAAGGAAGTGTGTCATTTAAAGCTAACAGAACTTACCTCAGGTGAACTCTGGGGGAAGTTAGGCCTAGCAGTGACAAGTCATCTTGCCTCAATTTCTTTTTTTTCTCTCTCCTTGCCAACTGTGTAAACTTGCTAAGTTACTGAGTCTAGGTGTCACTTTCCTCAGAGATAAAGTGGGGACACTAGTATATAACGATAGTGCTGTCTTAGGATTGAATATGTTTTGTTCTTATGCCCCATTTATTGGTAGTATTAATAAAAGCATTTCTGATTTGTATGGTCACAGTATAATCAACAAATATGTGTATAACAATTTTTAATCTATAATTTTTTTCAAACATATTATTATAAGGGCCACTTAACAACATTGAAAATTAGTTACTTATAATTCCCATCTAAAGAAAAGAAAACTGGGTATAGGGGAGTAAGGGAAGAGAAGGATATCTCAGTCTGTGAAGGAATTTATAATTAGTTCACTAATTTTTTGGAAATTCTTGAAATGATCATATAAAATGATTCTGAAACAAAATAAAATGACTTCATGAGGCATGGTACTTCAAATAAAAATGAGTGATATATAATACTCATTACTACTTCACTGAATAGCTTTATTGTTGAAAAAGAAACCACTGGTATAGAATATTCTGCTACAACATAATGAGATTCTTACCTCATGGGTCTTTCCAGGCTTCTGTCTATAGACGACTGATACAAGGAGGCCTGTTAAGATAGAATAACAGTCCCATAAAAAATTTTACCGTGGCAGAATTTTGTTCACTTTTCAACATTAAATTAGGTATCCTAAAAAGAATATTATAAAAATTGAAGTTGAAAGTACCATTCATTATGACTGTAAAAATGTCTTCCCAGAGAGACATCCTGCAACCTGATTTCTACTTTGGACGTATCTGCTTTCTTTTCTGATATAATGCATTGCAGTTCTCTGTGTAGCTCAAATTATCCGCAACCCAAGCATGCATGGAGGAAATTAATAATATTTTCTCAGGAACACTGAAATAAGAGCTAAAGTTATTCTACAATCTCAACTTTAGAATCTTACCTGTTGACTGTACATAGAAATTTCCTATAGAAAGGAATGGTTTGATGTTTAAAAAAATTTGCAGCCATCATTCAATCCTTATAAAACATCACATTTTAAAGTCTTTGTTATTGTTGTTATGAAGTATTGTCTTCAAAACGTAACACATAAACAGAACGTAAGACACCATTCATCTGTCAACATAGACACGACATTTAAATAAAACCCACGGAGTTTGACTTGAAGAAACTAAAGTACCTGGTAATTCAGTCAGGTAAATAATTACACTTTACAATTCGGCGAGTTCAGGGTTAGTTTAACATAAATGAGCTAAAGAATCAAAATATAACTTTTAAAAGTGCACTTTAAAATTTTTCCTTCGTTCTGAATAAGACACTGAAATAGATAGTAAGCAAAACTGATAATATGAATTTTTTATTTTCCATGGCATCTACTGGGATAATTGCTAAAATTTCTAAAAGGCAAGAGAGGACACTGAGCTATCAAGCGTTTGAGGTGACACTGTGGTATGATGTCCAGAAAGTATAGGGAGATGGCTGGGCGTGGTGGCTCATGCCTGTAATCCCAGCACTTTGGGAGGCCAACGCCAGTGGATCATCTGTGGTCAGGAGTTCAAGACCAGCCTGACCAACATGGTGAAACCCTGTCTCTACTAAATACAAAAAATGAGCCAGCTGTGGTGACACATTCCTGTAATCCCAGCTACTCAGGAGGCGGAGGCAAGAGAATTGCTTGAATCCGGGAGGCGGAGGTTGCAGTGAGTCGAGATCGCGCCACTGCACTCCAGCCTGGGCAATGAGAGTGAAACCGTGTCTCAAAAAAAAACAAAAACAGGGAGGGGGGAGGGATGGCATTGGGAGTTATACCTGATGTAAATGACGAGTTGATGGGTGCTGACGAGTTGATGGGTGCAGCACACCAACATGGCACAAGTATACATATGTAATAAACCTGCACGTTATGCACATGTACCCTAGAACTTAAAGTATTATAAAAAAAAAAAAAAAGAAAAGAAATAAAAAAACCCCAAAAAACCAAAACCAAAACAAAAAACAAAACAAAACAAAAGTATAAAGAAAGTATAGGGAGATGTATATCAAGTATAGATAGTTTTGGCTTTGGTCATGATTGATGATCAATTCATCACTGATAAAATTTGGTTTGCTGAAGAACTGGAATTCTAGTTTAAAAACATTTGTCTGTATGAAAACTTAAAAATGTCAGCCGGAAAGGCAAGATTTGACAAATGTTGTCTTAAGTTGCTATCATCTAGAAACATTTTATCAGAGTATTAAAAATCTACTTAGTGGAAATCAAATCTCACTTTATAAACTATTTCTATAACTCAGTTTTCTATTAATTGGTAAATCAGCACCAATTAATCAATTAAAACAGTAGTATATAATTTTGCAATTCTGTATGAATATCAGTCTTACAAGGTCCCTTTTGCATAACTTATGCTTCTATTAACTAATATTTTAATTCTATCTTACTAAATGAAAATGGAATCTTGCCTAGAAACAAAAGCATCTCTGCATGAGAATATTCCCATCCTCCTTTCAGACAGAAAAAGTGGATTCTAATATTTTTAGTTCCTAGAAAATATTTAGATTCCTAGGTTCTCAACAAATATAAAATTAGGAGAAAAGTTTGGTTTGCTAGTCTGATATGTTTACGTGGTTATTTTAATTTGCTGAGCGCTGAATCAGACACTGGGAAGGTAGAAAAATAGATACTAAATATGAAAGAAAGCAAACAAGTAAAAAAATAAAATCAGATAGTTGCATTACCATTAGGAAATATTAATTCTACTTGTTTGCAGAAGAACAACACCAACTAGCCTGAGAGCATTGGTGTCTGTGCAGAGCATGGTTTTCAAGGGACACGCTTACACACAGCTGATGAGCAAAAAGTGTCAAGTTCAGAACACTCTGAGAACACCCCGACCGTGATCAGAAAGCTTGAATTGTCAGCTTACAATGAGCCTAAACAACATTGTAATGTGAACTAAAACGTAGTGTAAGAACTCATTGTGTTTCAGGGTTAGGCTAAGAAACTACTATTTCTCCTTGTACTGGTTTCTACATTCAAAATAAACTAAAACCAGCTTTGTGGCTTCATGTACACTCAGAGAAAGTTCAGTATTAAATTATAAGACAGCAGTAAAAAATCTAGATTGATGACTGAGAGAAAAACTTGTACAATAATTGTAAGAAGGGTACTCATCCCAAAATGAAAATTATCTCCAGAAAAGAGGTTACAAATTTTACCAATTATGATCTACCAAGTATTTACATATTACCATTATTTTAACACACTTAGAAGGTCAATTTAGTGAAGTACAGATACTGAATCACTCTTTCTGTTAAGTAACTGTTAGATTAAATTTTGCTTAAATATCCATAACTGTTCTTCATTAATGCCAGTTTTCCAGTTGTGGATTAAAAACTATGTTATTCATGGTAATATACCAGGCAGTTGATAAATGGTAGCTAAGGTAATGTCTAATCAATTACATTTTTTAACCAGAAATGTTTAATAACAAAATGTTATTAAAAATCCAGAACCTTAAGAGAATATATTTTCTTACATTCTGAAAAACTATAATGTGAAATTAATAACATAGTTAACATATGCTATTAGAATCATACAGCACTCCCTCTCAATCCCAGAGATAACTGGCAAATAGGTCAACTACTGGCAAAGCGCTTTTTATGTGTTTTTTTTTTGCCACTACCATCACATGATAGAATGCAGAGAATTAAGTTTCTACTATTTCTATGCCCAAGAATTATTGTGTAATATTAATTATCAGAACTCTTTTCAAAGAAATTCCATAGTTAACAAGAAATAATATTAAGTGAGTAATTTCTTTTAAAAGATTTATCCTCTAAATATATATCTTGGAAGTGCTGAAAAGTGTGATATACAGGAAATAGCACTGAAATGAAGGTTAAGAGATATATATATGTTTTTCCGCCACTATCGTACAATGTGATTTTGGACTTACTTCTTAAAATTATTGCACTCTACTTTTTTTTTTAACTGAAAAATGAGTGAGTTGGACATGATGCACTCTAAATTCCATTTCAGTTGTCTATGAACCAACTACCTTAAAAACACCCTAGAAATATCTGAGAAAAATATCTGACCACATTGAATTTCAAAATAAATTCTTGGGTTGCTCATATGTTGAAATGAGACTCTTTCTGCAGATATTAAGGTAACATAACATACAGAATATAACCCCTTGTTTTATTTGATTTTCTTCAGATTACATGCCTGCCTGCCTGGCTATAAAATGTAAGCCTTTAGAAATGGCTGAATTCAATAAACCAGAATGTTCTGATTACTCTATTTTACTTTTTATTTAATATATAAATATTTTGATCACTTCTCAGTTTTAACACACACTCTGATGTTTACCACAGGGTAAATAATTTGAAATTGCAAATTGAGACTCTAGAAATTTGCATATTTCCTTGAGACTCTATACCTGCAATTCCAGTGGTCACCACTATGTGTCAGTAGTACCTCCTACAACGTAAATGTTCTATTAGTTTTGTTTTCCAGTTGCACATATTTAAGACTTCTAATGAAAATAAGATATTTATTGTGTTATAGTATTCACTTAAGACCACAGAGCAACTACTGTGCAAAACACAGTTTATTTACTTTGTTCCCATGCTAGTTGCTTCTAAGAGTTCCTTGCAAGGAGGCTTTTACATAGCTGATGGCTACCAAAACAGTGCCATTTCTGCTTGTGTCTTCTAATGAGTCATTTATCTACTTTCTAAAGTAATTTTCTGCTTTTCTTCACAGACAGCAGGGTAACAAGCTTTTGAATCTGGATCATTTCTGCCTATTTCATGCTCTCTTTCAAATAAAACTCTGATTCAAATAAAAATGTACATTGGCTGCCATAAATTTTTCACCTAGTTTATTATTATAATCTCTTAAGTAGAGATTGCAAATGCATTTCATTTTATATGCCAGTGATAATTTGTTATAGTGGCTTCCTGGATTACAGTGTTGAGAAGGAGTAATAATGTCTGTCATGGGTATGAAACTGGGAAGTCATGATACACAATTTCCAGGTATTTGCCAGCCCTGTTCTTGACTGATAATACAATCTATAAGTTGTATTTAGGAAAATGAAAGAATAACAATAAATTTTAGAAATATATGGGACGTAGGCATCTGATTATCCACACTCCAAGCATTATAATAGAATGGTTCTAAGAAGCCTTCTAGTAGTATTTTACTCTGTCTAATAAAAACAGGTGGTTAATATATGCACTAAGACTAATACTTTGGATTTTTTATTTTCACACTGCTGAATACCAGAACTACATAGGATAGTATAACTAGCAGTTGTGGTTGGAATGATTCTTCACCCAGAGTCCAGATATAGCCAACAACTCTGGTATAATTAATGTCCAGGCAATGATACTGGATGCAACATAATGATGCAAAGATAGATTTTTTTTTTTTTTCAAAAATAGCTTAGACATTACAGAGAATTGTAAAACACAGATGTGCGGAATCACAGTCACAGCCTCTAAAGGAGATATCTGAAAAAGAGAGAATAACATGTTTTTACCTCATTGAAAACACCAGAAGAATGATCTTGAACATAGTCCAGAGGCTTTTTAGGAGGCTGGGTGTAGATGCACCATAGAAGCAGAAGTGTAGGGATGGAATGGAGGAGAGTCAATGGCAGCAAGGAATGAACATGTGGAAAAGGTGACAACAGTTAGAAATTGAGTGTTGACAGCACCAGCTACACAAACAGAATGACATGAATGGAGCAAAATAGGGGCAGCTGGGAGGAAGTGTGCAACGTTTGCAAATATTCTCAAGCACTGGGAAAATTCGCTAGTGTTCAATTAGTATATTTACAAACTCATTTTGTCAAATTTAATTAGCACTCCTAGTCTCTGGCCACAGAGGAATGTAAGGTATATTAAAGAAACATTAAAGGAGCAAGTGGATAGCATGCTGGTGAGTTTCCATGTGTGGCTGAAAATGATTATGGAAAATGCTGATAATTTAGGCTCAGTACAGAATAGTCCCTATACGCTTTCTTTTTTAAATTTTTTATTTTATTTTTTTTTTTTGAGACAGGGTTTCACTCTGTCACCCAGGCTGAAGTGTAGTGGCACCGTCTCAGCTCACTGCAACCTCTGCCACCTGGGTTCAAGTGATTCTCCCACCTCAGCCTCCTGAGTAGCTGGGATTACAGGCGTGTGCCACCACACCCAGCTAAGTTTTGTATTGTTAGTAGAGAAGGGGTTTCACCATGTTGGCCAGACTGGTCTCAAACTCCTGACCTCAAGTGGTCCTCCTGCCTCAGCCTCCCAAAGTGCTGGGATTACAGGTGTGAGCTACCACACCTGGCCATCCATATAAACTTTCTAAACAACAGCAACAATACATATAAAATAAAGCTAGAGAATGTTTTTCCTTGAAATAAAATACATTTACATTCACACTAAGATACAAATGAGAAAAAGTGAGAGAAAACATTCCTCCTACGAGATAATAACGTAGGCAAAGTTCTTTGGTTTGTATTCATTTACAGTCACTTTTGATTCAGTTCAATAAGCTCCCTTGAGTCTAACCAAGTCTCCTTTGCAGTTTAATGGACAAAAGAGACTACCATCACCAGTCAGTAAACCATATATGGTCAATATACAAGTATATAAATCAGCATATGGTATAGAAATGGTTATATCCTGTTTTCTAAAAAAACCATCAGTGTAACTGGTATGTTATTTAAGTGTCTAAAATGCATGAAAACATGTGTAACCGACACACATCAAATGCACTGCTGTTGGTGGATACAGTTCCTAATCAGGGAAGTTGTTAACTGAACCTCGAGGTGACTCTTTTTTCTTTTTTTTTTTTGAGATGGAGTCTTGCTCTGTTGCCCAGGCTGGAGTGCAGTGGTGAGATCTTGGCTCATGCAAGCTCCACCTCCCGGGTTCACACCATTCTCCTGCCTCAGCCTCCCGAGTAGTTGTGACTACAGGCACCCGCCACCATGCCTGGCTAATTTTTTCTATTTTTAGTAGAGACGGGGTTTCACCGTGTTAGCCAGGATGGTCTCGATCTCCTGACCTCCTGATCCGCCCGCCTTGGCCTCCCAAAGTGCTGGGATTACAGGAGTGAGCCACCGCGCCTGGCCGACTCTTTTTTTATTTGAGACAGAGTTTCACTCTGTCACCCAGGCTGGAGTGCAGTGGCGCAATCTCAGCTCACTGCAACCTCTGCCTCCCAGGTTCAAGTGATTCTCCTGCCTCAGTCTCCCAAGTAGCTGGGACTACAGGAGCCCGCCACCACACCCAACTAATTTTTGTATTTTTAGTGGAGACAGCGGTTTCACCATGTTAGCCAGGATGGTCTCGATCTCCTGATTTGTGATGCGCCCGCCTCAGCCTCCCAAGGTGCTGGGATTACAGGCGTGAGCCACCGCGCCTGGCCTCCAGTTGACTCCTTATCCCAAAAAGGCTAAGCAATAAGGCCCAAGCTCGGGGCTTCCTCTGGTGGGAGTCTGGGGATTAGAGAAGTTGTGATGCCTTTCACTAGCAAGTCTGGAAATCAAGATCCACAGAGCTTCCTGAGTTTCTTCTTTCCTTATATCCCTAGTGGTAAACTAGGTACAGTCATGTGTTGCATAACGACGTTTCCGTCAACGATACACCCCATAGATGGCGGTGCTCCCATGGGATTATGCGACTGTATTTTTACCTTTTCTATGTTTAGATTTTCTTAGGTACACAAATACCTACCACTGCATTACAGTTGCCCACAGTATGGAGTGCAGTAACCTGCTGTACAGGTTTGTAGCCCAGGAGCAATGGGTCACACCACACAGCCTCGGAGTGTAGCAGGCTCCAGCTTCTGGGTTTGTGTAAGTACTCTACGATGTTTGCACAATGGCAAGTTCATCTGATGACACATTTCTCAGAACCCGTCCACATCCTTAAGCAACACGTGACTGTATTTTATAGTGGGATTACTCTGGCAGTATATTATACTGAGAACTGCCCAGAGATTTTCATTTTTCTTTAACAGCCTCTGCGTTTAACTTCTTACTCTGCCATTTACAATTTGGGGCACATTACTTAACCGCTCCAGTCCCCATTTTCTTCTTATTGGAGGGACATCAGGAGGCCTCGAGGAGATAATGAAGACAGAACTCCGCACTCTACAGGTGCCTGATGTTTGCTCAGCAAACAGGCCTCTCAATGTCAAGGTGCTCTTCTGCTTGAACTAGACCAAATAGACTGTAAACAAATACAAATCTTCTAGAAAGTTGTAATAATTGCCTGAATATTTCAGCACAGAAACGACCTCAACATTGTGAACTTGCAATGAATTAGATATAAAGACCTCATGAATGATCTACACTCCTATATGATTACCATATAGGAAATGTCTGAACACATTTAACCATTTGGTACAGAAACGAACCTGGACTCCGCTGTACCAAATTTGTGTATACATTATGCATTCCGCCTTCGTTCTCTGAATGACACTCACGTCTCCTGATAATAGTATTTTAGAAATCGAACAGTATATACCTAGTTTTCTTATATTAAGAGTCTAGCCTCACTTACCGGGCGTCCAAACTCCAGTTCTGAAAAGAATTTATACCAGGGCTCATTTTCTAAATCTATGTCATCTGGGTTTATGCGATCAGTCTAGAGCAGACGTGAAGGAAAAGGGAAGGAAAAGGCAATACTGAGCAAAGTGAGGGAAACGCGGTGTGGCACGAAAACATCACGCGCGCATTCACACGCAAACATGCATCACCTCTCACCCCACGAACCTCAGCAGGAGAGAACGGAGGAAGTAAAGTAAAACAAGTAACATGAGGATGTGAAGGCGAGCTCCATGGCAGTGGGCCCCTAGTTCTTTCCTCTGTCCCTCCTTTCTAATTGGCATAAGTGTGGACAACTCTTGCTTGAGTTGATCCACGTATGCCTGAGGCATGAGCTATGGACCACTCTCTCGGGCAGCGAGCCTGGGTCTGGCTGGCACGCCTGATGTTTGGAATAGGCTCAACCCAGTCACCAAGTAGCTCTTTTGGGCGAGTCACTTCGTCGTCCCTGCCCTCGTTGGTGGCTAGCAGTCCCAGCATGGGAGCCTGCAGCCTGCAGACAGTTCACTCGCGGGCAGGCAGGTGGAAAGCCTGGGATGGGGAAGGGTGCGGGAGGGGTGGGAAGAGAGGCGAGCTGGGGGAGCGGGACAGGGCATTGGGGGGCTCTCACGGGCCCGTGGATGAGAAGATTCTGGGGCCTGGGTGGGTGCGAGCGGGGCCCGGGGTGGTGGGGGTCGCCAGGCTCTGAGCAAGCGAGGGCTGCACCTGCACACCTGCCGGGCATTAAGAAAGGTAAGGAAGGGAGGAGCTCACCCGGGTGG
Source organism: Rhinopithecus bieti (assembly GCF_001698545.2). Taxonomy (NCBI): domain Eukaryota; kingdom Metazoa; phylum Chordata; class Mammalia; order Primates; family Cercopithecidae; genus Rhinopithecus; species Rhinopithecus bieti. The sequence continues at coordinate 4,246,996 of NW_016824749.1, read as the reverse complement.
GAGACAGAGCCGGGGCGCGCGAGCTTGGTGTGGGGGCGCCACTCCGGGGCGGAGGGGAGGGGCTACCAGTGACTTCTCCGAGTCGGGAGCTAGAAAGAGGCTTCTGGCCAGGTTCCCTTGGAACAGGTGTCGGAGTTGTTGGGAGAGGGGGCTGCAAGAAAGAGGGGTGCAGAAACTGGTTCATTAGATGGAGGCTCTGGGCGGAACCGCGGGGACACCCTGGCAGGGCGCTGTGCCTGCGTTAGGCCGGGAGGGGAGCGCGAAGTGTCCCTAGGGAGCCAGGCACCTCGGGGCGATCCGGCCACGGCGAAGCCCTGCCCACCAGGAGTCTCTCGGAATGTGGAGGAAGACGCCCAAGAGTCACCTCCCAGCTGCCTACTTTGAGCTGAAAAGGGGATCTGGTTTTTCACAATAGGGTGGATGGCGGGGCAGGGGAGGGAACTTGGGATAAAATCCCATCTTGGTTTCCTTGATGTTCTAATTTAGAGAAAAAGCCCATTTTATACTTAACTTGCTTCCCTTCAGAGGTTTCTGAATGTTGTTTTTAAGATGAAAAAACTAGGAGTGTTAATATAAACAGTTGGAGAAAATACATACAATTATTTTAGTAATAGAAAACAGATGTAGTGTGTTTACCTAGCAATATCCTTAATATTTTCAAATAATACACGCCCGACTAGATTGATTCAGGCTGCTGATTTTATATTAAGTCTAAGTGCTTAAAGTACTATATGCAAGTTATTACTTCTTTGATAATTACTATATGACACTAATTAAATGTGGTAAAATTGAAGAGTGTACAGTATCTTAAATCAGAAAAAAAAATTCTAAGAAAAATTATATGGTTCCCTAAAAGCCACTGATTCTGGCTAGGAGAGGAGCTGTGACTCCCAAGACATATTCCAGGAGGACTAGTCAGTGCTCACTGCATCAGAGCAATTCAGTATCATTTGCTTACAATTCTTAAAGGAACTCAGGGACTTAAATTAAGTAGCAACATCTTGGTTATGAAAGAAACGCTATGTAACCTTTGCAGTGCTGGGAGCTTGAAATGTTCCATATTCCAACAAAAGCCATGATTTTGACATTGTTCTACTGTTTTATTGACTCGTTGCATTTACAAGTTTTGCTAATGATACACAGTCTACACTTAATAATAAATTATACTCACAGTGTTTTTAGTGATGTGACTTTGTTTCAATATTTTATAATAAAAGATTATAATAGTTATTACAGACAATGATAGAAACGTTTGAGGCATCATGACAAAATAGTGCAAAAGCCTACGTTATCCAAAAAATGTAGTGATCATAATTATAAAAACTGTGTAGCGTCCCTGGGAAATACTCACAGTGAGATACCAAGCAGTAAAAACAGAATCTAACCAGGCACTTGTCCAGTAGTTACAATGGTATTGCAAAGCTTGTCTCTGCATGAACACAGTCAAGAAAGTCACACATACACAAAAGACTACAATGGTGTTCTGATATTGAGACTGTTTGTTTTTTCTTTCTTTTAAATATTATTTTGCTTGTCATAATGTTATCTTTGTAATAAATAAATTCAGAGAGAATATCCTACTATTAGACATGGGAAATGCCTAGAAATCTTGAGATATTTTCCCTTATTTATGCCAGTATTATATTTGGTTTACACTTCAGAAGTAATAATGAAATTGGTACAGACAAAATATTCTAGTAACCAATTTGCTATTTTCTGTTGAATTTAAAATTTTAATTCAATTTACATTTGATTCAATAGTTGCAATAGTATTGAGATTTTAATGTCAATAAAGTACTATTTTTCTCCAATTATTATTTAGATCATTATAGATGCATAATTATTTTATGAAATGGTTTTACTGGAGCTGGTTTTTAGGGAAACTGACAGTAGAGAGAATTTCCAGTAATATCTCTTCTGTTTATAGAGACATACTGTTTCTTCCACAGGAAAACTAACCTCTGACTCTTTTAAACTTCATAGTTTCTAATGTTACACACTGAATGACATTATTAATTGATTATTATAACTTCTGCTTTCAAAAATAGTATTTTGTTTTGCTAAGGGGAGATAGAAACTTCTCTTAGAGGAAACGAATCTGTTTAAGAAACATTATGAACAGCAGAGGGCAGCCAATTTACTAAATGAATAAGACTTGTTAGCTGTGTAACTTTGACTCCTACCTTAAGAAAACATGTAACAAATGGATATACCAAGTCCTGATTTATAGTAATGCATCTCTATGATAGAATATGGAAAAGGAAACAGAATATCTACCATCTTGCATCATACCTTAGAATGGCAGTTTTCCATTAATTATGTTTTTGTTGATTTAATATGTCAATTTATAGTTACAATGGGCAACTATCTAGAATGCATGCCAATAGAAATTAGCAGAGGAAACACCCCAAACAATGATAGCTGGTAATTATCAATAACTGTGGAATGCAATGAAAGGCACATGTTTGAGCAGAGTTGTGTTAAAGGAAGTGTTAGTGGCAGAACTAGAATTTTGTCTTTGCTGTGGTTAACCTATTGAACCTTTTAAGTCATGCAATAATTAAATGTCCTATGGAGGCACTGCTAAGGAACACGGAAGCCTCACAACCGTCAGTGACACACATACAGATGGTCAGTCAACAGATGGATATACACACAAATCACTAATCTCAGTGATTTAACACTTTGCATGCGGAACATGGACATTCCTTTGAGTACAGCACTAATATTAACACTCAGAAACTCACTTAGGAAGTATGATTATGGTTCACTCTAATTGCTCAGAAAAGACAGAAGAGCAAAGATACTGATATGCATCTTTCCAACCTTGGTGTGATTTTTTTTTTTTTGGTTTCTTTTCATAAAAAAAAAAAAACAAAACAAAACACCAGCAGACCTCCGTTTAAAGCTAACTTTGTGTCATCAGTGCAAGAAGATGTGTTTAAGAAAAACTACAACTATAAATCACATGTGATCCTTACTTTAAAGCTACCAAGGGTGAACAACTTTAAAAATGTTAGTGTTTTCTACAATTAAAAACATTCAATTGCTTTTGTGGTTATAGAAATTCCACTAAGTATTCTCAGGGAGGGCATATGCTTTCTGTACGTTGTTCTAACAGAAAGAAGTGCTGGTGCTGTTTCGGTTTTGAAAATTATGCTCATTCCATTTTAAGCTTTAATGACATCGACTACCATGTTTTATATTTATTGTGGTTTCACAATAAATGCTATATACATTATCAGTTGGGATAATTCTTAACGGTCACCAGATGAAACTCCTTAAATTTTGATAGTTTAAGTATTGACTGACAATCTTTATTGATAAAGAAGCTTAGGCTCACTAAGGGTTTAAATCGCATTTCAACTCGGCACAGTGTTTTCAATTATTATTTTCTTTTGCTTTTATCGTGTTCAGGTTTAGTTATTGTAGGGTAAGGTCACATTTTCATATTTTACTTTCTTTTTTTTTTTTTTTTTTTTTTTGAAAAAAAGCC
>NW_016824749.1:4227624-4242996 GCF_001698545.2 Rhinopithecus bieti | reverse complement strand
TTTTTTTTTTTTTTTTTTTTTTTTTTTTTACTGTATCAAGCATACAGAGGTCCTAAACAAATGCTTTATTAATTTTTTTTAAAATTTAACATTACTCACCTACAAACATATCCAATGTAATGGGATGTAAAGGTTTTAGTAATATAATCCCAGGAGAGCTTTTATGATTGTCTCATGGAAAAATTAAATTGTGGAAATACGGTTCTGATTTGCGGTTCGAGTCAGTTCAAGGCAAATTCCTGGTGACCGCTGCTAAGTACTTTTCCAGATCAAACATTAGGCCCAATTAATTAACATTTCTAAATTTACAGTCACATGAGTATTTATGAGCTTCAAAAAAATGCACTCACTTTTACTTGCCCTGTTAAAGAACATAAACACATACGCCACTGATTCCTAAGGAAGATCTTTTTGCCAGGGTCTTGGGAGGACTTTTGTTCAAACAGTACTAACCCCCCTGCCTCCTCTGTATCCCAGGGAATCATGGGATTCGTGAGTCACTACTAATAGCAGTGTGTCAGATCCCTCCAAGGATGTTTTGAGACCCACTGGGCTTTTTGCACTAGAAATACACAGATTTCATGGATAAGCAACAGAACAAGGATTCAGTCCCTCACCAACTTTATCCGCTAACTGCAAGGGTGAAACCTGTGTTCATTCACTCACTTAGAAATTCCACGAATGCATATTCACTGAATACCTACTATAGGCCAGGCATTGTGCCAGGTGTTGGGACACAACTAGTGGACTAGTCCCGGCCCTCACCTTCAAGAAGCTCAAGATCTCATGAGGAACACAGTATGCCATGGGCACATAGCAGGGAGAGCCTCCAACCTAGTGCTGAGGAGTCAGGCACATTCCCTGGGGGAGGTGGGATTGTGCTGGGACCTGGAGGATGGGATGGAATTCTCCATGTGAAGGAAGAGGTGGTGGGGAGAGCTTTTCCTGGTGGGAAGGAGCAGCCTTTACAGAGATCCAGCAAGGCGGGAATTGAAAGTTCTCTGTGTAGCTGGATCCTAGTGAGGCAGGGAGGGTGGGAGGAGAGAGGAGGCTGGAGAGGTCAGCTGGAACCCAATCACAGGTCTTCTGTAAATTATGCTCAGGGTTTTAGATTTTGCTCGAAGGACAGTGAAGAGCCAGGGGCAAATTTTGAGCTGGAGGTTTTATAAAGATTTTCTAAAGATTGCCTCTGCTGTGGTGTGGAGACTAGACTGGAGAGGTAGGGAAATGAATTAGGTGGCTGTCACTGTAGCCCAGGCACGGACAATTGTGGGCCAGAAGAGAGGAGCGGCAGTGGCATTTCTCCTGGCAGGCAGACATTGAGTCCACTGGAGGAGAGGGCACAACCCAAGAGGACCCTTTGGAAAACTGGGCAGATGGAGAGGCCGTGTAAAGATTCCAAAGAGCAACACAGAATGACCTAGGTGCTGTGCATGGTTTTCAAACATGAAAAATGAAAAGAGCAAAGGAATGCTCCCAAGCCGTCTTGGAGTCAAAAGACATGAGAATGCACGGATCAGACCTTGATAGCCCTCAGCGCTGGCCATTCGCTGTGATGCCACTCTCATTCAGCACGCGGCTCTTCAGTCTCTAGCTTGTATTTTCAAACACGTCAGAATCTTATGTAAACTGTATCAGTATGCAGCCAGTCTCCGCATCACCACTGCCCACTTGGCTCTTTTTGTTTTCTGATTTATAGCGGCAATTGAAATGAAGTCAGGACTAATTTTTTTAAAAAAGATAATGAACTAGTCCTACACTGCAAAAGCTGGCCAAAATGTTCCATACGGCCAGCTCAAACCATTTTGCTTAAGGATGGTCCTCTCCAAAATTGCTTAGGAGGGGTAAAAATGTTGGTTCTTTCCATTTCTCCATAAGATAGCCATTCTCATTTCCTTCTAAGTGTCTAAGTTCCTTCTACTTATCTTCTCCTGTGGCTGCAGAGACCTATCCACACTCCAATCTCTGTCACACTCATGGCTCCAGCTCTTCCTGTCTTACAACCAGTCACATCTGCTGGTCCTGTGTGGTAACTGCTTAGGGCCTAAGTTTCTGATAAAGTAAATCAAGTATACTTTATTATAAATTAGTCAATAAATAAACTAATTTATACTGGAAAATCATCAAATAAGCGAATCTAATAACGACTACAACTTAAATGTGTTTCCTGCTCAGCTATGCCTGGAGTGGCTGTACAGCAGCGACCAAGTGCACCAGGCATGAGTATGCCTGGGCTCAACTCCTAGTTCTGGCTCCCACCGGCTATGTCTCCCTGGGGCAAGGCAAGCTAATGTGTGTTTCAGTCTCTTCATCTGTAACACGGAAATGCCACGTGTCTGCTTAATAGGACTGTTGGAAACTTTACATGAGATAAGGTATAAATTACTAATGACAGAGCCTGGCATAGAGTGAGTGCTCAATAATGATTTACAATGATTGTTATTGCTATTATTATTGCTATTGTAAAACAGAGTCTTTAAAGTCTTTTCTAACCCAAAGACAAGAGTAATGTGCGAATTTCAGTCCCAATGATAGGGTCAATGTATAAAGCCTAAATGGAGCAAAGGGAGCATTTTTTAGTTGTGTGTGTGTTTTAACCATATGAGAGGCTGTTTACTTTGCACAAACTCAGATCTACTCTTGCGTAGATATTAAATGATAGACCTGAAGTTCCTCAAGGTAGAGAGTGTGTCCTGTTCCCCGCTGTGCGCCTCACATAAAGCCTGGCATGTAGCTGCTGCTCAATCAGTTCTGCTGAATGACTAAATAACAGAAATATCCTGGTGGGAGAGCTTCTAAAACCAATCCTGTTTCCTGACACTACAGCTACCAAGGCATTCCAGTACATTTACCATGTTCATTATCCTAAGAGTATCATCAATTATTAGAAAGATCATTGAAGTTTTGTCACTTAATTTAAATCTGAGATGTATTATTTTGCTGTTTTCAATGTTATGCAATGGTGACATTGCGTTTCACTCAATTCTCATTCTGGAAATTTCAGAGTAGCATGATACTCAATCATAGAAACTAGTAAATGGGTTATAAGTTTGCAATGGTGCCTGCAAATCAGTGATGATTTTTTCTTTCAGTTTTTCTTTTGTAGTCCTGTTACTCTAAAAGATATGAGTTATTTAAAGAAAGGGTAAGAAGGCTTAGATAAATATCATGTATGAAGTATCCGATGATAAGGTTTTGAACATGCTTCTCCAGAACACAACCACAAATACAGGGTTTCAAAACCTAAATCAAGGACACTCAAGCTGGGTGTGGCAAGGCTAGGGTTTCCAATTAAACCACAGGGCTGGCCTTGGATTATATATGAGTGTGATTTCTTGGAGACTCTTGAAGGAGCTCCACAAAGAAAACTCTCTTTTTCCTGTTCACTGACACCTAAAATTCTTTTAGAGCAAAAATGAGAGTAAATTGCAATTGATTGCAAATGTTTTCCTAGAAGTAGATTTGGAAGGAGATGCAGAGGAACTGTGGAGTTTCAAAGAAAATCCTGAGGGCACTGATTTCTGAGGGGAAGCAAAGGACATGCAAGGGAGTATTGGGGAATCAAAACCAAAGGCCAAGGGAGGACCTATGTGTGAACCTGCGCTTCGAGGAGGGAAGTGGTTCTTCTTAAGTGTATAGATATTTTTGTTTGCATATAATCAAATAATTGGAAAAAATCCTGCAAAGTGAAATATAATCTTGATCCATTAGAATGACAATCAATCAGGAAGCTTGAGGCTTGGTAACCTGAGGAGGGATTTAATAAGAAGCAATTAAAACAACTTGTTATAAAAAGGGCATTTGGAAAATTTCCCCTTCATCCAAAGAAATATTAAAAAGCCAATATGGAAAACAAGGGATAGAACTGCCTGGGTTCATGTGTATTGGGGAGATTAATTAACGATTTTTCTCATTAGCAAGCTATGACAGCAATTAAGCATTGCATTTATGAATGTTTTTTAAAAGTTAAACTCTGGTTAATGATTAGGCACAGTTATAGTTACATGCAAATGAATCTTGCATATAAATATATATATGTGTGTGTGTATACACATGTGTATATATATGTATATACACCTACGTGTGTGTATATCTATAAATACACACACATACACATACACACATAATTGGTCAGTAAAGACAATATATTAGAACGTGTATCTTTCATTTCTGAGATGAGATGTACAAATCATGATACGAAATAAACATGATTTCTAAGTAATTACCTTTGTGACAAAAATTGCTAATGGATCTGAAATTCAGGTTTATTTGGGAACCCTGGGAGCCTAGCGAGCTGGCATATTCTGTTTAATGACAAGTGCTTACTGGTCTTTCATGCTGCAGAATTGATGACTTGCCAGGTTCGTATTCAAAAATACTCCTTGGCTCAGACCGAAATTTTCTTGTGTCCACTTTTCTGTCGGGAGGATCCCAGTCATGCCTAGAAATAAACAACAAATCACACATTAAAATAATCCTTTTTGCTTAAAGCAATTGTATAAAACCAGTTATCTGTTTTCGAAGTTACTTTTAGTATAGTTTTAAAAAAATCTCTCAGGATAAGAAGTTAATCTGTGAAAAATACCACATTTCCCTGCGCTGGCTCAAAAAGTCACATGAGGTGTTTGTAGACGCGCAAAGAGTGACCAGTGAGTGAGCCCCTGGGTCCCTACTGGCAGCTATGCATGTTTCTGCTTAAAATAGGTGGCAGTATGCTCTGCTGAACTATGTGCGTTTAACCCACCACTTTGTGACCTTTGTGATCCTTGATCCAAAGTGACAAGGAGTAATGCACACACCATGTTTGATCTTATTTCTTGAAGTGGGACCATCGCTTGGGAAGAGTACAGAAGTGTCATGTGGGTTGACGTGTACCAGAGCAGGCAGTGTGGTACAGGAGGTCGTCTTTTGGTGTGAGCCTTGAAAAACCAGAGTCAAACATCTTACTCATGGGAACCAGCACTTTTCCCCCAACGAATATCTTCCAAGAGGCTGTCAGAAGACTTAAGAAGGAAAGCTTCAAAAAAGGGCTTTACAGAATTAAGCTTTTCTAGGCTGCTGAGCAAAAGAAAAAGGCTCTTTTGGGTTTTTTTTGTTTTGTTTTGTTTTCGAGACAGAGTTTTCCTCCGTGGCCCAGGCTGGAGTGCAGTGGTATGATCACAGTTCACTGCAGTCTCAAACTCCCGGGCTCAAGCCATCCTCTCTCCTCAGCCTCCCAGGGGCCATGGTTTTTAGGAGGAAGGATTTTCTGACTATAGATGGGGGTAATTCTGATTCCATGGAATGGAATGAAATTCTTCCTCCATGGCCCATTGGAAATAGAAACGCTCTAATGGACAGAATTAGGGGCAAGTCCTAGCTTTCTACTAAATTCATGAGTGATATGGAGCAAGACCCCTTACACTTTCTCAGTCTTCACTTTTTTCCATTTGTGTAAAATGCAGATAGCAATAATGTGTTGTTCTTCCTTGCAGAGAAGTTTTGAGCATTACATGAGATAATACGTATGAAAGCTATATGGAATTTTTTAGGAGGTTATCATATGTTTTAGTGAGATATTTAACTTTAACAAAACATACAGGATGGGTAATACCTTTAAATCAAAATGTTAATTTTGGTTATTTTTTGATGACAAAGATAACAATCTGTCTAGAAAACAAACAGTCTAGAAAACTGTTTCTCAATTTTAAGGCCTCACATAATTCATCCTGAGGAGATCGGTACTAAAATGAGAATCCCTTCACACATGAGGTGTGTGTTTTGGTGGGATATGCTGTACCCTATATGATCATCAATTACTCTATTATAACACTTTTATTTTTTTTTTTAGTGAAGATGGGATTTCCCCCTGTTGACCAGGCCAGTCTCAAACCTCCGGCCTCAGGCAACCCACACACCATGGCCTCCCAAAATGCTGGGACTGGCAGGGTGCAGTGGCTTACGCCTGTAATCCCAGCACTTTGGGAGACTGAGGTGAGTGGATCACGAGGTCAGGAGTTAAGACCAGCCTGGCCAAGATGGTGAAACCCTGTACAAAAATTATCTGGGTGTGGTGGTGGGTGCCTGTAATTCCAGCTACTCAGGAGGCTGAGGCAGAGAATTGCTTGAGCCCGGGAGTCGGAGGTTGCAGTAAGCTGAGATCGCACCACTGCACTCCAGCCTGGGTAAGAGAGTGAGACTCCATTTCAAAAAAAAAAAAAGTGCTGGGACTACAGGCGTGAGCCACCACGCCTGGCCTGATCATCAGTCACTCTTAATGGTACCATAGGGTGTTGAATACAATTTTTCTGGAATGGGTATGATAATGCTTCATAACCAGCATTAATAAGAAATAATTTTTATATTCTTGTTTATTAATTGCTAGGATAGCATAGGCCTTGGGTTTAATCAGAGCTGAGCTTGGACTCTGGCTTGGACACACTATAGCTGTATGAGCTGAATAAGTTCCTTCCATCTTCTAAACTGCAGTTTCTTCCTCTCTAAAATAGATCGTATCTCACTGGGTTGTTCTCAGAATCAAATGATATGACACAGAAAAAGCGCTTAGCCTAGTGCTTGGCTTGTCATGAGCGCTCAATAAAGGTTATCTATAAGTAGAAGTATTAGTCATAATCCCAGTAAAAATAACACAATAAAATGTGTTTACAAATTTTATTTTCATGTGGATAGTTTGTATAAAAATTTCAGTGGAGAAATGAAAACTCGTAATGAAACACTGGTAGAAACAAGTCACAGACACTTATTAACTAATGCCTCATTATGATTTATGAATAACTTTCCCTGCTTTCAAAAATGTCTCTTATTAATAGACCTGGGGAAACAGAAAATTAACTGCATAGCCTGTAACCTGGTATACCAAAGGAAGTCCATGTCCATTATTTCTATTTACTTGTCTCTTATATGTATGTATTGATCGGAAAGCAGAAAATGTGCCCATATTACTTCAAGTCTAATTTAGGGCACTCCAGCATCATGAAACGAGACAGTGAAAACATTTGCTACAGCCCCAGCAGAGGTCAATATGGTACACGTATGGACCAGCAAGATCATACATACACTGTCTCTGTGACGTGCGCACTGATTCTTCTGCTGAATGCCATGTAGCCTTGTTTTTATCCTAAGCTAAACACAGACCACCCTGGGGGGGGGAAAGCCTTACTTTTCTGTTGAAGACCGATCTCTTGGTCGAAGTGGTGGGACTGGAGGTGGAACATGTGGGGGAGGCACTGGGGAGGACACATCCTTAAAGGCATTAGTGCTGTTGTCGGAGTGGCTTTTGGAAAGAGGTCTGTAGGTTTGGGTCTTTGCAGCAGGGTGTGACTGAGCACTGTAGGGTGGGTTGTACAGACCTATCATGACAAAAAACAAAAGTAGACAAAAAGCAGAAGCAAATAACCTCTTAAAAAGGAATTAAATTATGTGTCCCCCTCGAAATAGCCAATAATTGCATAGAAATTATTATCAATAAGCATATTCATCATGCATACATTAGAAGATAGGTTTTTAAATTTATTAATATTAATTTACTAATTTCCATTAATTTATTAATTACAAATTTATTCTGTACATAAGCCCTGATTACAGTAAATCTTTGTCAATTATTTCAGAACTAGTAATAATTCAGACTGGTACTGGGAATAAACTGATAAGTACTCAGCAAATTTTCTCTTCAATTGTATACACTAAGAAAATAGTTAAGCAGCTGCTGAAGGGGAGGGGAGCAGTGCAAACCTCAGAACCTGGTCTAAAGAAAGAAGAAAAAAAATAGTTGTGCACCTGTCCTGAGCCTGTGGCTGGGCAGGGAGAGAAGGCCTGGGCAGAATCCCCTGAGGCAACATTCGGAGAAAGTGATGAAGGGAAAAGCATTTCTCAGGGGTCCTTCCCTCCAGCCTGCAGATCCCTGCAGGAGATACCCATGCTCGCCAATTCAAGTGGCAATGCCTGGAACTGAAGTCATTGCATTATGACCACTGGCAATTCTGAGTCAGAAAAGTGGCCCCGCCAAGGGGGATTTTTAAAATCTTTCAATGAATGGTTGCATTTTGGAGCTAAAAGCAGGAACAAGGTCACCGAATACTTTGTTTGACTTGTTTTTGGTGAAGTGTATCTGAAAGATCTTACACAATTGGAATCATTCTCTTTGCTGATAAAAGATCTTTATCTTATTTTGTACCCTGGGTTACAGTGTGTCCTTTCAGCCTGTCCTTCACACTTTGGTTAAACATTCCTGAAGCTGAGAATAAACAACAGTGGGAATGAATGAGATAAACCAGTATTAGTTCTCATTTCCATGAGAAAAGTCAATCCTTTTGTTACGCATGCTCTGAGAAAGGAAAAGAAGTCATCCTCCTAATATATGAACTGAAAACATGTGCTCAAACAGAAGGGTAAAAAAGGTGGTTGTGTGGTTCTTCCAGACATTGCTGGGCATAAAATAGACATTGCAAGCAAGGAAAGCCATCCTACCTGCATTGTATGTATAAGGAGTATTATACATGTCTGTGTCATCATCTAGAAAATGAAACATAAACATTATGGTAATACAGATTGCCACCAAAGCATAATGAGACAGCAGAACTTCAGTGAAACAACAGAAATTTGTTAGAAAAGCAATGTATTTTTCCTAGTTCATAATGCCATTTTTTTTTTGAGACAGGGTCTTCCTCTGTCATCCAGTCTGGAGTGCAGTGGTGTGATCATTGCTTACTGCAGCCTCCAAACCTCCAATCCCTGGGCTCAAACCATTCTCCCACTTAAGCCTCCTGAGTAGCTGGGATTACAGGTACGTGCCACCACAGGCCTCTGCAAACTGCCCTTTTTTGCCTGTAACATATTCATCTTGCTGCCCTCCTCATGGCATGCAGAGTCAGGCCCTTGTCCTCGCTTCCCCAGAACCCTCTCTGCTCTGCATCGCGAATTTTCTTTACCAAGTGCTTTAGTGCTCTCCTGTCTACAGAGCAGGCTCAAGCAGACCTGCTCAGACTCACTCTCTTGATGAGAGCAGACAGGGGTGGGCAGAGGAACAATGTGCCTGTTTACCAGGCAACACACCAATTTAGACTGTGGACAGGGGAGGATGGAGGCTGAGGCCAGAGTGCCTGGTTGTCCTCCATGGGGAGGCTCCTTGGCAGCTCAGGTGGTAGGCAGAGGCACAGGGATCTGTCACTGGAGGGGTGATAGAAAGAATAGGATGCATGCTGAAAAGAAAGAGGACGTGGAGTTTGCTGGGGTCTTGACATTGTATATGAATCAAACCTATACAAAAGATGAGTGTACCCCTTTCAACCCACTAGGACCTGATCAGAAAGCAGAGCAGCAAACATACCCGGCTTGTGCACCATGTGAATTTGCTTAAACATCGTCTTGTACCAGTCCTTTGGTCGGTCGACTGTCTGTAATGAACAGAGCGTCCAATGGTTACAAACTGGCTTCTGATCAACATGGCGCCTCAGTGTTTTCATTTCTCTATTTTATCTTCTTAATAACAGAGTCCCATTCTGTGATAAAATGTTCTGACTCTTTACTATGGCTTTGTGACAATTTCAGCAATTTATTTAGTTATGTGTGCAGTTTGTAAATACATTACCTTGTGTTTGAATTTAGGCTGAATTGGAACTTCAGATGCAATAGTTTTATTTTTTCAAATTATAGCTGTGCCCAGCACTAGAGAGTTGATATTTGCACCAATATATTTATATAAAGTTCATTTAATAAAAGTTGTTGTTGTAATAAATTGCTTAACTCCTTTTGGTAGATAATGATCATTATCCTTAGATGCTTTTTATTGAATACTCTGTCAAGACGGTGTTTTCAGAATTAACTGGGGAATATTTTTGACTCAAATTGTATTCTGATCAGCTTGGCTCTAGAGAAATAAATTTGCTATTTACTAGTCTAAGTTACTGAAATAGAGAATGTAGTAGGCATCCTAGGGTCCTAGAGAAAATTTAAGAATGTAGATATTGCTTCAAAAATTTTAATATGATAATAAAGTATATACAACATTGGCTCTGCTAAAGTTGTAAGTTCCTTGAGTGTAGAAGTCCTCCCGGATCCAGGCTTCGGACATGAGGGGAGCAGTAAGTTATAGTGGAAAGATGAAATTAATGTAGAATCTTGAACCAAGATTCGAATCTTGGTTCCTTAAATTGCTGCTTAATACAGCCTAGCAATACGAATTTGGGCAAGTCATGTCAACTTTTCTGAGCTTCAGTTTTCTCCTCTCTAATATGACATAATTATATCTAAGTCCTAGGATTGTTATGGAAATTGAATGAGATGATGTCTACATAAGGCCTAGAACAATGCCTAGAATATAATAACTACTCAATAATAACACTAGGGAACCACAAATATTTGTAGAATGAAATAATGAATGAAGATAGCCTCTTGGATGGAACTCTGCCTTTCTGTTACACCCGTAAAAGTAGACACGTGCTTTTGTAATCATACTCACAGATTTTGCTTGGTAAGATCTTACCCCAACTCTCTTAGTGCTATCTGGGCAACAAGCTTCACCATTCTGCTTATAGTAACTAAATATACCAGACTTTCCAAGACAGCTCTCGTGACTTAAAAAGTTCCGTTAGGACTGATACAAAAGTATTCTTATACTTATTAGACTGAGCTTTGGTTTGGATTTTCTTGCCTGATCTTTTTTTTCCCCCAGAAATGTGGTCACTGCATTTTTCATCTGGGCATTATGGGTTTTGTGCTATATCTAAATTTATTTTGACCTCTGGGAGTATATTATTCTGAAAATCACCCCAAATACAGATTAACATTAAGGGCCCCTTGACTTTGTTGTGAGTCAGCTCTTCATTCTGGGCTCTTTCTCCATGGCATAGTTGAGGTTATTGGTGGAATATTCAGTCAAAGGATGGGAAATGGTGGAAGGGATTGCAGTGATGAAGCAAGAATCTATTATTTGCTGGCTCAAAGTTGCTAAACATGTATCTTTCAAGAAAGTTTATTTTTATAAAGGACTGATTTCTCTTTCATTAAACCTCATTTCTTTTACGGTACTAAAGCAACAGAAAATACAACGTAACATTGTGCAAAAATGTTTTCCTGGACAAGGAAAACAAGGCAACAAGGAAGGGTATGAAGTGAGTTCTATCACTGTATATGGCAATGCATCTTGACAGACAGGTTTTTTTTCTTCACTTGCTGGAGGGCCTGTATCAGGTAGAATCTCACAGTGATGCCATCTGCTAGCTTTATATGGTGAGCACAGAGAGGCCAGAAAATGCCCCGTTGGCAAAGGAAATATGAAGCTGGTAAAATAAAATATTAAAACTCTGTGTCCCTTTCTGAAAGAAGTACTCTCAGCATTTAAAGTTCCTTTTGTAAATTTTGTAAATGCCATCATAGAGATTGCTATGCCTAAGGTTCAGAATAAGAAAACAGTCTACTCAAATTTCAGGAAGTTTACTTTTGTATGTAAAATCACTTTGCATGAAAAACAGCTACTAGCAATTCACTATGCAGTTTTTTCTACAACCTTGACTGAATAGACCTGAAGTTTTACATTCCTACAGTTTTCAAAACATCGGAACTCTACATCAATTTAACATGCAGAGATTTCAAAAAAGAAAAAAAAGACATATTTTCTACATAGCAGTATATAGTGATTCTGTTCTATTTTTTTCTCCTTTTCAGTTTTGAAAATACTCAATCAAGTGTTACATTGGAAGTAGAAGAAAAGAATCTTGTATTTCACTTAACTAGCTGGCCTTAATGGCACAATCTCATGGGAGCTGAGCCCTGGCGATTTCTGTTGTTTTGAAGAACAGCAGTAAAAGGTTCACATAGATGTCCTAGGTCACATGAGAGAGGGCAATCTGGAGGGCTGCTTGCCTTCGTTAAAATAGCTCAAAAGTACTGTTTGTTGACTCCTGGCTTTCTAGAGTTTCTGGATGACTTTACAAAATTCTGTTTCCTCGGCATAGGCTGGCTGTCTAAAATGATCCTACAGCATGGTACATTGCGACAGTACCACCTTTCGCAAATACACTGAATCTGATCATCACTACTTTCTGCACACATGAGAAAGAAAAACAACCTTGGAGAGTCTTGGCCTGCTGTGGCTCAGAGACAGCCTGACTTGACATTTATAATTACAGCTAAACAAGGGGATGTGCTCGGGAGGGCTGTATAGTCAGTGTAAGACGAGAGTCCTCATAGACCTGTACCTTCTTTGTCAAGTTTTAAAGGTCTAAGTAAGAGGACAATTATGCATAAAAATTACAGTTCCTTATAAGGAACTTCTGCATTGGTTATATTGTGTTTTCTATTTTATAGAAGGGAAACTGGTATTAAATGTGTAGTGTGTTGGCTTATGCATACCCAGATGTGCTTTTGATTTGGCAGTGGATAAACATTTAAAAAATTTTAAGATGATTTAATTTTCATCAACCATCTCTAGCATCTCAGTTTTTCCTTTTGAAACTAACCAAACAAAGTCTGGTTAGTTAAGGAAATTATGTCTTATAATAGATAAAAACGTGGACCAGGCTTGCATGCTCATTAGGTATCATTTATTGACTTAAAAACATACTCAGTTATCTTTGATAAAATCCTCTCAGACAGAATCTACAACTACATAGAATCAGGGCTTCTTAGTTTTGTCTATACTATGCCTCAAGTGTCAATTACACAAAACCAATGACACCGTATCTGTCTGACTGTCTATCTCTACATAATTAGAAGAAAGTTTCAAATTTAACCATTTTGAGTCAGAAATCTTACAAGGAAAATGAACAAGAAAACGTATAACCAGAAACATGTAATCATCACAAAATGAAGAATATTGGTCATAATCCCTGAACTTTTGTTTGGCACATAAAATATGGCAATTGTCAGTTTCAAGACAGATTGTTAGAGCATCATAATTAGTCACATTCCCTCAATCTAATGAGTCTAAAACCCCAGTAACTGCTGTACAGATTTACTTTTTGGCTTCCAGTTGTAATACAGATGCTGAGAAGAATCCATTTTAAACTCTTCTGTCTGTATATAAAACACATAATTCCCATATAAAAATGTAAAGTCAAGGAGAGAAGAAAATCCCCACACTTTATCGTTAGTTCTTTTGACTGTTTCCAATCTTACCACGGCTTTTTTTTTTTTTCCTGATCTCTTTCCTGTTCTTTGCCTCTATCCCTTATTGTCGTGGCTGCCCAGGTCTGCATTCCAGGGGAGCAGCTCTTGGCCACACCCCAGCTTTGCACGGGTTTTGCTTCAAAGTACATGCAGCCGTGCTCCCTCCCCGCGGGGCCCCCAGCTTCACCTGCAAAGGTGTTGTTGCTCTCATCCTGTCCCCGGCTTCCTTCTCTCGGCTGGCACAAGCCTTCTCTTCCAGTGGACTTGGTCAGCCAGCTGCTGCCTGCCCAGGTTCTCAGAAGCTGCCTCTGCTACTGCTGCGTTTTGCCGGAAGGGGCTGCCCAGATACACTGAGCAATGCTTTGGCAGAGTTTTAAAACTTAAAAAAAAAAACCCAAACACTTTCACTTATCATCCCAGGAGAGCTCTCAGCAGGCACGGCTGAAGAGGGACACTAAAATGTGTATTTTTCTTCAGACAGCTTTTCCTTTCCATGACATTAACTCTCTTCACTCCAATCATCTCACCTCCCAACTCCCAAATCACAGCTCCCAATCCCCCGGTGTTAACACACATCCATTTCAAGAAACGAATACATCACTGGTTTATTTGCAATGCACGTGGGAATTCAATGCAGCCAAAGAATTTTCACTGTCTCATTCCTTCTCTTTTGTCTCTATTGCCCTAAGCCTCCTTGGTAAAAGGTAAAAGAAAAACAAACAAGCAAACTAAACCACACAACATAGTTTTATCATTTAACAAAATCGCAATGTTCAGGATGTTTCATTCAAATAGAAAAACAGATTGTGTCATTCTCTCCCATCGACAGCTTTCTTTCTCTGCCACACACAGCCTAACATTCATGAGAACTCGGATGGCACAGAGGGCAATCCTCATTATATAAGACCCTAGGAATGCGCAAAGCCATGGACAATCCATCCTTTGTGGAGTCTGTGCCCAGCCCCAGACAGACGCACACGCTGGCATTTCCTACCGTTCTAATTGCTGTGGGGATTCCGGATTCATCCACGGGCCCGATCCCTGGGTAATGCGGGGCTTTGATGACTGTGACTCTCTTCTCTTCCTCAGAGGATCGGTACAGGGGGATAGAGCTGCTGGTGGTGCCATCCAGAGAGTGCGCATGCTGGGGATACGTCCCTGTGGAATCTGTACAGAAAATTTGGTAACATGGAATGTATTCATTGCACAGGGAAGCATCAATTCATGGTGTTTGTATATTTATGCCAACTGCAACACAGAGTCCATATTGCCATCACTATCCCTTTTAACTCATTTCCTTTCCATTGGAGCTGGTGGAGACTGTGTAGGTGTGTGGGGAACAGACCTATACCGGCAAGGGCCTCACCGTTCCATGAAGGAGGCTGGGGGCAGAAGGGCATTTGTTACATGATCGTCTGGAAGCCTCTGAGTTAGGAAGTGCTCTACATGCATTATCTCTTCTTATCCTTCCAGTAATCTTTGAGGGAGGGCAGGAGAGGGGGAGCAAGAACCAGTTTTATAGATGAGGGGCAGGAGCTGAGACAAGTTTAGTAATTTCCCTCAGGTCATCATTTACATTAATATTATTCTTGTGATACTGCTAACTACTATTATTTACAAGTTTTGAAATGTATTTCTAGACAAAGATATAACTGCTGAGTCAGTAACAGTGATTTCCTAAAATGAAGCAAAACCAAAATCACCTAAAAAAATCTTCACATCCAAGCCTATGGTTATGAAAGCTTATGAGTAAATAAATGCTTTAAAATTATTAGTACGATTTCCTATGTGCGTTTTTACCTTAAAATATAAAAAACCATGACTTTTACTTTTGACGACAAAACTGCCTTAAGGATATAATTTAGATGAGGCTTATCAAGTTCTTCATGGTTTTTAGTAACTTCTAGAATACTTTCAGAAGCAACAGAGTACAGACATGCAGTATATAGTCCATTTACTCCTAGTTCACAGATATTTTTAAAAATCAACATTATTACCATTCCTCTGGTACAATTAATAATATGCCTTTCTATTTTTCTGCAATTAAATTGAAAATGTTGGTGACAGAGAATGACACTTTGTATTTACTCTTTATGTCATGGTTTGTCAGGACTGCCACTCAGAAAGTCCTTTAAGGTGGAAATGAAAAGAATTCTCATGTTTCAGGGTGGGACTCATTGATACCATTATGTGTATATGATATATATAATATATAAATATATTTTTCATGAAAAATGTGTATAAAATATCATAAGTAAGCTTTTTTTT
>NW_016824749.1:4093423-4227347 GCF_001698545.2 Rhinopithecus bieti | reverse complement strand
TTTTTTGAGACGGAGTCTCGTTCTGTTGCCCAGGCTGGAGTGCAGTGGCGTGGTCTTATCCTCCACCTCCTGGGTTCAAGCGATTCTCCTGCCTCAGCCTCCTGAGTAGCTGGGACTACAGGCACCCGCCACCAAGCCTGGGTAATTTTTTGTATTTTTAGTAGAGAAGGGGTTTCACCATGTTAGCCAGGATGGTCTCGATCTCCTGACCTCATGATCCACCCGCCTCGGCCTCCCGAAGTGCTAGGATTACAGGCGTGAGTCACAGCACCTGACCATAAGTAAGCTTTTTAAGAAATTTTAACTCATCAATATAAGGGTAATTACAATTCAGATCTCTCTAAGGTAAAATCCACTGTAACATTTGTAACTGCTATTACTATGATTATGACTATTTTCAATTTAGTTTGTGTCAGAAAGGTATTTTTAATACATTTTTTGATGAAGAATGGATGAGGCCAGTTATAAAACTGCTTTATGCGCAGTTTATGTGCTGGACGGTGACATAAAATGTTCCCGAAGAAACGAACAGCATCATAGCCTTTCAATACTGAGTCAGTGCTGGGGAAGGAGGTGTGTTGTCTGCAGTCAACGAAGACACAGTGGTTCAAGTCCCGGGTTGTAGCTTCTTTCCGCCTGTTAATGGCCCCTTGAATGTGAAAGTAACATTCAAGCTAGTCCTTATGAAGACACAATGAGACATGTGACACTAATTGACTTTCTATTTAATTCCAAAAAGGACTTGAGTGAGCCGCCATGATACTAGTATTTTTATCAGCAGCAACTGTTTTTTGAACACCAGCACGTGCAAAGTCCTACTCTAAGCAAGGAGAATCAAGTCTGCCTTCACATCTGATCCATTGCATTCTATGAACCCATACCTTATGCAATAGAAGTTAGCCCTTTATTTTATTATTCTCATATATAGTCTACTAGCTGTCATCTTAGCAATCTTTTGTCCTAAACTAAATACAAAATTCATCTAGGGCCAGGTAGATGTACATATCCCCCAAGACCTATCACAGCACTGGCCAGCTGGAATTTGTTCAGTGTTTACATGTGGAATGTCTTTCCACGTAGAATGTTTTATATGTAAAAACTCTACTTATCAATATGTTCTAAAATCAAAGCCTATCTACATTCAAGTATTTATATTTTTTGTTGGATGGGGATGGGGACAAAACTGCATTCACTAAGACAGGCAATGAGACAGAGTCAGACTGTGTTAATAATTATTTGGGAAAAAGCTATGGCTAGAATAAATTGTCAAGTTTTACTTCATATGTGTGTAAATGCATAGTTCCATTTTAAACAATCTAGATATGATGGACTTCCATTATAATACTACACTATGGGCTGATTGCTAAGGGCAAAATGTCGGCAAAAGCAAGTTTGACTTTCTTAACTCTAAAAGGACATCATTGTAGGATTCACAGATGATCCTCAGGCATAGCCTCGGTGAAGGCACAGATATATTTAGACTTTAATAAGCCCCATGGCTACCTTTAAAGTTTTACAGTTAGAGAGCTTTGGTTGACCTCAGAAGTTGAGTTCCATCATGCGTATGCTGGATGCTGACATAAAATGTCCCTGAATAAACAAACAACATCATAGCCTTTTAATACTGAGTCAGTGCTGGGGAAGGAGGTGTGTTGTCGGCTGTCAAAGAAGACACGGTGGTTCAAGTCCCAGATTTTGGTTTCTTTCCTCCGTTGCTGGCCCCTGTGGCCAGAGGACCAGGCCTCTCCTTTTCGGGGAGGTGCAGAATGGTCCTGCGGTCCTGAGAACTGCCCTCTGCTCCCTGCTGTCCTAGAAGCTTCCTAGTAGGTCGACCTCATGGAAACTTGTTCAGCCTGAATTCCTATGATAGTTCAATTTCATATTGCTTTTGATATTTTAGGTTTTAAGTTACATTTTTACAAACTAAGAAATATTTATGGGCTGGGCATGGTGGCTCATGCCTGTAATCCCAGAACTTTGGGATTAATCCCAGCACAAGGCAGGTGGACCACCTGAGGTCAGGAGTTTGAGACCAGCCTGGCCAACATGGTGAAACGCTGTCTCTACTAAAAATACAAAAATTAGCTGGGTGTGGTGGCGGGTGCCTGTAATCCCAGCTACTCGGGAAGCTGAGGTAGGAGAATCACTTGAACACAGGGGGCAGAGGTTGCAGTGAGCGGAGATCGCGCCATCACACTCCAGCCTGGGCAACAGAGCAAGACTCTGTCTCAAAAAAAAAAAAAGTATTTATCACATTATTTTCTGAACTATCCGAATATATTTTACCATGTAAGAGCGTTTCTATCACTGTATAGCACAGCTTCTTTCTCAGGAGGCCACAGAGAGTCCATGAGCCCCATGAAATTACCTGCTTACAAGTTTTTATGAATGTCCGTATGTCCATTTGTTTTCTGGAGGAGAGCTCTGTCTTTTACTGAATTCCTAGTCCTCAGAGGGTTAAGAACGATTGCTCTATACAATGACTGAACCTTCATTTAAGGGAACTCTTAAGTTTCTCTTGCGTGGCTTCCCGCTACCATATCCCTGACTGCAGGTCTCCCAGCCTTGGTTTGAACGGTGGTTTCCTCCTTTGTGAGCCAGTAGATGACTGTGTCACTGCTTTGCAGGACAGCCTGTCCTCCTATTACACTGTTTCAACTGTCAAACGATTCTCCCTTATATAGACCCCAGGAAATAGTCCACAGTGGACACGGTGGAAGCTCTTCCAAAGATGAACAAGCTGCCCTAGTGGAAAAGCCTGCATTCATGTCCTCCAGTGGCACAAACCCCCTTACCCTAAGTAACCATCTTCTTTTTCTTTCTGCTCCACCACCCCAAACATTTAAGTGCCCACTCCAGGCTCAGGTGGAGTCATTGTCTTGGAAGAGCATGGTGCCCATTTTCTCCCATGTTGGGTCCTCTGCCCCAGTTTCTCCCTGGGGATAGGGTCATGAAACAGTGGAGTGCTGAGCACCCCCTGCCTCACCTTGATGCCGCATATTTTTCTCCTGTGGTTGTACTTGCCATATTGAGGTTGCCACGGAAATCAGGGTGAGCAAATTACTTACCAAGGGACGAGCCGTGCTGCATGACGATGCTGGAGTTGAGTGAGGCTGGGAGAGAATATGCCGAGGGGGAAAACGGCCTCTGATAGTAACTCATGGGACTCACGGCACCTCCAGAGTTTCCATTCACTGTTATCTGGCTCTGGGAAAAGTGCAAAGCCATCGAGTTAAATTAGCACATAGTTCCCTGCAGACATCATTCCATCAGGCGATAATAAAAGACTTCCAATCACATGGCAGTAATCAGCTGCCAAGCTCTTATTTATTTTGAAAACTGAGGTCAGAGGACATGGTATGTTCTTTGCCTTCTCTCTCTTCCCTTATTTCTGAAAATCACTCTCTTGTGTATCTGAGGACCCAGGGAGTGGTTAGGAAGAATGAAAGTGGCTGACTAGCGGGCATGCCACTCTGCCAACAGAGGTGCCAAATGGTATCAGTAGGAGTCAGTAGCAAGTCAACGTGGAGGACAACTTTGCTCTGACAGTCAGAACATCAGCGGTCAGAATACTGTCGTGCTGCTCCGCATGCAGCATTGACATGGATGTCCTTTGACATGAGGCAAGGGATTGGTTCTCAGACCTAGTCAAGGATATCTTCTAGTGAATCAATGTTTCCAGACCCAGGAGAATAACATAAGGAATCCAGTTGTTTGGATGTATATATCATGAAGCAACCTATTCTAGAAGGATCAAATATCTGGTAAAGGATCAGAAAGGCATGTTCAACCACTGGCTTCTCCCTACTTCAGCCTCACTGAGCACTTCATCAATCTCTGTTTGATTTCTTAATTATTCATTGTTTTGATTGTTTCATATCCGAGTATTTTATAACCCCAATGGTATCTCAAGCTTCTTGTTGAAGATGGTCATATACATGCTTCTTTAATATTTTATATAACATGCAGCCTAGTGCTGATGACAGAGTAGATGTTCAACAGGTATCTATTCTGATGGAACTGAATCGGCTTAGTTCACAGATATCGAGCTCAGGACTATCAAGCATGCCTGTAGGTCTACCCACAGCACGGTACTGACCATTACAGGGCGCACACAATGCATGCATAGAAGATCAAACATTAGTAAGAACGTTTAGTTAAAATTATAACTAAATACACACAACACACATAGGCACACAGATAAAGAACCATAATTTGTGAATCTTTTCTACTTATTTTAAAACAAAACAAACTTCTATTACACAGGCTTGAAACAGATATAGTAACTGCATATTTCTCTGATTTCACTTTAAAGCAGATAGGTTTTCAAATGACTTAGAATAAGTCTAATTTCATTACTGTATAGCCACACCACTTATGTCCCCAAATCAATAAACATTTCATTACAAGCCTTGCACTTATTGATTAAGTAATTCTCTAAGCTGTTAGAAAAATTACTATCATAACCAGCCACATCTTGAGGACCTGCTCCCTGGAGAAAGCTGGACGTTCAGATAAGTGTGAGGCACAGGCCTACCCAAATCTTCAGAGCCTTTATGTACCTCTGATGAATGATTTGAGAACATTTTCACTTCCTTGCCCAAGTTAAGTTTGGTGGATCTTTGTCAATATCATTGTAATAGTATTATAACATGTTATAATTAATGTTAAAAACCAAAGAATCCTTATTAAAAACCGTCAGGTTAACTATGTTACTAAACTTACAAACTTGCTCTGAATCCTATTTTGATGGTTTCAGTAATATTGACTAGGGGTTAAAAAAGTAAACACTGAGAGTATATGTATTCTTTTATTGTGTTAAACCAATCAGGATTTTACGAATACAATAGTATCATTAGCATTTTAGAAAATACTGTATTGTTATAGTGAATTCCTTATTAGGAAAAACATGTCACGAATAATTTATTTGCAATTTTAAACTGATAATTGCAATTAATTTCTCTCACAAGTAGCTCTGCTTGTGCCCACAAGACTGTATATAAGACAGTCTCCTGTAAAGTCTTAAAAGCAGAAAATTGAACAGGTTAGTTGGTAGACTGATACCCTCTCACTGCCTTATATTTTTGGTTAAAGGTCCTTGTAAAGTTTTAAAAGCTAAGAACAATTTGAAGCACAGTAAGGCATGGGAGGAACCCACACCTGCGGTGCTCCTGGCACCTGTGGTTGGGCTAGTCCCGTGTGGCAGGGAGGGACTCGCTATGGGGTTAGGCCTGGAAAACGAGGCTCCCTCTGTAGCCAGTCTCTGAATGGAACATTTGAATGCAAAGTGTTAGACCCAGCCACTGGGGGAATACTAAATCCTATTACCAAAAAAAGCATCTTTTACTTTTTGTAAATTGCAGTGTCTTAAAAAACATATGGCTTATTATAACATTTCTCTGAGCATAAAATGCAGATTTATGAGCTTGATAGAACATAAAACTATGCAGCACAAATAAAATTTTGTCTATGACAGTGCTTGTTTGGAACTTCATTATAATATCAATTTTAAAAAATCAATTTTTTTTTTTTTTTTTTGCGTGAAGCTATGTGCCTCTTAAATGAAAGCCATTACTTAGACATTATATGCAATACAGAATCTGGGCCAAAAAATTTTGAAACATTTTAGCCATTCACAGATCATTTATTAGGGATTGCTTATCACATAGATATATTTAAATAATATATGTATGGAAAAGGTGTTTATATTGCATAAATGAAAGACAAATTATTGATATACAAAATTTAAAAATGTATTCATAAATTTCTATCCCGAAATGGCTCAGGAAGAATAATTTTAAAAAATCATACGGCTAAATTTCTGAAAGGTAGATAAGGTTATCAACATCATTCACTCCTGGACAACAGATAATTCAAAAGTTGTAGCTATTAGAGAAGGAGGAGCAAGAAAAATTAGCCTCATGCAGTCAGTAATCATTTATGTGAGAAACAAGGTTATAGAAGAGTCACACAGGACACATTAATGTGAGTGTGTGAGAAAAACTATTAACGTGTATTAATACTGGGTTAAAATTTTTTGAAAAATTTTAGACTTTCTCTACGATCGTAACATATTGTGATGTATGCTTATCTAACAAGGCAAATCACCGTACAACTCATCAGCTACAGTAACAGGGGAAACCATAAGTAACCATTTTAGAGTAACTGTAAGCAATTTTAAAATGAATGAAGAGAATATAAGTGACTTTTTTAGCCTTAAGCAGGCTTATGAGGATGACGAATGATTTCCCTGACAGATGGCACAGAATTGGTTTCGGAATCAACACCTATGCAAATGAAAATGTCAGCTGAAAAATGAGATGGCACAATAAATCGGTCCTTTTAAGGAAATGGTGGAGGCAAAGAAAGGCAGAATAATTACATGCGTGGCCGCAGGGGTGGTTAAGGTGGTGCCATCTGTCACAGCAGACCTCTGACCCCAGGTGGGGGAGGGTGTCTCAGAACGGCCAGTGGTGTCAGAGTCACCAATCTGCAGCTCCTCAAGCATGGCTGTGGAGGACTCACTCTCCGAGCGGGAGGAGTGCTCGGCCAGGGAGGAGTCTGTAGTCAGAGAGCCTGTGTCATGGCTGTGGATAAGGCTTTCAGGAGCTGGGAGCAGGTGTTTGTATAAGCAGTGGGAAAGGCTGTGGGGTTTATGCAGACGTGAAGACCCCAAACCATCGGGTGGCAGAAGGCTAAGTGATGCTGAGCTGGTGCCACTGCCTGGTGAAAAAGTGGCTCGGTTCAAAGGTACCACGGAAGGAGGGCACGGAGGAGAGGCTTCTGGTGTGGTTTGTCTGTGTGTCTGTGAAGCATTTACCTCCAACACACTGGCAGGTAAGTTCTGATTTCCAAGCTGAGTATGAGGAAAAAATAATAAGAGATAAATTATCCAATTAACAAAAGTACCTCTTTTTTTTGCAATTTGGCAGAGAAGGCAAAGCATCGGTTTTATTTGCAAGCACTTTAAGGAGTTACATTCAGATGGATTAGGTGCCAACCACACAGTGCAGAAAAAGCATGAAAACAGGAAGAAAGTGAACCCAGTCGGTGTGTTTTGGAAACAAGGCTGGTTTTCACACAGCACTGCAATGTAATTTTGGGTAGGGGCTTGAGAGTGTTGGCACAATGAAACCGTTTCCTCAGGAGTTTTAGTTTTTGTATTTGTGACAATAAGATATCAGACTATTGGTCAGCAGAACTGGTTTGCCCTTCACTAGAAAAATCTAATTGCATAACTGCTTCCCCTTGCCAAAATGTCCCCAAAACATAAATCTGTTTGTCTTATTTTTTCCTGGTTTATGAATCTAAATACTGATAATACTAAACACAACTAAGTGGAAAAGATAAATGGAAATGCTATTTTATTTCCTTTCCACTCATTAAATCTGTTCTTTGATTTCACTACAAAATATGAAAAGAATTGGACTTTAAAAATATCCTAGCAATGCAAACAGAGGTACCATGTGTGAAAATGAAAACCAGCCACCGATAATGGTTAGAATGCACCCTAGTTAGTTAGAACTATGGTTGGCACTAAATCTTAGGTAAAGGAGAAAGAAACTGAAGGAAAAATAAAACATTTAACAGCTCCAAGCATATATATAGCCCAAGAGGCTAATCACAGCGAAGGGATGCTCTATAGGAAGAAGAGAGAAGATGACCGTTTGAAATTTTACAACCACCTGTGGTAGCCTTGACGACGTCTGACCGCACATGACAAACAGGATGATAAGCACTGAATTCAACATAAGTGAATAAAACTCCGAAGCAAGTTTTCTTACTTGTTTTTTCTACCTCTCAGAATAGATATTTTTTTGGAGGGGATGTTTGGGGGAGGAAATTGTTTGAAGATAGATGGCCAGAGGTATTGTGAGATACTAGTACAAAGATGGGAAATGAATGAAGGAGAACCGCTTACACTTAGAAATATTGCCTAGTAAATGTTTAAGGAGTACAATTTGGTGTTCTTTGGCGGCCGTAATTTTCATAATGGCTGGTGTCATGTGCGTTGTTAGCATGATACAAAAGGTTACAATACTTTTTTTCTCAGACTTTTACTTGAATACTTTTAAAAAATCCATCATATAAAGAGGACTCTCTGAATCACAGATCCCTTAGAAATCTGATGAAAGTGACTGATCCTTCTTTTAGGGAAATGCACAAATTCATACATACAGAAAGTTCTGCATAAACTTCATGAGGAGAGAGACACTCTAAAGCATATCCTTGATCTAACGGGTTAAGAAACCCCAACCTTGGATAAAAAGACAGATTTTCTTGTCCTAATCTTACTTAATATGACTTTTTCTTGTTCAAACATAGTCATTTTAAATGTGAGATATATATATATATATAACTGTTTATGGTTGTTTAAATCTCTAGAAATAACTGACAGAAATCTTAGTTACCCAGAACTTAAAATATTTTGGTAGGGATGCATCCTTATTACTGAGTGCTTATAGTAATTGCAATCTTATTGGAGGTAAAACTATAATATTATGAAATTACCATAATTCTAACTTAATATATTAAAATTTTGCTATAAGTCTGAATGTAATTCAGTATAAAGCAGTCTTTGGATAGCGTCAATGAAATTTCCCCTAATAATGCAGCTTTACTAAGGATGCTTCCATGTAATATGAATCTCTTTTTAGTTTTATTTATGCTAAATGAAAACTATGAAATAATACAAATCATACAAAAGGATTTGAGTTATCTGCTCATAAGACTTTTCCCTTTCAAATTAAAAGAAAATAAATCTAATGACTTTAACCCCCATTGGACTGACTTGTCCATAGCCTGTGACTTGAAACATGTCAAAAGCTAAAGCGTATTCTTTCTAAAATCACCACTGTCGTGGGTAATAAGATCATTAGTTTGCATAGCATTATGTCTGGGGATGGCCCTTATCCATTCAATTGTTCTTCCAAATAGAATGTCCACAGAAAACAAAATTATTCCACCTTTTGAATTTCTTTCACTACCTCCTGACATGTTCCTGGTTTTGAGTCTTTTAATGCACGTGTGTGTATGTGTGCGTGTGTGTGTTTGTGAGTGTAAGGCATGAAATGCCTCGTGGTGAGTCACATCACACTTACATTTCTACAGATATAACTCAATAATTCAACAGTCGTACTGGTCACCCATAAAAAAGCTTTGACAAGACCCCAATCTCCACATGAATGGAATACTCTATAGGCCCGGGGGGAGAGAAAGACCATGAGACACGTGTTTCTCCTGAGGAAAATCAGAAGAGCGGCTGGAAAGGTATGAAGGGGAAGAAGACGGTATTTTCCCCATTTGGACTACCCTGAAAATAGGGAAAACTGGCTTAAAACAAGCACATTTTTTACTTTACTTCGTGAGTGGCAAGTAGATGACGCAGAAAATCATCCTCACTGTTTTGGGTCTCCTTTTCAAGACTGTGGAAGACTGAGGTGATTGAATAGGGATCAAAGGTCACCAACTTTTTGTGAGTATAAATTGTTTTTTCTTTCCCCCACCCTTGAGCTAGCAGGAAGGGGGTAATGAGAAACACCAGCTAGCAGTCAGGGGCTGTCTGGTCTTCTGCAAAGGACAGGGACAGTACTTAAACCTATGCTTCATACACCAAGAGAGAGCACCTGCTCACTCAAACTAGCACTGAGCTTCTCCGTCCAAATGACTCCAATGCAGAATGCTAAGGAGAGCCTGTGGATGAGAGTGATCACCAATCGACACTGGAGCTCCTGAGGAACGAAGGGGCATGGAGACTCAAGGGAAGGTGAGCTTCAGCAGTGGAGAAAGCGTATTGAGTTGGATGAAGGCATTGCAAACTCAAGTGCCCATCATGGGCCAGGAAAGTATCCAGGATGTGCAAACCAAGCCCATGCTGG
Organism: Rhinopithecus bieti; assembly: GCF_001698545.2. Classification (NCBI taxonomy): domain Eukaryota; kingdom Metazoa; phylum Chordata; class Mammalia; order Primates; family Cercopithecidae; genus Rhinopithecus; species Rhinopithecus bieti. The sequence continues at coordinate 4,217,469 of NW_016824749.1, read as the reverse complement.
ATGCCAAGAAATGATGGGACAGATGGCAGAACGCGGAAGTCATGTTCACCCTCAAGGCGGGCATCATTTGCCCATATCCTTTGCTTTGAAACAGGCTGAAAATGAAAGAATGAAAGCTTGCTGTCTCTAAAGCCACTACAGTCATGGGTAATATGATTTTTAGTTTGCTCATAAGCTCAGTGACAATACATCTATAGTCACAAGCCCCTAAGCCATCACTTGCTGACGCAGCAGATGTGGAAGCTGGAGGAGAAACAGGGTAGGTGTGAAGTGGGGATATGAAGGAGTGCATGGCCAGGCCTAGGGAGAGGAGAGTAAAGTGCTTATTGAGGTGCAAAATTTATAGAGTGACAAAAACTAAGTAACCGAGATAAATTCTGTTTCAATGCAATCTTTGAAAGAAAATCAAGATCAATGCAAAAAAGAAAATATACCCCATACTGAACAAAAATGTCAAAAATATAAATAAAGACCAGTGCATGCCAAGCCATAGGAAAAGAGGAAAAAAAATGGATCTGGAGTTTTTAACTCAAGAAAACTCATCAATAATATTTTCAAAATCTACATGTTTGCTTATTTCAGTTTTAGTTGAGAGAATAGACATGTTTGATAATTTCTAATTAACTGATGGCAATCTTAAATCACTTTTAATTAATTTAAGGTGAAGTAAACACATAATAGGGCAAGCACAGTGGCTCACACCTGTAATCCCAGAACTTTGGGAGGCTGAGGCGGGCAGATCACCTGAGGTCAGGAGTTTGAGACCAGCCTGGCCAACATGGTGAAACCCCGTCTCTACTAAAAATACAAAAATTAGCCAGGCGTGGTGGCAGGCACCTATAATCCCAGTTACTTGGGAGGCTGAAGCAAGAGAATTGCTTGAAACTGGGAGGTGGAAGTTGCAGTGGGCCAAGATCACACCACTGCACTCTGGCCTGGGTGACAGAGCAAGACTCTGTCTCAAATTTTTAAAAAAAAAGTTCATTTGGCTTTAAATAAAATATTTAAGCTTAAAATAATGTGTGAGTGTCAGTAAACCTGCATTTCAACTTTTCAAAAAAATTCTAATGACTTAAACATTCTAGGAAAAAGTTCATTCACAATATATGAAAACAGGTAGAAGGGAGCAGAGAATTTCCTTCCACCTCAGGCTCCCGTTGGCTTGATGTGGCCCCGTGGCCGAGGATCCTAACATCTGCCTCTTAACATCTTTAGTCATTGGGCTTCTAGGCTTCATTTCTCAAGGAACATAAGGGATATATATTAAATATCAAGCAAAGAAATCTGACAGGCTTTTGTTCTCTTTTTTCCAAAGGAGTTGACAGTAATTTTCTTGAAAAGAAAATATCTAGGAAGGGGAGTTTTGTGTGTGTGTGTGTGTGTGTGTGTGTTTTAACGGAGTCTTGCTCTCGGCCTCCAAAAGTGCTGGGATTACAGGCGTGAGCCACCGTGCCTGGCCAGAAGGGGTTTTTAAAAAACCAGTCCTCCAGCCTGGGCGACAGAGCGAGACTCCGCCTCAAAAAAACAAACAAACAAACAAAAAAAACAAAACAAAAAAAACCAGTCTTTACCTCCCATCCCCATATCCTTTTGGGACAATGTGCCCCCTCTTTCATGGCCTGTCCCGGGCATATGAGGAGACGTGCCCGGCAGCTGTGTGTGTTGCCGGATCATCATTTTGCTGGCCACAGTTGATTAGGAAGGGGGAATAACTGGACTACACTGGGCCAGTGGGGCCCTGCCTCCCTCCTGGGAATTTGAATTATATGACACTGAATGCCCCTCAGGTAGCTGTCAGGTACCCAAATGCAAGGAGTCAGAGAATGTCATGGAAACCCACGGATAACTTGAAGTAACAACAGAGTGGAAAGTAAGAGACGGAACTGTGCAGTTCCTGTGACTGAGCAGGACGGAGGGCAGCTGCCTGGTCATTACCCCGTTTCCCTAAGGCCTGGCTGTACTGCTTGCATTGTAATGACGTGAGAGTGTCTGACGGCCTCATAATAAAAACTATTTTAACCATATACTCCCTACCCAAGACCTGGGCGACAAGTGATCTAACATTGTCACACAGATTGGGCACACTGACAGCATGTGGCATCTGAATCAAGGGAGTAAATATTTCTACCATACTCTGTGGTGTTCAGATTGGGAATATGGTTTTACGTCTGGGGAAGTGTCATATTTTAAGAGCATTACCAAAATATGGGATTTAAGAATCAGCTTGTGTGAGAGCATAGAGGTAGCAGAAGCTAGTGGCTGAGCTGTGGATCTTGAGTCAGACAGACTTGGGCAAGTTGTTTAATTCCCTTGGCCTCAGTTCCTTCATGTGTAAGATACAGACACGGATAAAACCCATCTCTTAGAGCCTGTAAAAATTAAGCGGGGAGGCCGGGCGCGGTGGCTCAAGCCTGTAATCCCAGCACTTTGGGAGGCCGAGACGGGCGGATCACGAGGTCAGGAGATCGAGACCATCCTGGCTAACACGGTGAAACCCCGTCTCTACTAAAATACAAAACTAGCCGGGCGAGGTGGCGGCGCCTGTAGTCCCAGCTACTCGGGAGGCTGAGGCAGGAGAACGGCGTGAACCCGGGAGGCGGAGCTTGCAGTGAGCTGAGATCCGGCCACTGCACTCCAGTCCGGGCGACAGAGCGAGACTCCGCCTCAAAAAAAAAAAAAAAAAAAAAAAAAAAAAAAAAAAAAAAAAAAAAAAAAAAAAAAAAAAATTAAGCGGGGAAACGTAAAGTGCTTAGCACAGTGCCTGGCGTGTTGTAATAGCTCTCAAAAAAAGGAGAATCATGTTTAAAAAAATCAAAATACTGGGAAGGAACAGGAGTGCTCTACACAAAGCCAGCATCAGGGTAGGGAGGAGAAGGATCACGTGAACACTGTCAGATGGAGGCGGAAGAACATTCTCTCTCTTTTGCGCTGTGGATAACCATGCAGAAGTTAAGGAAGGCAGATCATGACCTGGTATTAGAAATTCTTTCCAATAATTCGATCTCAGAAATGATTGAGCACTGGATTGCTGCCTTGGAATGTAACTGAGATCTTCATTAAGTGTATTCAGAAGAGGCTGGAGGCCCATCTATTGGGAGATGTTGAAGAGGATGTTTTATTTGTAAATTCATGTTGGCCTCCCAAGTATTCTCTAATGTTCAGTTATTTAAATGCACGCATATGCATGCACGTGAACAGACATCAAATGGAGAAATTGCCAAAGACCTGATCAACTAATAGCATTACGAGCCCACAGAAAGGAAGCCATCCTGATGGAGGACATCCATGATCGGGGCTGGTGTTGATAGGAATGTTCCAGAAGGTGCATTCTGCAGTTCTGCACCTACCACCCCACACTGCCGACATGTCTGCATTACTCTGTCCTCCTTAGCATCTACATACTGATCTCATGGAGCACAAGAAATGAGTTTCCTCTCCCTTCTACACCACGGTCAGGCAAGTTCCCCTGTGAGTCCCCAGCATATGTGCAGTGGCAGCTGTGACAGTGAGGCTGTGGCAATTGATCGATTATGTTGTTTCGTAACAGACAGGACAAGCTTATCTTCCTGAAGCAAAGAACATAGCACAGATGCCACAGAAACTCTTTGGGGGTGTAGCTTTCTGCTGGCTTTCCAAAGCGTCTGGCTTATACCTTCACTTACTTGACATTGAGAACAATGTGACATTTTTAGCAACAGGATATCTGGTCACACAGTAACAGAAGGATAACATGCCTCATTTCTGGTCTGTTTGCAGGAGGACAATTAAAGCACATGCCATTTAGAAAACACTATGAAAAACTGTCAAATATGAAGAGAATTTCTAACAGTGACCTGTAGTTTTCTTCTTAAACTAACGATCAGACTTTAATAATAACAAAACTATGTAAATAAAACTTCTGGAACACTGAAATGTACTTTTCACATCTTGGTGCACTTTTATTGCTTGGGCCTGGTAATTCCTGGGAGCCTCATTCTTTATAATGGAGCACATATTTGTCTGACTCCCAGTGTATAGCTTACAGCGCCTGGCATTGGCTAAGACTTGCCAGAATGCGGAGTGCAAGTGTTTAAATTGGAAAGGTCACCATTGTGAAAGATCATTGCATGAAAATGAGACTTAAAAATGAAGCATATCACAATCATCAAGACGTAGAAACAAACCACATGTCCACGGATGGATAAATAGATAAAGAAAATGTGGTGTATGCACACACTAGAACACTATTCAGCCTTTAAAAAGATGGATATTCTGCCACATGCTGTAACATGGAGCAACCTGGAGGACGTTATACCAAGTGAAAGCCAGTCTCAGAAGGACAAATACATGAGCAGAGAGTAGAGTGGTGGTTGGCAGGGGTTGGGGGCGGGGGTGAATGAGTTGCTACTCAGTGGGCAGGAAGTTTTAGTTATGCAAGATGAATACATTCTAGAGATCTGCTTTGCATAGCATGGTGCCTACAGTTAACAACACTGCGCTGCACACTTACAAATTTCTTAAGAAGGCAGATCTCATGTTAAATGTTCTTGCCAAAATTTTAAACAGAGAATAAAAACTGCAACAGCTTCATGCTACCTTTTTTTTTACAAAGCCTGAGGAAAGAGGACACACTATGTTGGAACAAACTGCAAGTCTGTTGAAACAAACTTTTACCCACCAGTAAAAAAAAAAAAAAAAAAAGTATTTGTTGAAAATAATATATTTCTTTTTCCCAATCAGATGCATAATTTGGAAAAATATTATTTAATCATGACGACAGCCACTGTAGGTTTAGGAATTACTATGAAGCAGGCACCATGCCAAGATCCTTATATGCCTTACTCAAACCTCCCAGCAGTTTTATAGATGAGAAAACTGCTGCTCGGGGAGGGTGAATAACTAGATGAATGGTTTTATGTTAATAAGATCTTGAAAGAGCTGACTGCCCAACCACTCTCTTCCCGGTCTCTCTCATACCCACTCCAAGAAAGCCTCCTTCCTCACTATGGAATCAATGGTAAGTTTTCAGATTTCCTTTCAAACCTGTCTTATCAACAGCATTTGTGCAGTGAACCATCCCTTTCTTTCCACACATCTTCCTCGCATGGCTTTTAGGATGCCACATTTCCCCGGATTTCCTCCTCCCTTAGAGGACATTGCTTTCAGTCTCCTCTGCTGCTTCTTCCTCTTAATGCTGAGATTCACTCAGGCTCAACTCTTGGTCCTCCCCTTTTCTCTGTCCAACCCCCTGGTGATCTCACTCTGTCTCATGGCCACAAAACCCATCGACTAGCCAATGGCCCATATCTCCAACCAGGACCTTTCCCCGGGAAGTACAGGTTCTCACATCCAAATGCTTACTTGACCACTTCATGTGGGTGTCTAAGAAATGCCTCAAACTTCCTGTTTCCCAAATGGGGACCTCTGAAGTTTCCACCAACCTGCTCCACCCACAGCTGTCCAGTCTCAGCTGAAGGCAACGCTATCTTCCAGTTGGAGTCAACCTTGACTTTTCTCTTCCTCACATCCCACATGCAATCTGCCAGGAAGTCCTGTTTGCTTGACTTTCAAAATACATTCTCACGGTCTGATTTCTCACCACCTCCTCTGCTGCCCCCTGCTTTGAGCCCCCATCATTTCTCACCTAAAGGACTGCAGTAGTTACCTAACTGGTTTGCCTGATCTCCTCCTTGCCCCACTATGGTACGTTTTTCACTGAGTTGCCAGAATGATTTTGTTAAAATATAACAGAAATAATAATGGTGGCAGCCTCAACATCCTCCAGTGGCCTCCATTTTTATTGAGAGTAAATGTCAAAATCCTTGCAATGGCTCACAAGGCCTCCCGTCGTCGGGTCTTTCTTACCTCTGACTTCACTTCCTATCACTCTAACCTCACTTACTTCCTCTCCCTCCCTCAGGCTTCCTTCTGGTCCTCCCACAGCCCCAGAGTGATCAACCTCAAAGCCTTTACATAAGACATTCCCTCTGCCTGGAATAGTCTTCCCCCTTCAAAGCTGTTCTGTCTTTTCAGTGAGGTCTATTGATTGAGTTACCATACCTGACATGATATCTGGTCTCCACAACTCAGCTTTGCATGGCATAACTCAATTTCCATAATCTTCTAATCTATGTAATTTATTCAAGTTCTTATTAATGTTTGCTCCTCCTGCCACACACAGACAAATTTTAAGCAGGAATGGTTTCAAATCCAGCTCTGTCACTAGAACAGACTGGACATAGGTTAGGCACCCAATACATATTTGTTGAATAAAGAGCAGTGACAGGATCTCAAATCTTAACTTTTGGGTGGTGCTGATACCCTGGGGATTATATAATCAAACCAACCGTCTCTGCTCAGCCTGGATAAAACCACGAAAAATGAAAAGTATCAGCTTGTTTTCAAACATCACAAAACCATTCTGAAGAAGCAAACCATGTTGGATGAATCCAGTGACTGACATGTGTTCCTATGACTTCTCCTTCGCCTGCTTCCTGGCATGCCCATCCTGGGACACTGGCGAGTCCGCTCACTGACACTGGCACAGGCCTGTCTGTACAGTCGCCCAAGGATTTTGCTCCCTCAGACCTTCCTGGACTCCTGAACCTGATCGAGACGCATCTGCCTTAGCTTCCACCATCATGGCGCCCTGTCTCCTTGTCACTGGTAAGTAACTATTTCGCAAGGAGAAGTAGCACTCTTTCAGAGTGGCGGCCCTGCAGCCAGTCTGCCAGGGTGTGTATCCTGGTTCTGCCTTTTGCCAGCTGCATGACCCCAGGGGAGCAACTTCTTCTGTGCCTCAGTTTCCTTAGCCATAAAATAAGGACAGTAGTAATACCTACTCCATGGGATTGTGGAAATTATTAATAAACATAAACAAGCTGGAACAGCGTCTGCATAGAGTAAACCCCTAATATCTGTTAACTGCTATTAATGTTGTTATTATTATTGTCATCTGATTTCACAGGTGCTTTCAGAAGCTATTACCTTAATTAAAAGAAATTGCTCTACTGAATGAATTTTGCACATCTCGATTAGCTGATGGAGAAGGTATTTGAGTAGAGGTGTGATAATACCTGTTTGTCCTTTTAATCATTTCTGTTTGAGGTTCTTCTGCTTTATGAGTGGGTGGGGGGATCTTGGTGTCAGTTAGTTATCTTTTGGAGATTTTCTGCACAGTTTAAAAATGTATCTCCTCAAGGATATGTTTTGGATGATCTTTAATAACACAGATACAAAAAGGAGTATTATACAAATTATTTACTTAGACACCAGTGTTTTCAATATTAACACTACTGCTGTTGCTGCTACTATTTTATCTTTTATTAACAGCTGTCATTTATTAAGTGCTTGCTCTAGCCAAGTCTATGGTAATTCCCTAGTCTTATCATGACCTGTGAATTAAGGATTAATTAGTATTCTCATTTCTTTGTTTGGACTCACAGGAAAGTTTAGATGAATGTCTCATCACATAGTGACGCCTGGATTAAAATCTACAGTTTACCCTTAAAGTTTATGCTCTTAGCACTACATTGTTTTATGGAGAAGTCAAAAAGAGAAGCACATTTCTCCTGCTGACAGACTAATACATGTAAGCAGAAGGATGTTATGAGATAATTCTACATATATGGAAATAAAGATTTACTTCCTGCAAGTCTGGATGATAAAAGTTGGCTAATATACTTTCTGAAATGATAAACTGATTAAGTTTTAGTGAAAATGAATATTGGGTTGCAAAGAAATAGACACTGCTTAAAATCAAAATAACTGCTCCCTGCCAAAGCAAATTATAATTGGCAATTATTTGAAGAGATTTTACACATGTAAATAAAGTAAAATCTAAGTGCAAAAAGGTCTCATAGGAAAACTATTTCTCTGAAACCTAAACATGCTTTAAGCCCTGGAGTAGTTTGCAGTGTCTTAAATCACTGAGCCCTCAATGATTCTCCATAAATATCTAGAAGAAAAAAAATTTTAGAACATGATTTCTGGGTGAAAGATCTGTATATGCATATTTACATTTAAAAATACCTAGACATTTGCTGATGAATTCAGTAGGGTTTTAAATTTGAAAATGGTTTCTTTCTCCTTTCCCCTCCTGCTTGGAAACTAAGAAAGCATTAGGTCATATAAGAAGCCCAAACCAAAGGAGTTAGGGTCTCTACAACACACATGTATTAATACGAAGAGACTGAGAAGTGTAAGGTACCACCCTGCAGCCTGAGGACTGAGAGGCCACTGCAACTGCAGATTTTTGTCTCTCTTGCTGAAGACGTATCTTTGCAGTCTCTGGAGAAAGCTCAGGTAGCCATTTGTGGCTTTCAGGATCCTGTCCTGAAAGGGGAGCTATCTGTATGGAAAGAGATGCTGTGTGTGTCTCAGGCACTGGATTAGGGGTCAGTGAGCAGGGCCTTTTGAGAAATGATGGTACTTCAACAGATTTGGAAAAATGTGGAGTATTAACAGGGCTGCTACTTCCTAGATCCTCGTTATGGGTTAGTTTCAAGGTAGAAATCCTCCGCGTTTGAGAATCTTGCCTGTAGTCCTCTTGTAGAACTGGGGTGTTGATGTTAGTGAATGGTGTAGGATCCGTGCTGGAAGCTGCTGGTAGTGGATTAGTGATTTTTTGTGTATACGACATGGTTGTGTTAGATTCTTCAGAATATACAATTGTCTGCCTCGAATCTTCATTGGAATACATAGTTCCCTGAGGAGGTTTTTTGTTAGCAAAGTACTCTGTATTGCAGGGAATTTGTGTGTTAGTTACTAACTGGTCTAAAATGACACCCTTTGTGTGACTGGTTATCAAAGAGCTGTGAAAGCTCTCTTTTCTGTCTGGTGGAGGGGGTGCCTGGATTGGCAATGGGATCCAGAGAAAGAAATAAAGTTGAAAGAAAAACAGAGAAAGTCCAAGTTAGTCATGAAAGAAACCAGTGTCAACCTTGCCTTTACAGAAGTAAAGCAATGCCACACCTTCTGATTATGCTATCCATTTTGTTAGCTAGATTGAGTGATCATTTTCATTCCATTTAGAATGCACTTACATTTATTATCAATGTTTGCCCTTAGGGGAAAAAAGTGTTTCCAGAGAATACATTATAACCTTTGCTCCACCTACATTGTGGGAAATTATGTTAAAAGTGAACATATGTTCCCTTGGCATATTTTATTAGACTTTGAAATATATATATATATGGTTTATTTAATAGTATTGTTTTATAACAATTTTCATGCTTGTGGCACAATTTTACTAATATCTCCAACACAGAGCTCCTTTAGTTAATATAATAGTTGCATACTCATAATTATTGAATACATAATGTATTGCTGACCTCATCAGTTTAAATCCAAAGCATCAGCTGTGAGCTTTTAAAGAATTAGAATATATGCTAGAGATTATGTTAGAAACTGATATACTTTTATGAGCTTAATCAGAAACAAAACAAAACCAAACTCTTGTTTGTTAAAATTTGTTCTCCATGTTGTAAATACAAGCCTGGCAAGCAAACTAAATACAAAAGTAAAACATATGAAAATAAAACATGTATTGAAATATGCACACTAGGAAAGCAGCTGTAAGCAGTGGTCTAATAATCATGCCTTAAAATAATACAGTAGACAAGAGTGTGCAGGGTTACCTGAGTTGGTGATCTTTTATCTTGTAGGTTTGGTCGAACGCTTCGAAAACCTTTTGCTGCAAGAGAGGAATATGTAGCATCTCCATTCAGTGTCTCTTGATTGCCATCATTGTAAGATCTCCAAGCTTTCATTAAGGGAAAACAATTGGATACAAAAATATCTACGTTCACTTAAACATTTTGTATAAAATTTATTTTATTTCCAAAATTATTTTATTTCCAAAATTGTAGTGTTCTTAATAGAGGTTTAATTTAATATGCATAACAGTATATGAAATTTAAATTTAACATGAAGTCAGCACATGTGGCTATGAATACGTTTTTTAAAAGTCACAAATAATATAATAGTTATTCAGAATATTTTTTCTGTACCTGAGTCTGGTGACTGAGAATCACGCCCTGAAAGAAAAAAAAAATGTTGAAATGAAGACTAAGGTGAAATAAATTAATAACCCAGTAAAAATAACATGGCAAAGAACTATATGCATTATTTTTGCAAACATTATTTCAGTTTTAAAATCTGGGTATGTCAAACATGCCAAAGGGAGGCTTGTACATTTATTTTTACTTCAATTAGAATGTCATTCATTAAATATCTATAATATATAAAATCTATATAGCAAACACTAATTTTTCCCATCAATGATGTTGTAACATGCAATTTTAATCTTATTATGGCCAAAGATGAATATGTGAATTTCTAAATATCAAATTAAAGGATCAAAAGAGACCTGGTTTATAAACAGCACTAACTCAAACCAACAGATCGTTAACTTTCAGTGCCCTGCTGTTGATAAGCATATTTAACTCCTGTGTTAGAGAACTGTATTCTGTAGTTTGCATTTTTTTTACCTTAGGAAACTGTAGACCTGTCTACCATATCATGTGACATTTTCAAATTATTCTCGAGACTGAGTTTTCTTCTTATTGCCATATAAAAGTCATTTTATACTCAAATATGAAAGAGCTATTACAATATGTTCCACTGTCTTTCAGCTAGTAAGCTGTGGAAAATAAATTTCAGTACTAATAAATTGCTTTTGGTAAGGCAGTTGGCAAGGTATCAGTGATACATTTGTTATCAATTCTATTGAAGTTATATATTCCAGAATCTTCTATATGCACATTTGAGGTAATCATTTTGCACGTTTAACTCATGTATATTTGAAGTCATCAGCTTGTGTTGCCTGGTTTATTAAAGCACATGGTCAACTTTACTTAGATTCATTAAGCTTTTAGCCCAACCTGCTGTTCAGTCCTGGATTCCTTCTGCGTGTCCCCAGGACCATTATTAGATTCTCATTTCAATTCATAAAACAGGAACTTTACATGCTGAAAAGTCTTTGTTTTCTTTTAATGCTTCAGAATAGTTATTTTCAAGTTTAAACACAAGAATTTAGAATGATAAAAATGGGTTGAAAATGCAAGCATCTGATTTTTAGATACAAATATGTTGATAATGCGCTTCTTTCCCAAATCAAACAGAAAGCAAATACAAATCGAAATACAAATGTGAGTCAGCACAGAGTACATTAGAATGATACCAGCTCAGGTGAGCCAGAGAAGACTAATGAATTCCCATTCTTTCTGATCATTGATAACTTTGTATGGATTTTATTTCCAATGAATTTAAAATTAGAGTAATAAAATGGGTACCATAGAGAAAAATTACTTTGAAGAATTATGCATGAAATGCTTATTGGATCCTACTTCTAGAATTTGTACAATTTTTTAAATTCTATTTTATTTTTTAAAGATGGGGTCTTGCTATTTTGTCCAGGCTGTCCTTGAAATAGTGGGCTCAAGAGATCCTATAGACTCAGTCTTTTGGTTAGCTGGGGCTACAAGTGTGTGCCACTGGGCCTGGCCCTCCTTCTAGGATTTGATGGAAGCAGAAATGATTGAAATTCTTTATCAGTTATATGATGAAGATAAAGAAAAAGACAGTTTGGCAATATAGAGCAATCATCAGAATTCTGTTTTGGGGCACTCAGGAGAGAGATTTAACAACCATGAGGCTGCCATCCACTGTGGACAATGAACAAATTTTGAGATTTGGGAAAGGACAATGAAAAATAAATTTTGGGATTGGGGAAAAGGCAATAAAATCACCCAAAGCTCCTTTATGAGAAGAGAAGCAGCATTAATAACAATGATTATATTCTGATTATTTTCTCGAGCATAGGGAGTGTCTTTTACGCTTGGTTTGGTAAAACTGAGATAAAAAAGAAGGCATGTGGTATGTGCTGGGGACGAGGTAATGGGAGCCAGAGGCTTGGAGGTGCAAGGGGTGTGGGTGTGGTGAGAAAGAAGAGGGTGTACTGGGCAGGTCTGAAGGACACTGGAAATAAACTCCCTCTAATAGTCTGTAGGGGGCAGGCTCCGTTTCTTCACGCTGGTCACCGTGTTGAAGATGATGGAGCCCCAGGAAACGGTAAGTGTGAGAATCAGAGGACAGTCACTCCAGGCTCTACTGTGGGTCTCTTCCTGGGACACTGGGCCCAGGGATTTCCAAATGAATCTGTCCCTGTGCCACTGGAAACATTACAGTAAGAGTGGTGGGCTGTACTGAAGGGCCTTGCATCACACAGTGGACACGTGTGTGCGGAATTAAGAGAAAGGAGAAAATGGCCATGGATTCGAACTTCAGGATGAACCAATATTTTAATAAAGCTTATGTTGATGATTAAAGCCTGCCTTGAAGTGGGTGGTCTTTCAAGGAGACTAAAGTACATATCATTTGTCTTTCTTTAAAATAAATCCAGGACTTGGAACACCCAGTCCTGATTTGCCCTTTTGTTATAGTCTCCTATGTGGACACTGTTTAGCATGGCTCTGCTTTTATTTTATCCCTGCAGGAAAGCCTAGGAGAGGGAGGACACCTGTTCTTTGGAGCAGGTAATAGAAAGTATCATGGATCCATGTCAAGTAAAGACAGTATAGGTTAGAACAACAACAAAAAAAAGTCGGTCAGGTAAATGGCTTGGCAGATGTGTGGGGAAAATGGTTTTCCCCACACATCTGCAACATTCCTGATGCACATTCACTTGTAAAAAAACCCACAAAGCTAGGACTAGGGGCCTGAAGGTTTACTGCTCTTTAGTAGATAGTCACTGCTTCACTGAAAATCCACGAATGACTAAATGGTGTACGTTTTTCCCTTTCCTGGCTGTTTTGCATGTGAATGTTTTAACAAATAGGGTCTTGAAGAATGAAGACCTCCACATGCTCTTACCAGCACTTTTCCTTGTGTCGAGGCACAAACTAGTGAGTATCTGTCTGGAATTGTGTGCAAGACATTCTTGGTTCTATGTCAGGGGTGGAACTGGATGCCCTCAATGGCCCTTTCCACTGTTATGATTCTAACATGGCAGCTTTTATGTAGCTGTGTTTGTGATACGTGTCGCAGCATAATCTCTCCTCTCAGGTTTTATTTAAATCCCTTTTAACTGATATGCTATATTGACACTATCACTTATAATTTTCTTGAAAATTATTTTGATGCCTGTAACTCATTTCTTTAGAAGACTCAAGTGCTTTTCAAGAATTATTTTGAAATGTTGATTAAATTCAAGTCAACTAATTGAGTGCCTACTGTGTTTCTATGTACAATTATAACCCTTTTCATTTATTTTCTTCATTTACTCTCATTTATTCTGACAAATCCTTGTGAGCCTGGGAAACGATTAAGCTTTCAGAGAGGTAAGAAAATGACAAACATTTTTTCTTTTGAAAAAAAGGAAATGAGATCTAGACAGACTAATTTTCTTAAGGGCATAAAACATGCAGGTAGTATTGACAAGACCCTGCCTCTTGGCAGAGTGGTCCCCATACTGCAACAGGCCACTCTTGCCAGCGTTCCTTTAGGCTGCCAAGTGGTTTTGGTGAAATAAAATGTTTTTCATTGTTTCTCAATAGTCATTGTCTTGGTTCTAGCATAGGTTTAAAATATCCATGTGTGCTCTGATGGATTGTCCATTGGGAATTTACTTCTTATAAAAGGAAAAGAGAAAGACAGAATGACTCAGGGGACAAAGAGGTGATGACTCAGATTGACTCTGTGATCTGAGAAGGGAGTGAAGATGGCCGGGGACCTTTTGTGGAGGTTTTACATAAAGGCTGTTATATTTTAACAATATCGAAGGCAATAAATATTTATCAATTCCCTTTTGATTCACATAAAGACACTGTATCATGTAAGTTCTTATGAAAGCTACATAGAATGCAGTTGTGCATATTGATGCTGACTTCTTTATTCAAAAATGTAATGGAAACTTTTTTGAAAAAGGGGGCCAGGTGTGGTGGCTCATGCCTGTAATTCCAGCACTTTGGAAGGCCAAGGTGGGCAGATCACTTGAGGTCAGGAGTTCGAGACCAGCCTGGCCAACATGGTGAAACCAGATCTCTACTAAAAAAATACAAAAATTAGCCAGGTATGGTGGCAGACACCTGTAATCCCAGCTACTGAGGAGCGTAAGGCAGGAGAATGCTTGAACCTGGGAGGCAGAGGTTGCAGTGAGCCGAGATCGTGCCACTGCACTGCAGCCTGGGACACAGAGCAAGACCCCACTCATCTCAAAAAAAAAAAAAAAACTTACTTTATGTCTAATTGACACAAAAAAGGGCTGTTTTTAAACAATTATGTCCAAAATTCAGTGGACTTCATTCTCTAGAAATCTTACTCCTAGTGACAGAAAACTTAAAATAATTGAAAGCTACATTGTTATTACTGAAGATTATTTCATATTTTTGAAGTACGAATTTTTTTTTTCTGTTGTAATTCTGAAGCGTTAAATCTTTTCTATTAAGTCTAGTTATATGAAATTCCGTGTATTCATATAACTCTCCACACTGGCACTGTCGAAGCAGTGCGCCATGCCCTGGCATATGCAGCAAGGTTCATGTCTGAGTAGGCTGGGCTGAGATCCTATTTGGTTGAAATGTCGATGACATTCAGGGTATTGGCATTCCAATTACACGATGGCCCTGAACTCTTAACATTTATTGTCTTACTTGCCTTCATTCCTGTTTCCCATAGTATCCAATGTAAACACATCTGTAGTTTTCTAACACCTTTTGTGTTTATACATGCATGAGCCAATACATACAAATAGAGATTTGTATAAAGATGTTTTTTAACCTAAATGAGGTCATACTATAAACCTTGTGCATTTTCTTTTAACTTAATATATAACTGAACTCACTAGCTGGGCATTTAAACTTGGACGTTGAAATCCATTGTGGATTAGAGGTGGTGAATGGAAGTGGGATTCTCCATATGGAAGTTCGCTTTTGTTTTTGTTTTTTTTTTTCAAGAGAAACTCAGTAGTTTAGAATTAAGTGACTATAAAGCAAAGACCACCCTGAGTATTTAATCAACTGCTAGATGTATGTGTGTAGAAGACTGTGATGTGCATAGTGAGAATTAAAATTATTTAAAGACTCCCCATCCCTTTCTCACTTCTGCTGCAAGATCCATTAATCTTATAAATAAAAGACAAGCAATCCCCAAACTGCAACTAACCAACCAGCCAACCAACCAACCAGTCACCAACAGGTGTGGGTCTATTTCATGATCTCGAGGCACTGGGCTTGCTGGCCTCCCTTTGACCTTCTAACAGCTGCACCCCCTCCCAGTGCAGACTGTGCCTTAGGTACTGTGGCTAACTTTGGTACTGTGCCTTAGGTAGTCACAACAGAGATTTATTATAAAGAGACCACCTGAGTGGATGCTGAAATCTCACGCCCCCAGTGACTTCCTATCTGTGGGCACATGTTAATCTTAATTAGTCAAGATTTTGATATGTTTAAATACATATATTAGAAGGGTCTTTGCTGACTGGATTAAAGGAAAGCAAAGGTCTCTTTCAAAACTAATGATCTATCATTCTGTTCATAACCTTTGACAAAGAATCCAGTTAATGAAGATTCAGTTTCCTACAAATCCCTTTTTCATCCTGTACCCTTGTACTCCTACCCCAACAGTTTTAGGTTAAAAAAAAAAACAAAACAAAACGAAAACCTCTGAGTTATCTTAATGAAATATTATGTTACTTAAGTTCATGAGATAACAAAACTTAAATAGTTATTAACACTTGCGGTTACTCAAACTATTTTGGCAAGTGACTGTTGTTTTAATTATACATTTGAAATGTTTACTACAAGATCTCATTTTCCTTTGCTTTTACATTTAGAACAAAACAGAAGAGCTAGAAGCCATTCAAGTGCGACATTCTGTGAGTTAGTGATATTATACCTGCAGCCAATAGGTTTGGAGAACTTTGCACTCTCTTCACAGATGTTAGCGTAACAGACATGGCGGCACGTTTGCGAGCACACCCACCGCTATCTGGAAGCAAAAAAAACGATATAGCAGAGGCCAAGGCAATGGGAAAAGCACGTGCAGTATCATGCGTTTTAAGTGAAATGTGCCAGACATCCATGAGAAAGATGAACAGTTAGAATTAATAAACATGGAATGCACCTGCCAATTTCACACCACCCTCAAACTAAAACAAACAAAATGAAGCGAAACAAAGGAAGATCAGGGATCTGTCTTAGAAACTGGCCTCACTGTTTTAGTGAAAGCATGGAAGACTTAATACTTAACATTTTATGGTTTTCTTTGTGAAAACTCAGGCACAGAAGTCAATCTTATTTATACCATTTAATTTCAATTTATACTAAACCTATAAGCATTGGAGCTGGCTTTCAGAGTCAAGG
Source organism: Rhinopithecus bieti (assembly GCF_001698545.2). Taxonomy (NCBI): domain Eukaryota; kingdom Metazoa; phylum Chordata; class Mammalia; order Primates; family Cercopithecidae; genus Rhinopithecus; species Rhinopithecus bieti. The sequence continues at coordinate 4,201,129 of NW_016824749.1, read as the reverse complement.
ATCAGCTCTATGTCAGGATTAAGGGCTATGGTACAACATACTTTTAAGTTAATATAATTTAAGTTTTACCATCTTCTAGCTGTTATAATTCCCAAAGAGAGCTTGAATAATTCTTGCAGTAAAAATTATTAGTGACACAGGTATGATATATTTTTTAGGATTCACAGAGGAACACATGGCATTATGGAAAGTCCATTCTTCCTGTAGTTATTGTTAGTTATGCAAATAACTAGCCTTATTAAAATAAAAGAATTGATATACATGGTATCGAAATGACCATGTTTAAAGAAAGGAGTATATTGCTTTTACTTTTCAAATTTTTATTTTTAGAGCCGGGTCTTGCTCCATCACCCAGGCTGGAGCACATCATAGCTCATTGCTGTCTCAACCTCCTGGGCTCAAGCAATCCTCCTGCCTCAGTCTCCTGAGTAGCTAGGACCACAGGCACACACTGGCTCACGTTTTAACTTTTTGTAGAGACATGGTCTTGCTATGTTCCCCAGGCTGATCTCAAACTCCCTGGTTCAAGTGCTCTTTTCACCTCGACCTCCCATTAAAGCATGAGCCACCACACCTGGCCTCATTTATTGCTTTTATACTTTTAACAATATGTGTACTATGATTCATATATTTAAACTTATGCAAGTCATAATGTGAAATAAAATCTGTGTAAGTTCATCAGTCATTTTAATGTGCTATGAGAAGTTTAGACTTCTAAATTTGGAAGAGAAGTCTTTTAAAATTGGAAGGCCAATGTTCTATTTATGACCAGATTCAAATTCCACTCTTACATTCCTCTGTAATATGGTATGTGCAATAAATAGTATTGCTCATTCTCCTCATTCTGCTTATTAAGTAAAACCAAATTAAATTAAATCTTTTTGAAAGTTATAAAAAAAAGACAATATAACCACTGATACAGTAATATAATCATGATATACTGTGACATGTCCATTTTCCTTTTCTTTATTTTCATAGGGAAAGTATCAAGTTTGTTTATTGGACATGACAGAATTTAGATGAGTAAAGATGCTTGGAAGGATAATTCAAATGAATTTTTTATGAAATTTGTAAATAGTAAGATTAATATAACTTAAAATCAGTGGAGTAATTCTTATATCAAAACTTCACTTTTTTAAAGTATATGTTTACAGTAACAATTTCTTAATGTAGAAAATCATTAAACCAGAAAACCAACTTGAAAGAATATTAAAAGAATATGAACTAAATAAATCAAAGGTTATAATTAAGAACCCAAAGAAAGTGACACAAATGGTAGAAACAACTGAAGATTCCTTCAGGAGAGGCTCCAAAAGGATTTCAGCAAACTCAGCAAACTCAAAGTGCTTAGAGACAAGGGTGTCTGATAAGATGGAGGAAATGTTATTGCTTCCAGGAGCTGTGAACTGGTTAAAATGGTTGTGTAGTCAAAGGTGTTGAAAGTGAAAACAGACATCACTCTAAGAGTGATTTTATTTCCTAGTTCTATTAATTCTGAACATCTAACAAGCACATAGGTGAAAAGAGAAAATTCCAGAATGAGAAGATCCAGGGTCACAGGTTAAAACTCTGGTGTCCACCCTGTGGGCTGAGATGCCCTGGGCTGCGCCGTGAATCCGCAAGGGTGTTGGAGGATATTTCCTGTTTTAAGGAAAACACAGTGCTAACTGTTGGACACTGGGCTAAGATGCCTTGGGCTGCGCCGTGAATCCGCAAGGGTGTTGGGGGACATTTCCTGTTTTAAGGAAAACACAGTGCCAACTGTTGGACACTGGGCTGAGATGCCCTGGGCTGTGCCGTGAACCCGCAAGGGTGTTGGGGACATTTCCTGTTTTAAGGAAAACACAGTGCCAACTGTTGGACACTGGGCTGAGATGCCCTGGGCTGTGCCGTGAACCCGCAAGGGTGTTGGAGGACATTTCCTGTTTTAAGGAAAACACAGTGCCAACTGTTGGACACTCGGCTGAGATGCCCTGGGCTGCGCCGGTGAATCCGCAAGGGTGTTGGAGGATGTTTCCTGTTTTTAAGGAAAACACAGTGCTAACTGTTGGACACTCGGCTGAGATGCCCTGGGCTGCGCCGTGAATCCGCAAGGGTGTTGGGGGACACTTCCTGTTTTTAAGGAAAACACAGTGCTAGCTGTTGGACGCTCGGCTGAGATGCCCTGGGCTGCACCGTGAACCTGCAAGGGTGTTGGGGGACATTTCCTGTTTTAAGGAAAACACAGTGCCAACTGTTGGATCCTCGGCTGAGATGCCCTGGGCTGCGCTGTGAACCCACAAGGGTGTCGGGGGGACACTTCCTGTGTTAAGGAAAACACAGTGCTAACTGTTGGACGCTCCAGGAATTGCTCGTTTGGGGCAGTGCACGGTTTCAGCGTAATAGATGTGCTATATTCCTTTTGATGACATCATATTTTTAAAAAACTGGGATTTTGATAGTTGCCATGATAAAACGCAAGTACCCTCTGAAGAACATTTTATTTATTTATGTTTAGAGACAGGGTCTTGCTCTGTTGCCCAGGCTGGAGGGTAGTGATGCACTCGGAGCTCACCGGGCTCAAGCTGATCCTCCTACCTCAGCTTCCCTCATCGCTGGGATTACAGGCACATGCCACCACACCCAGCTAATTTTTAAAAATTTTATACAGATAGGGTCTCACTATGTTGCCCAGGCTTGTCTCCAACATCTGCAGTCAAGTGATCCTCCTGGCTCAGCCTCCCAAAATGCTTGAATTACAGGCGTGAGCCACTGTGTCTGTCTGGCCTGTAAAACATTTTAGATCAGTAAATGAGAGTGGCCATGAACAATCTAATTCTGAGGTCTGAGAAATTTTTCAGTGTGCAACAGGCACACACATATTATTAGTAAGTAATTCGTGTTATAAAGAAGGAAATAAAATATTTTCCTTCAATTTATGTGTATTATTTTGTCAAATGGCTTCTAAGTTGTTAGAACAAAATATTTATAAAGTAATTATTAAGTTATTAAGTTGTTAGCACCTAACTACTTAATAAATAGAAGTGTTATGTATTTTTGGCCTAGGAGCACAATGAAAAAATTACTGAGACATTAAAGGTCACTGTAAACCAAGAAAGTTTGGGAATCTTTGCCAATTTATGTACTTTAGGAAGCTCTAAGTCCTAGATGAAATAAATGGAGACTCTGTCTTTAATAAAGTTTAATAAAGAGCTGAATTCTAAAACTCGAGGCATTTGTAAAATTGCTGGAACAGAATAATCTATTATATTCTGTTTCTACTTCCTTATGTATTGATACGTTCTGATACTCCTTGAAGATATTTTTAAGATCTTAAAACGAGGATGCTACCTTTCATGTGTCGGTTTATCCTCAAGAATCCTAATGCTGGTTTTGCCTTTGGTCCTCATTAATGACCTACAGCCTGGCTGGGCTACTCTTACCCTGAGCTGCAAGATTCCTGGAAGCTGTTCCTACTGCTGGAAACCACTCATATGGGTAAATTATACATGGAGAATTATTTGATGTCTTTCCTTCTTTCCTTTCTTTGATAGCTAAGATATGCCTAAGAAAGTAATGGGTTAAAAATTCTAAAAGTGGACATATAACATGTTTTGTATATTTTTTCTACATTGTTTAAACACTTTAGTATGAAAAATTAACTGCATTCCCCATGGCTAGTTTATTATGTACTGATTAAAAGCAAATACTTAACTTAAAAGAATGCTTTTTAACCGTAGTTACTGACACATGAAGATTTAAATAGGAATATATCTTTTTAATAATTGATATATTGGATAGATATATGAATCAATAAAGAGATATATTCTTGTTTAAATGAATATTGATATTAATAAGACTGGCCTGTATCATCTATCTATATAGATTATCTATTTGTGTTATCTATCCATATATTATCTGCATTATCTATCTATCTATCGATCGATCTATCTATCTATCTATCTTTCTATCGATGTTTTCTATCAATAGATAGACAAAAAAGAAGAAGAGCTAGAAGCTATTTTGGGGACTAGAAAAATAACTTGTGGGGCCACTTTATTCATCTATCTATCTATCTATCTATCTATCTATCTATCTATCTATCTATGTACTGTCTATCTATGTATCTATCTATCTATCTATCATCTGTCTATCTGAAGATAGATAATGCAGGCCAGTTTTTTTACTAGCTCTTTAGGAACAAATTCCTACTTCATTTTGTAAACACAGTAACAATGCTTTCAAATTTCTAAGGCAATATATGTGTGTATACATATACATATATATTTAAAAGTGGTAATGTTTTTGTAAAAACATTATAATTATTATTTTGGAATTTTGAGCAAAAGTTTTCAGTCACTTTTGATCAATTTTATGGACAGGTTTGAATGCCATATTTGCCAATCATTATACATGAGTGGAAGTTCATCCACATAAGTGAAATAAACCTACGCAAACTGCATCCCATCCAGAGTCAAGCTCACTCCTTAGAAATGAGAAGATACTTTAGAGGGTTACATTTGTGCTGCTAAACAGTAACTTGGCTCAAGTACCTTAGTGACTGAAACAAATTTGCAAATTTTTATGTGCTTACTTTGCTATGAGGGATTGAATTACATGAATAGGAAGGTCAATTATTGAATGTACTGCACATTAACACAGTATATTCAGTATATCATGTATGCATATCTCTGTCATAATAGGGTTATAATAAATAGGAAAATGGGCACTCAGTAAAATGAGGAATACTGGGAAGTTATGATCCACTTAAGTCTACAGGGAGATGTCTTGGAAGGATCAGGAAAGAACACTTCCTCATGTGAAACTTCTGCTGGAGTGACTTTGTAGCTCCAAAACGTGGCTGATGCTAATCTAGCTGTGGGCTCTACATTCTATTTGCTTTCTTTTGTCTCCTTTACCTAGTAATATTTTCTACTTCATTCCCCATGTCTAATTCTGGCATCTCCAATCATCAAGATGCCTTTGTGTGGTGCATTTGCAGGGTTACAACTTCTCTTGATTGCTGAGCCTTCCTTGTGTGTTTTGACTGTCTCCAGTATCCTCATCTTGCCTGTTGTCCACTTGTCTGCAAGGTGACAGCATCCTCAGGAGCCTGCCCACACAGCCTTCTCTGAGGCCACTATGGTACATGGCACATGGCACAAGGCTGTGCACTCAACCTGGGGATTAGGTATTGGTCCTCGCCAGTGGTTGGGTAATCCTCCTGTAGGCACTTTGATGCAACAAGAGACCTCAAAAAGGCAACCAGCGGACATGAGAGAATATCTTGGGCCATCCTTTCTACTCTGCCATGGGGTGACGGCTCCAACAACTTTCCAGTGATCTCTTGTGGATAGGAAATTTCAACACAAGTTACAAAATCTCAATGAGAAAGTTGTTTCTTGAATTACTCAATATTGTATATTTCAAGGAGGGGGGAAGGCAAAATTATAAGCCAAATTATGTCTACTGTGGAAAAAAGTTCATATGTACAAAGCATGTATCATGAACACGTTTACAGTTAAAATGTATACAATACAGTTTAGAGGCACAGTTGTTAAGCTAGTTGGAGATACTATTCTCACATCTACACATATAATGCTTATAACATTATGTGAATTGTGACTATAGGTTAATTAAGCTGACTTTGTATAAAACTTTGGCACTCTATCTGCTGACTTCTTCAACATAAAGAGTTTATAAAACATACGTTTAAGTAGTTTCTACTAGAGCAACGTGCCTTTGAATTTAGCCTATTTTTAAGTGAGAGATTTCAAAAGTACACAAACAAATGACATACTACCTCTTCCAATTGTTTAGAGGAGTTCGTTTTAACATGTGATTAGAGACAAAGGGAGTAGGAGCAAGTAACAGAACAGAAAATTCTGTTTGGTGGCCATAAGAGTGGAGCACAAATACAAAGAAAGAAAGTAATGAATCTACCCTACGTATCTAATCAGAAACTCAGAATCACACCTAGGATCAGTGGAGTGCTAAGCTAATGATTGAGGGCCAACATGATTTTTAGAGAGCAAGGCTCAGAGAGTTGAAAACTAACAGACAGCATACCTGTATTCATTTTGACCTTGGAGGGTTTGTTATTAAAGTCTTCAGCTTTCCTGTAGAAAAAAAACGGTGCATAATTTGTTCGCTAGCATGTAAAGAAAATATCATGAAAGCGTGTCTTGCTTTTGATGTACCTGTAAGTTAATATCACATTATCATTAGTTTTATTTAAATCAGTGTTTAATAAGGTAGGAAGAATTGATAATTTTCTTCATGTTAAACTTTAATTATTGGTCCTATGATCATAAAACAGATCATATTCTGTTTTTATGCTTTTGCTTTATGGTGAGCATTAATGGATGAAAATGGAGAAGTTTTGTGCTTGTTTGTTTCTTTTCTTTTCGTTTTCTTTTTTTTTTTGAGACGGAGTCCCTCACTGTTGCCCAGGCTGGAGTGCAGTGGTGTGATCTTGGCTCACTGCCACCTCCGCCTCCTGGGTTCAAATAATTCCCCTGCCTCAGCCTCCTGAGTAGCTGGGATTACAGGCACATGCCACCATACCCAGCTCATTTTTTGTATTTTTAGTGGAGATGGGGTTTCATTATATTGGCCAGGCTAGTCTTGAACTCTTGACCTCTTGATCCACCCGATTCAGACTCCCAAAGTGCTGGGATTACAGGCGTGAGTCGCCTTGCCTGGCCTGTTTGTTTCTTTCTCAGAGAGAGAGGGTTATGCTCTGTTACCCAGGCTGGAGTGCAGTTGGTGTGATCATAGCTCACTGCAGCCTTCATCTCCTGGACTCAAGCCATCCTTCCCCCTGGAATTACAGGTGTGAGCCACCGTGACTGGTTGAGTTTTCTTTTTAAAAAATTAAATTTCTTTTATAAATATTTATACAAACGGTTTTTGTTTTCTAGGCCTGAAATGACTATCTGTTAAGCATATTTTTCTAGAGTTTTAAAAGTTACCCTGGCACTTTAAAATCATTGCCTTACATGTGCTGGTCTATTTACTACCGGGGAATATGTAATGAACGTAACACATATTTTGAGGACACTGTCAAGAAAGATGAGATTCATCTGTCTCTTTTTTAAGACACAGGAAATAGATGGTTACTACAAAACCCATTTCTGCATTAGTATTGAACACTGATTTTTCCCAGTGAAATGTTGGATGCATAGCAATTAAGATTAATTCACTAGAATGGTTGGCAGCAAGGGCTTGTCTCAGAAAAATGTTTTAAATATTGCGTATCATTTTACAACGTGTGAGATGACTTAGTTCTTTCTCTGGTATATTCTCTTAGTCCATTTATGGAGTTTCCTATTTATCCATACTCTGAGACCAAAGAGGAAACACGCTGATAAGGAAGCAAATCTCCTAAGTCTCAGAGCTCCCGGCAAGAGCTGTCTGACCCCTGGCCACTTGGCCTTTGCTCCTGAGTGGGCCTGTTGTTCAGGATCCACAAGAATCTCCCCCAGCACGACACACTCACAGCTTCCAGGAGCATTAGTACTGCAACATCTGAACATTTTCAAGAATTTTATTTATTCCTTTTGGATGAACGAGGATAAGATTGAAATGAAATCACTGGCATGATCATCTGGCACTAAAGACTTTTCATAAATATAGTTTTTTCAGTCTCTAAAAAGAGCAGCAAATGAGCTTCCTGGCTTTCTTGCCTTTGTCTGCCAAAGTTCTCACCCTCTTCTCCTTTCTGACCATTTCCTCTGCTCAATTTGACAACTATTATTTTCTTTCACTGTGGCTATCTGAGTTCACCTCTTATGGGAAAGCCTGACTTTGTTCATTACTGAGGTAAAATTATAATAATAAAATCAAAATGTGAATTTTAGCTAAATATAATGGTACTTCTCTCCCAGTGGGGAAAATGATGAAATAAAATAACATTAAAAATATAATTAAGTCCTATGAAATATAATTATAAAGCAAGATTTTACATATAGATATATATGTATAATGCAATCCTCATTTTGCTATATACACATGTATATGTACACACACACACATATATTTGCCTAGATTGAATTACTAATACCTTAGGACTAAATAAATGCTAAATTAATGAACATTTAAAATGGGTAAAATCACAGTACTGATAATCACCTCAATATATGTTTTTAGAGCTCTAAGCTGAAAACAATATAGATGATATCCTTGCTATGTGGTGTTTAATTTTTGTGTAGTCTGTGTTCAGTGTCATATCATCGCCCGTCTGCCCCAGGCATCGTTGCAGTGTCAGGAGCAGGGCAGGAGCGATGCTTAGTGTGGCCAGGCCAGAACTGAGTTTCCACAGGCTTATGGGGAACTTCACAGTGACAGGTCACAGGCCAACAGATTCTGAAAAATGATGGAGGGAAATTTTATGATGATGAATTTTATCTCCTATTTTTCAGTGTATGCAACTAAACAGGCGCATTTCTGTTTACTTTTTTGTTTTGTTTTCTCCAGAATTACACAGAAAATGTGGCATATTTCTAAAACTCAACTTCTTAGCCTTAAGACCGCCTATATTGAGGGATACCAATGAGGTCAGGGAAGAGGGCAGTGGTCAGCACAGGAGCTTTGGGAAAGCGCCTTTAAATATATTTATTTTCATCTCTCGGTAGCAAAACTCCTAATATGTTAACCTTAAATGGACAAAATAAATGGAAAAGAAAAGCCTCAGGGGATGTCTGTGACTGAGACTGAGGCAACTTCTAAAACAAGAAGGGATAAACAACCTCCAGAAAATGAGGAGTATAAGGACCTTTCCCAAATTCGACTTCGTCATTCCTTTTGAAACCAGGCGATGCTGTGCTTAAAACTGCTTAAGGTTTTAAAATTGAATGAGGAAGACAGTATTTGGACTAGAATAATAGTGATCGACAAAGAAAACATCAAATACAGAAGGTTAACTCTCAGAATACAAAATCTGCTGATACACCGTAATAATGTTTTTGTACCAAGTTGCAGAACTAGTTATCAATATCTATTGTTTGAATTCAAACGCCGATATTTACAGAACATCTAACACTCAAAAAGTAAAATAGGATTAACAAGAACAAAGAAAGGCGCCACAAATCCTTGAGGTTTTCATCTTTAAAGTGACGTATCCTGTTAGTTATAAATGTAATTTGAGAGGTTTTTCAATTTCCCATTGTTTTCGATGTCAAAATGTGAAATGACTAACTTCCTAATTAAGCAAGACATTTTCCAAGTTGTTAAAAGAAGAACCCCAGTGACTGAGCTCTCAAGAAGAACCTGAAACCGAAAGGCTTCTTGGATGACTAATAAAAATGCATGATTCTATTTCCATTATTTGTGCTAAATCCATTAACAAATCCACGACTGAGAACTCTCTTTAGACAGTTCAAACTAAAGCGAATATAATCTCTTTTGTTCTGCTCTGAAAAAGTGTCCTTGATTGTACTTACATAACAAGCACAGATTATTCTGGAAAGCATCAAATTCCTAGAGTCTTTGCCTGCTACTAGAAAACAGTATTTCAAGTATTCTCTTCACTTGGAATTGAACCAGGGACGAGACTATGAGAACTGACCATAACATGGAGACTACCTTGAGCCTTAGCAGACGGTCCACGGAGCAAAGAACTGTCTGAACATGAAGGGGTCACATGATTTTCAATAGGTGCTAGGGGGTTGTATTTACTTTTGTCAAAGTTTCATACAAAAAGCAACTTCATATGTGTCCTATTTTGTGACAACAATGGATTTGTTTTACTTAAGGGTTAGAGTAGCCTCCACTGCCAAAACACATATGGCAATAGACTGTGTTGATTGTTCATGGAAGGGCTGTTAACAGCATGACTTTGGATCTATAGTCTTTTAATTCTGCCTGAATTTCTCTTTTTTCTTTTCCATTTTTTTTTTTTTTTTTTTTTGAGAGGGAGTCTCACTCTGTTGCCCAGGCTAGAGGGCAGTGGCGTGATCTTGGCTCACTACAACCTCCACCTCCTGGGTTCAAGTGATTCTCCTGCCTCAGCATCCTGAGTAGCTTGGGATTACAGGCGTGAGCCACCACGCCTGGCTAAATTTTGTACTTTTAGTAGAGTCGGGGTTTCACCATGTTGGTCAGGCTGGTCTCAAACTCCTGACCTTGTGATCCTCCTGTCTCGGCCTCCCAAAGTGCTGGGATTACAGACGTGAGCCACCACGCCTGGCCAATTCTGCTTGAATGTCTTCGGATTATCAGACATCTCACTTTTCTCTGAATCAGAGTAGACTGTGTTCTCAACATGCATAAGAGAATAGACTGGGTAATTTAACTTTTGAAAGAGGGTCATAAGGAGTTTGATCCTGCATGGGTATGAACATGCCTTTGCGCCTGTTGTCTTATAACTCTGCTTGAATTGTTTTGATTACCAGGCATCCCATTTTGAAGAGCAGCAGAGACAAAATCCTTTCCCCAGTGTTGGCCAAGAATTCTATGTAGGTCATTTTATTTTTGTAGACCTGAATTTAAGCACCAAGACCATGTATGAAACTAGAGGATTGAATTTTAGCTCAGTTAATGTGAGGACTTGCCCAAAAGATAACTTAAGCCAATACATTGCTATAGTTATTTTGAAATTAATATATTCACAGCTCATATATTATTCAAAAAAGGACATATTGATGTTTAAGTAGTAGGAAAACATTGCAGGATGTTAGTTTTTTTCACAGAGATGTATTTTAAACATGAGAATAAAAATACAATCATATTAAGGTTATGTACCAGATTTTAACTTGAATTTACTTATTTATTTTGAAATGGGATCATTTGTAGCACTCTTTTTGGATAAACTGTCCTAAGTGATCAATGCATTAATGCATCTCTCTCTATCTCTGACTGTGGTAAAATAAGACATATTCATAAATGCCAAGTGATTTCGCCTTTCAATTATAGTCAAATGACTTAATTCAGGTTGACATTCATCTTCACCTATCTTTCCTATATGTCAACATGCTGCTTTGAAATATTCACAGGAAAACTCCAAGTAGTTTGTTTTGTGAGTTTAGAAAGCCTTTTATGACTAGTTCTCGAAATTGGCTCAGAGAGTCTTCTGCCTCTGAGTGGGTGGCACACAAGTCAACAGTAATGGCATGACTGTCCGTGCTCCTAAGAACACAAGTACCTCCCAGAATCCCTAACAGTGCCTGAAAATGTTCCTTAGTGTTCAGCAGCCAAATTACCCACGGCATCTATGTATCTATGCTGAGGCCGGAACACATTCAACATCATTTCTAGGAATAAAGAGAAATTATTACCACAAATGGTAACGAAACAAATGAACATGAGGCTGTTGATAATTTTTCCTTTTTTTTTTGAGATGGAGTCTCGCTCTGTCGCCCAGGCTGGAGTGAGTGGCGCCATCTGGGCTCACTGCAAGCTCCGCCTCCCGGGTTCCCGCCATTCTCCTGCCTCAGCCTCCCGAGTAGCTGGGACCACAGGTGCCGCCACCTCGCCCGGCTAGTTTTTTTGTATTTTTTAGTAGAGACGGGGTTTCACCGTGTTAGCCAGGATGGTCTGGATCTCCTGACCTCGTGATCCGCCCGTCTCGGCCTCCCAAAGTGCTGGGATTACAGGCTTGAGCCACCGCGCCCGGCCCGATAATTTTTTTTATGAGAATATGCAAAGCTTTCATTTTAATTAGACCAAATGTCCTGATATCTGGAAAAATTTCCTGAAAAAAGAGGACTATATGTCTTCCAAGGAAACTAGCAATTTTCCTTTTGAGACTTTACAATGTAAGCTGTTCAAAATACTTAACAATTTTCCCTAAAGACTTTACTGATTAGAAGTTGATCACGTGGTAAATGATTCCTTCTGATGTTATTCCAAAGTCTCAAAGTTGGTGAATCACTTATTTAATTATTTGCTTTAAATGGTCATGTGATTTAATATTGGTCCAGAACCTTCTTTTTTTTTTTTTTTTTTTTTAAGGTGGGGTCTCGCTCTGTTGCCCAGGCTGGAGTGTGATGGTGCAATCTTGATCCACTGCAACCTCTGCCTCCTGGGTTCAAGTGATTCTCCTGCCTCCTGAGTAGCTGGGATTACAGGCATGTGCCACCACGCCATATTTTTAGTAGAGATGGGGTTTCACCATGTTGTCCAGGCTGGTCTCGAACTCCTGACCTCAAATGATCCACCTGCCTCAGCCTCTCAAAGTGCTAGGATCACAGGTGTGAGCCACCATGCCCAGCCACCCTACTTTCATGGCATTCCTTACTTTTATATTGTAAGCTTAGGGATAATTACAGAACTGATCTAAGTATTTCCAAGTGCATCTTTTTTCTAAGACTAAGTCCTTTGTTCAACTTGATAGTACAGTATTAGGAGAATTCCATCAGCTTATAAAGTGCAAATCAAAAGCCAAAAAAATTTCTAATGAAAATAATGCAGATCCTGAATGAGGATCTCATGAGTCAGGCACCTTATCAAAGAGACACATGAGGAATTAATTAGAATATCCCTGTAACACATGTGTAGGCAAACTGAATAGCATTGGAAGAATGGGTCAAGAAATAGGCAAAGCTTGACTCAAATCCCAGTTCTGCCCATTTCTATGCATCCAAACAATTTATACCAATGTCATTATCATCGACTCCCCCACCGACAGCAAAGCATCCCCAATCCGGCAAACTGGCATCGTTCCCATTCACTAATATTTCATATATTCTGAAGCAGACCTTTACCTTTGATTGAGTCTTAAGAAGATAATCTAGATTTTCCTGAAAATACATGGGGCATTATTGTATTGCTTTAGATTGAAGCAAGCCATATGGTTTATTAGATTGATTTCTATGGATTTTCCCATCTCCCAGTGGTCCCACACCCAGCTTAGCAACATGTTGGAATTGAAAAGGAATTGTCCTTTCCAGGCAGCTTTCTTTCTTCCTTAAAAAGATCCTTTATTTAGCTAAGATTTCTGCGCTCCCCCCCCCCATACCACATTGCCATGAACAAGAGAAAATCTAAGAAAATAGTTGAATCAAACCCTTGCCTCCTAGCCCAGCTATAGACAATGCTACTGGATCTAAGGGAAAGTGACACTATAAGGGTTGTGACGATTAGCTTTTTTTAAAAAAAAATCATTCTCTTTCCCTTTGACAGTTGATAGCCGAAAGTGATGGCTGAAAGAAAAGAGATGTCTATAAAATGTCACATAACAAATTGTGTGACAAATTGCAGAGTGATAACATCCTGATGGCAGCCTACTCCTGCTTAATTCAATAAGGGAGAGTGCCTCCGATTTCCCACCTCGTACTGAGAAGCACACATTTCTATTTTGAGGAGAAGAGCTTTGATCTTTTAAAGAACCATTTTAAAATTTTATGCTTTGCTAAGTTTCTCACTGCTTTTAATTTCAAAATCTTCCATTTTAATTTGTATATATTGAAATATAAAAATCATCTGATATCAAAAGAATTATGTAATCTAGTCTAGTCTTGCATGTCTCGTACTTAGACTTTAAGTAAAGGCAAGCATCAAAGGCTCTGGTAGGGATTGAGATCGATCAACTCATTTTTAGGGTTAGACATTTGAGGAGAAGACAAATGGATGCCCCAAGCAGATACTCAAAAGTAGTTCATCTCTCCTGACTCTTAGCAAATAATAGGCATCCTCCTTTAAGGAATCTTAAAACGTCATTTGAAATCAAGATCTTGGCCAGGCGCAGTGACTCATGTCTGTAATCCCAGCACTTTGGGAGGCCAAGGCAGGAGGATCACTTGAGGTCAGGAGTTTGAGATCAGCCTGGCCAACATGGCCATAGAGACCCCCGTCTCTATTAAAACTCAAAAATTAGCCTAGCATGGTGGCACATGCCTGTAGTCCCAGCTACTTGGGAGGCTGAGGCAGGAGAATGTCTTGAACCTGGGAGGTGGAGGTTGCAGTGAGCCGAAGGCTGCAGTGAGCCGAGATCGCGCCATTGCACTTCAGCCTGGGCGGCAGAGCAAGACTCCATCTTGACAAAACAAAACAAAACAAGAAACAAACAAAAAAACAACAAAAGAAATCAAGATCTTTCCCTTTAAAGTATTATAATACCCTGCTTAATTAAGTGCTGAATCATATGAGGCAGGGGTTAGGGAAAAGAACAAAATACGAGAAGACAGTGTGGTAGAAGGCAAAACTGTTTGATGAATAAAATAAGAACTGTTAACATAGAACCGTATGTTTCTTCTTCTAGGACTAGTAGGAAAACAGTGGTTGCTATGACAAGGATTCCTTTTGCCCAATCACAGCACAAATCCAAACGAAAGTGTTAATCAGGTCTGCTCACCCCATAGCATCTTAGACCTTCTTGGTCTAAGCCTAGACCAACAGCTATTGATATTTTTTTTTCTGAAAACCTTAGAATTTTCAGTTAATAAGTATATTTATTTTAAGTTATTTTCAAGGTAATGTTACGTAGTGAAACTATTGCAGTTAAATAAGCCTGCTTATTGTTAATTCACTATTTTTAAAAAGCCACACTTTTCTTCTGATTGAATACACCTGTTTCCTGAACACCTGAAACAACATTTCCATACCTTAGCAATGTCAAAGTTTGTCAGAATTTTTGACAGAATATACTGTTAGAATTATTACCAATTCATGTTTATATGTGTCTCAGATCTGCAATGGTGAAATCCCACTCGCTATGTGGAATTTAAATCTTGGGGCAGGGGAAAATTTGCTCTAATTTGATCTTATAGTCTTAAAATTTAAGTAATACATTACTTACATTACTTACAAAATTTATCCAGAATGAAATGTACCTTTTTTTTTTTTTTTTTTTTTTTTTTTTTGAGACAGAGTCTCACTCTGTTGGCCAGGGTGGAGTGCAGTGGTGCAATCTTGGCTCACTGCAGCCTCCACCTCCCAGGTTCGAGCAATTCTCCTGCCTCAGCCTACCGAGTAGCTGTGATTACGGATGTGTGCCATCATGCCCGGCTAATTGTAGTATTTTTAGTAGAGATGGGGTTTCACCATGTTGGCCACGCTGGTCTCGAACTCTTAACCTCAGGTAATCTGCCCGCCTTGGTATCCCAAAGTGCTGGAATTACAGGTGTGAACCTCCACGCCTGGTCAAAATGTATCTTAAATTGCACATCTTAAGGCAGTTTGATTCATTTTAGAAAATTTGAGTGAGAAAATAATAAGTTATTTACTTCTGACATCAGAAATGTATTATTGTTTATATACTGCTGCTCCTTTGTTATTCAGAAATTTGAGAAAATTCCTTATGTTTCTCTATGTACTAAATGTACAAGTGTCAAGCTGAATCATAGGTGAATAAAAGGTACTCAATTTGAGGAGTACCCTTTTCTGACTGTGTCTCCCACATTTTTATTTTAGGGAAAACAAAGTGGTGTGCATATTGATTCTACAGAAGGTACACACATGGTGCGGGGGGGAGGTAATAAGTAGAAAGATGACCTTGACAGGCTGAATTAAATTTGGCTAAACTAAATTTCATGATTAGGTTGAAGAGATTGGCTTTTCAAAAATTTATATGGAATAAGTCTAAGGGCTTTAATGCAATTGTTGAAAAATATAATTAAATCAATGTCTAAATGAACGGTGGTTGCATGAATCAAAGAAGATTGGGCTATGGCTGCCTCACTTTTAAAGTGTCCACATGTGTCTGTGTGAGTCAGGCTGGCATGAACTTGAGTCTCTAGGTGGGTTTGGAGGCTGTGCTTGGGGAGGCGGGTGGGTCACAGAACAATATGGTAGAGACACTATGGGGAGTTTCCAGGTGACTACCAGCAGCAACAGGAAAAGTTATTGACATGTACTTGAGGTTTATTTTTTCTTTCATCTCATGGAACTCATCCCAGTGGCCCTTAGGGTTAATACTCTCAAATATACCAAATTTGTACTTTGAATTGACAAGAAGATGCAGGAATAACAGTTGCAGCTAGAAGCTTCAATATTCCCTCAAGATGTACCTGAATTTAAGAAACATGATTTCCAAATGAGACTGTTTCTCAAAGCTGGGTTTTTAACTATCTGGTTCACAACTGTCATCAGAAAGAATGAAAACAAGTCCATCCTAGAAATCAGGGGTTTAAGACTTCAGAATTGTACAACAAAATGGGATGTGGTATCTGTTGCCCTCTTGTTCAGCAAAATGCCAGCCCAGATGACCTCACTTCTAGTTCTCACTCCACACAAGTGTTCCCAGCATTCTTCATTTTTCATACCTAATATAGTCCTTCATGCCCTGCCACTATTTAAAGCTAAAACTTTCACTCAATCCACCAAAAATAGGCAAGAAAAACAACATACAAATACAAATTTATACTCCACAGTTATACAGTGGAGAACAGTGAAACTTATTTGAACAAAGTTTTTGTTGTTTCATAATACCCTAACTTATTTGACATAGTGGCTAAACGTAGAAATGATCAGAACACCTTTTAAGATTGTTAGTTGCCATATTTTAACATATGTAGTGAAACCTTACTTAGTCTGATCTTTAGTAGTCATTTCTCTCCCTTTTATCTACAGAAACAAACTCTCAACACTCTTTCTTTTATCTTGGACCCTTGCCACTCTTGGAAAAGCAGAAACATTTCCTTTGACTTCCCAACTACACGAACTCTTTCAGGACAGCCTGGTTTTAGCTCAAGGGTAGGCTGCCAATGACGCTCAGGGCCATGGATCACCTGACAGGTCCAACCTGGGCCTCTTGTTCACACCAACTCTACCCTGGCACTCAGCCTGCTCTTCTTCAGGTCCACAGGTAGAGAATGTCTGCGTGGACATCTTCATGGATGGAGATACCCACTGACTTCTGATCTGACATCTACTGACTTCATTTCCATTTCTTCTTTTATAATGGAGAGTAGAAGCACTTTGTCATCTGTGCTGCAGCATTTGGTAAAGGAAACCCAGAACCCATGTTGGGACCACATGCAGTTACATTGATTCTAGTTAATTATGTTTGAGAGGAGTGATCACTTTTCTACAGTACATAGAAAAGGTTAACATGAACTATTATTATTGGGATGTTGGCTGTCTGCCATTCCTAAGACAGAGCAGAGGGTAAGAAAACGTCACGCATGTTGGGAGAGGGCAAACAATAATGGATGGGCCAAAAAGTTAGCAAATTTCTTTCTTCTTTTTTTTTTTTTCATAGATGTAGTCTTGCTCTGTTGCCAGGCTGGAGTGCAGTGGTGTGATCTCAGCTCACTGCAACCTCCGTCTCCCAGGTTCAAGTGATTCTCCTGCCTCAGCCTCCTGAGTAGCTGAAACCCCTCCTGAGAGACGGGGTTTCACCATGTTGGCCAGGATGGTCTGGATCTCTTGACCTCATGATTCACTTGCCTCAGCCTCCCAAAGTGTTAGGATTACCGGTGTGAGCCACCGTGCCCGGCCATAAATTTCTTTTTTGTGGGAGAAGCAACTTTAGAAGTATATATCTGCATACCTTGTCTAAGTCAATGTGTTGCTATAAAGGGATACTTGAGGCCGGGTAATTTATAAAGAAAAGAGGGTTATTTGGCTCTCGGTTCTGCAGGCTGCATGGGACACATGGCACTGGCATCTGCCTGGCTTCCGGAGAGGCCTCGTGATGCTTCCACTCCTGATGGAGGGGAGAAGGTGAAAGGGAGCCAGCGTGCAGAGATCACATGGTGAGAGCAGAAGCAAGAGAGAGTGGGAGGGTACCAGGCTCTTTTCAACAATCAGCTCTCTAGGGAACTCCCCCGGGAATGAATAGAGCAAGAACTCACTCACTCTCCCTCCGCCAGGGAGGACATTAATCTATTCATGAAGGATCTGGTCCCAAGACTCAAACACCTCCCATTAAGCCCCATCTCCAACTGGGGATCGAATTTCAACATGAGATTTGGAGGAATCAAATATCCAGACCATAGCACACATCAATAGCTAGGAGGTAGCAGAGTCAGCGTCCGACAACCTATGTTTTAGGGAATTTCCAGGTATGTGCTCTTAACTACCTTTTTTTTTATTGTACTAAAGTGGGTGTCAGTATTAAGCCTTGTGTGGGAAGGTATGCTTGGGCAAACCACCTCACTTTGATGAGCCTGAGTTTTAAAGTTTATAACATGAAAGACTTGATTTAAAATATAAAAGCACATTAAGGGCCTTTTATGGTTTGAAATTTTGCTAAATCTAGGAAAGCTATATCCAACCAACAAACATTTATTGAACTTTAATGTGCAAACCATTATGCCATTATGTGGATTGTATGCCATACGTATGATTGTACATATCAAGCAGAAACTCACTGCAAGCCAACATTTAATGACTCATTCACATAAATTCAGAAAAAGGTGATGATTAAAGACCTGTGTTTCCGATAGCATCATGATGAGATGAGATACACATTAACACATGTCCAAGCCAACATCCAAGGCTGTCTCCCTCTTTGTTGTCTAGTTTACTTAACTCCAGATATGAGATCTAGAGAATTGTTTATATATTACATGTCTTTCTATATTATCTCCAGTGTCCTACCCTTGAGCTTCTCAATTTTAGAATTTGATTGTTCCTAAAATAGAATCCATTTTATAAATCTGCACCAGAACAAACAGACAGAACTTCAGTCCATCAATTTTCATTAATTTTTAAAGCTTTTTTCATGAGTAGTTGTAGGAACATTGGAGGTAACAAGAATCATTGATTTTTTTTATTCTGTTAGGATTTACAGTAGAGGAGAACTTCAAAACAGATATCTCAGTCACGGAGGCAGCTTGGCGTTCCAAATATTACGTTTTAGAATAGCTCCTATTTTAAAGAGTAAAAGTCTATTGGCTTTTGAAGAAACAAA
This sequence comes from Rhinopithecus bieti, assembly GCF_001698545.2. Lineage (NCBI taxonomy): Eukaryota > Metazoa > Chordata > Mammalia > Primates > Cercopithecidae > Rhinopithecus > Rhinopithecus bieti. Next base: position 4,182,354 of record NW_016824749.1, on the reverse strand, counting down.
AGACTAAAAGATCTAAGCAGATTGTATTCCTAGCCAATGTTTTCATCACATTTTTCTTACTGGCTGAATCAGTCATGCTGTAACTTGCTAAATGACAATAGTGTGGGAAGTACAATGACATTTTGACTTATTTTCATGTGGATGGTTGCTGTCCTGTGCATTGATTACTGTTGAGAAATGTTGGCCTCAGGCTCACAAACAATTACCAAAGTCTTACAACCCACAAAAACTTTAATCAACCTGTTCCCATGTTCAGAAGTTTTGAAATTAGAATGCTTACTTCACATAAATTATGATTTAATATTATGGCTATTTGTAAGGCTACTATGTGATAAATGTATCATTAACTTCAGATGATTAAGAAAAGCAATCTGAATTAGGGAGAAGTGTGAGTTATGAAGTGCTTGTGAAGAAACAATTTATTTTCCTTCAAAAATACAGATTAACTCTAGGTCCAGGCAGTAACAGCTAAATGAATCCTGCAGGGTCCTAGTTTAATGAACACATAAGAATGATTTGTACTTCTAACATCCATTTATATGGAATGAATCCTTCTAAAAAGGTTTATTTTGTGTAGTATAATTTTTTTAAGCTAGCACTTTGCCTAAGACTATAGCTTTTAATATCATCAAAAGTAAAGATAGCCTAGACTCTCACTGAATTACCTCGATTTCTAAATTGGTATGTCTAAGTTATGATTCAGACATAATTCATATTTAGTTCCCATTTCATGTTGGGGTCATGATACTCCCTTCTCCCCAAACCTCACCCCATTTTTCCAGTATTCCTCACCTCAGAGAATGCTATCATTCACTCATTATTTTTATTTTATTTTATTTATTTTTTTGAAACAGAGTCTCACTCTGTCGCCCAGGCTGGAGTGCAGTGGCGTGATCTCAGCTCACTGCAATCTCCATCTCCCAGGTTCAAGCCATTCTCCTGCTTCAGCCTCCTGAGTACCTGGGATCGCAGGTATGCACCATCACACCTGGCTAATTTTTATACCTTTAGTAGAGATGGGGTTTCACCATGTTGGCTAGGCTGGTCTCGAGCTCCTGACTTCAGGTGATCCACCTGCCTTGGCCTCCCAAAATGCTGGGACTACAGGTGTGAGCCACTACACCAGACCCATTCATTCATTATTCAATTCATTACTCAAAAGTTTGAGAGCCCATTCTACTCCACGAATTACCCTGGATATTCCCTCTCCCTCAACTCTCCATGTTTTGAGAAATAAGACAAGAAACATTCAGCTCTGGGAAGGGCAGCATGCTTCTATCTCATTCCCACAGTTCATTTGCCCAAGGGACTTGGGCACGAAAGATAAGCATTTCTAGTCCTTTTGATTTTGCCTAGGTCAGATATAGGTTAGGCACAAAGTGGGCAGATGGGAGTCTCTGACCAGCTTATGTGGTGGAGGAGTTATACTGTTGCTTCATGTTCCCATGACAGCAATGGATCCGAAATGGATGATGATGTTCCAGTGTCACACAGGTAGGTGAGAGAAAAAGCGGTGTGTGTATGCACATGTGCACACACACAAACATGCGTGCACATGCACACACATGCACAGGCACACGTACACATGCTGTCTGTGTTCCCCACCCAGTTGTCTCAAAGGTCACGAGTTTGTGGATTTTATCTTCCTAGTTCAGTACAGGACTACCCAGAAATTGGTCAATATTAAAGCCTCAAAGAAATCATAGTATCACTTTTGTCCAGATTTTATTTTCCAATCCTCTCTTTGTCTTATCAAAAATATTTTAGGAATACATTCTTTCAGATGGATTATGTAAACACTGGACCTGTTCATTAAAAAAATTCCTTAAAGTTTAATATTGATATGTTCTATATGCAAATACAAATGGGGATTTTCTGTTTTTTCACTGCTATACGCTCAGCCTCTAACAATATCTGGTACATATTATTTACCCAGTAAATATTTATAGAAAGAAGACGTTCTTATTTACAGACATGATGGAATGACTCCCATCATGAAGTACTTTGTCAGGGAGAGTTAGACAAAGGGGCTTGAGGATTCCCCCTCGTTTACCATTACAGTCCACCCCTTGGCTCTTCTAGTCTATTGAGGGCGAACTCCTATTGGACATCTGGAATGTAATGGTGTCCCTAGACACCAGTTTACATTGTCTTCCGGCATATGTCACTTGAGGAATCTCTAGATGATTTAGAGGTATCAGGCTAACAAATCCACACTCATTCCTGAAAATCCCTGGCAAATGGCAAAGACAATTGAGCTGGTATTTTGGCAACTGGCAGGATGGTTTTGTTTGAAGTCTGAAGTGTATTTTAAGAAGTTATTTATGTTTCCTGAATACCAACAGTATCATGAAAATGCTATGCTTGCACTACTTTAATCAATTCTAAATCACCAATTTATATCATACATTTTAAACAAAAGCATTTTTACCATTGAACCCTAAACACTAATGTGACTTGTGATTTTGTTTTTCCAAGAGAAGACTAATACAAATATTTATTTTAGAAAAATTCTCAGTACATGGGCTGTTTGTATGTATCTTACCACGCCAAATCCCCACCAAAATCAGATCCACAAACAGCAAGCAAGCAAACCCCTGACTCTTTTATCTATTAGTTAGTTGTAATATAACCTAAGTGATATTGACCGTAGCAATGGAGAATGATTATTGTTACTTTGGGGGTTGTGTCTCAAGTATATATAAATGGATAAACCATAATCCTTGGTGCATGACAAAGTCACATACATCCCCCTCCCTCCTTTCCTTCCTTCCGTCTCTAAACATCTACAGACCAACCATCTAAAGCCAAAGATAGCCCTTCGTAAGAACCTGTGTCAATCCAAATGACTTGTGCTGTTATGGCATCCCTCAGCTTCATGCATTTGTGTAACCATCATTCTGAATTCCATGCTTATCATTCTCTTCCTTTCCTGTTCATATAATTTCATTGTAGTTATATGTCTTCTAAAAGCACATTTATTTTAGTTGTTTTAATCTTTATAATGATGTCATGCTGCATATAATTGTATTGCTAAGATTCATCTATATTGTTGGTTATTCCTGTAGTGTGTTCACTTTGCCTCCTACATAATATTTAATGTTGTGAAAATACCACATTTTGTACATCCACGTTTTGTTCAGGGGCATTTGGGTTGCTTCTAGATTTTTGCTATTTTGGAGAGTTCTGTCATAAACATGTATGTACATATTTCTTAATGCTTTGCTTGTTAATTAACTGCTTGGCAGACAATTTAAATGATATAGCTCCTACTTAAAAGTATTTTCTATGTGCCAAAAACTGTTCTAAGAATATTTACAGATATTACATATATATTAATTACATATGTGTTACATATATATTACGTATTACACAGACATTAATTGACTTGAGCCTCACAACAACCAAACAAGTTAAATATTATTGTTATCTTATTTTACTGCAAAGAAATGCCAAACCACAGGGAAGTTACAAGGTCACACAGCTATTAAGTAGTGAGTGAAGCTTGGGAATCCAGGCAGTTTGGCTTCAGAGTTTTTGTACTATACTGTCTTTCTTGGATCTAAGGACATAAAGGATGGCAACAGTTTATAACACAAAACTTAGTTATTGACCAAAATTTGAGTGTGAGTCTGTCATAATTGGGATTAATCAAGGTACAGTACACCCTGCAATGAGCAATACTGGCAATGCTCATGTATACTATAATTACTCGAAAACAAATTTCATACAAACGTCTTTATTTTTTTATCATGGGTACAAGGCACATAAATTTATTTCAATAGGACAGCTGCTGTTTTTGATGCTTGTTCTCACAATTCCGTGGTGATAGTTGTATTTGTTTGTTCTCATGCTCCTAATAAAGACATATCCAAGACTGGGTAATTTATAAAGGAAAGAGAGTTAATTGACTCATAGTTCCACATGGCTGGGGAGGCCTCACAATCATGGCAGAAGGCACAGGGTATCTTACACAACAGCAGGCTAGAGAGCTTGCACAGGGGAATTCTCATTTATAAAACCATCACATCTCATGAGACTTATTCACTATCACAAGAACAGCACGAGAAAGACCCACCCCATGATTAAATTACCTCCCACCGGGTCCCTCCCAGGACACGTGGGAACTATGGGAGCTACAATTCAAGATGAGATTTGGGTGGGGACACAGTCAGACCATTTCAGTATTTCTCTGTGTTTCTCACAAACATCCCTGAGCACTTTATTCTTATCACCCACCATAGGACGGTCAGGTCCATCTTTCTTCCCCTTTAAGGAGCCCAGGCTTCTCCTAGGCTTCACTGTTAAGGGCACAGTGGGTTCTGGGTGACCCTCATAAAATCAGATCATGAATTTAAGGCAGAGCTGACTTGGGCTCTTACTCTCCAGAGGAGAGGTTCTTAGATGATGAACAAAAATTCTCCTTAGTCAGAAAAGCAGCATCCTCAACAATGTATGGAACTGTGGCAAACATATTAAGCATGTCATTCCTTAAGTTTATATCTGTCACTATGTAATAACCCATGATAAATAAATGTGGTCAAGAAACTATGTTGTCACAGATACATGTAATAGATAAAGACAGGGAGCACAACCGGCTTTTGTTTAACTTTGCAAGGATCAAAACCGTCATCAGAACCACCCTTTGTGTCTTCATTAATTTTTTGTTCATCCTGATTCTGAATGTTTAGTCTCAAGAGGAATTATGAGCCATCAGATTGGATGAGTCATCTTTTAGTTATAATCACAGGAACATTCAAAAATGAAATAACTTTGTTCAGCTGGATGAACCTTATAAAAAGTAAATGACTTCATATACATTTGGCATGAGGCTAATGAGCTATTTTTAGTTTTTCCTGGAATTATCTTACCTATTCTTTCCACCCTCCATGATGCCTGCTTCCATGGTCTCCCTTCTCGGTGCTTTCTTGGTCATGCTAATCAAAAAGGAAAGGGGGAATAAACATGTGGTTTTGATAACCTTCAAATCACTAAGGCAAGGGGGAAAAGGCCCACAAAAGGTGGGTCTGAAAAGTAAGCAACTTTCTAAGATCCAAATAAAGTGTTTTCTAGACAGTTTAATGTTATTTTTATCATGACTTTTCTAATCTACTACTATCTTTTAAAATCTGCATTAGAATATTATTTCTGGATCTCCAATCTTTATATCTATTTTTATGTGGGTATGAATGTATATGTGTCTCAAAAAATTGCAATTCAGTTCTTGAGAACCAGAGAACCCTTCAACCTTTTCTCTTTTTTTTAAGACGGAGTCTCGCTCTGTCGCCCAGGTTGGAGTGCAGTGGTGGGATCTCTGCTCACTGCAACCTCTGCCTCCCGGGAGCAATTCTCCCTGCCTCAACCTCCCAGGTAGCTGGGATTACAGGCATGTGCCACCATGCCCAGCTAATCTTTGTATTTTTTAGTAGGGATGGGGTTTTGCCATGTTGGCCAGGCTGGTTTTGAACTCCTGACTTCAGGTGATTCGCCTGCCTCGGCCTCCCAAAGTGTTGGGATTACGGGTGTGAGCCACTGCGCCTGGCCCAATTTTTTTTTTTTTTTTTTTTTTATAAATAAAAGAAAACTAAAATTACAATAAAGAAACTTACATTTTGTTAACACTAAATGGCAGGTTTCATACAAAGACTAATCATTTTTATTAGGGTAGGAATAATTATTGGTGAATTTTCCACCAATTTTCCAGTGTTGGTAATGCATGTTGTTACTTTTAAATGTGTTTTGTTACTTTTAAAATGAAATGAAAAGACATCTAAATTATAGCATACATGTCTACCTCTACATTTAAAACAATATATTCCGATGATAAGGCAGAAAAATTAACCTACCCTTCCCTAACACAAACTTCCCTTTAATGTCTGTGGCCATCTGTAAATCCTGTCCTCTGTTACCAAACTCCACTCATTTGCTTTTCGAAGTTGAGTTCAAGATCCTCCCAACTCCTCACCTGCCCGTCACCCACATCTCTGCGTTACCATAGGCTCACCACATGTGCCCTTCATCTGACGTTGAATCCTAGGCTCCCTTACAACATTTCTGATGTCACTGCCTTTTCATTTAACTTTTTATATGCATTGCCTTTTTTTTTTTTTTTTTTTTTTTTTAAAAGAAGACTAGTCAAGTGCAGTAGTGAGAAGGGAGAAAGAGTGGAACAAGGAGTTCAGCTGTAATTGACTGAGGTAACTAACTCACTCTGTGGACCAGCCTGCATTGCCTTTCTAGCTACACTGTTAAGTATGTTAAGGAGAGGGACAAAGTCACTTGAAGTTTTTGGCCTCGGTCTCCTCATCTGTAAAATGAGGGGAACCAGGCTTCCGAATGTTGTTAATCTAACACCTATAACTCTTTTTCCCAAGACTGAAGATCCCTAGTAATATTTCAGATTTGCTTTCACTCAGTGTTCCCTGACTCAGAGATCTCAAACCCTAAGGCAGATGCAGAGTGTCCTTCAGTCTTGACGCCTGGGAGCTGTGGATGCCTCGTCTTGCCACATAAAATAACAGCATGCTAGTGGCCAAAAGGCATGAGGTGTTCAAACTTATTCAAAGCGTTCAAACTTTTTACTTACATGATTCTTTAAAATGAGGCAAAAGGGAATTGTTCTGTTGTCAATCGACTGTGTCTGAGTTCTTAGGATTTAAATTAGATCCACATTCCACCCAAATCTTGAAGATGGAATGAATGTGTTTTCCTCTATATTTACCACTCAAGTTTTTCTTTCCTACATGCTGACTGTTTGTGTCATGGTCATGAGATTCTAGCACTGAAGGGGTTTTGGTTTTTGCCTTTGTTCTCTGTGTGAGTGACACAGTGGCTTTCGTGCTGAAGGAGTGAGCTCCTGTCTCCTCAGTTTCAGAACTTGAGTGATGGATTCGTCGTGGCTGCTGGTGGTAACAGTGGGCACTGGCCAGCCTGTTGTTCATACAGCACAGGAGGTGAGCCGGCACAGGGCCAATGGAGAGGTGGTGCTGTCTGATGAGCCTAGGGAAACCAGGTAAACACTGATGTGCTCTCACAGATGCAAAATGAGTCACATTCCTATCAGGACACTGCAAATAAATAGGTGTGCAAAACATAACAAGGATCCTATTCGTCAGATATTTGGAATAACTTTATTTTATTTTTTTATTTTTTTAGAGACAGGGTCTTGCTCTGCTGCCCAGGCTGGAGTGCTGTGGTATGACTATGGGTCACTGCAGTCTTGACTGCCTAGGTTCAAGCCACCTCAGCCTCTTGAGTAGCTGGGAGTACAGATATGCACCGTCACACTCAGCACATTTTTTCATTTTTCTGGTAGAGCTGGGGTTTTACTTTGTTGCCTGGGCTGGTCTTGAACTCCTCATCTCCCATCTCAGCCTCTCCCATCTCATCCTCCCTTCTCAGCCTCTCAAAGTGCTGGGATGACAGGCCTGAGCCACTGTGCCTGGCCCTGACATAAGACTCTTAAGCAGGCCATTTTCTAACAAATTTCATGCATTCTACAATTAAACAAGACAGTAATTATGTGACAGATCTAGACAACTTTTTCATACAGATATTTATTTTTCCAAGTTCAACCAGGGCTAGAGCGGTTTGTAGAAATGTGGAGGTCTAACCAATGCTTCAGTTCACATGGTCTCTTGCTGTACAGCATCAGCCAAGTGAGTTCTAAGTGTCAACGTGCCCACAAAAATTGCAGTGGAAGTGAAACAGATCTTTGGTGTCTAAGAGATTTTTTACTGTGTATTCACTTCCCGTCATCTTTTTGCACTATTTTCTGTCTCAAAGCAATCTGTTCTACATCCCACCCCATCCAAATTCCCAACATATGTTGGGGTTTAGGCAATAATATTTGAGGCAATCGTAGAGTAATGTACAAATGAGTTCGAATGAGGGGCTATTTAACCTCATTTAGAGCTATTTGAAGATTCAGAAATGTACTTCTCACTCCCTGGTCTGTCTTTAAAAGGCCAGGCTTGGTATATCGGCTGCCTATACAGCACACGCGCAAGCTGTCCAACACCACCCTCAGCTGACCGTGCTCCCCGCCACCCAGCTGACCGTGCTCCCCGCCACCTACCCTCTCCTCTGATGGAGTTTTGGTTTCCTATAAAGAGCATCACCATTTTGCTTGTCCAGCCCCAAAACACTGACATCATATCGACTCATAACTCCTCCTATCCTCACGTTGGAGCAGATCCTACTGATACGAACAGAAGCCACAGAAGTTCTAGGCAGAAAAGGGTGAGTCCCCAGGGAAAACCCACCCTCAAGCTGAAAAGCCTGAAACCACGGCCCAAAGTGAGAACTTGTATCCCTCTTTTCCCACTCAAATGTTGCCTTTCCTAAACTACCCGAGCCCTGCCTCACCCCATCCTGTGCCTGTAAAAACCCCAGACTTAGCTGGTAGATGGGACTACAGAAGAATGTCAGAGCGAAGCCTGACTTCAGAGGGGCAGCTTGATGGCATAACTCTGGAGAAGAATCCAGCCAGAGACAGCGGGATTCAAGGGGAAGATTACCTACCTGCCCCGTCCCCTTTTCAGCTCCCCTTCCTGCTGAGAGCCACTTTCATCAGCAATAAAATCCCCCACACTTATCATCTTTCAATTTGTTCATGCAACCTCGTTTTTCCTGGATGCCAGACAAGAGCTCAGGAGCCACCAGTGCGAATACAAAAGGCTGTCACCCTGGCCTTTGCCCTCGCTGGCAGAGGGCAGCTGCCTCACGCAAAAAGGCAGAGGGCCCACTAAGCTGTTAGCACTTAAGCCGTTCGTGGACAGCAGAGGTAAAACAGCACTGTAAGAGCTAGAACAGCACTGTACATGCCCACTGGGGCTTTGGGAGTCGCACGCACCCCCACCTGGACGCTCTCACAGGGCCTGCATGGAGTTTGCTCCTGCCAGTGCCAAAGCGGCTAGCTGGTTCCCACCCTGCTTGCTGGTGCACTCCCTCCTGTGAGGAGTTGAGAGGAGCAGGCTGAGTAAACGAGGCACCCCTGCCGCAGGTCCCGTGAAGCGGTCAGGGAACTATCCTGCATCACTACTATCTCTTTGAAATATCTCCAGAACCCGAACACTTCTCATCACCTTTCATTTTACCACCTAACACCTTAGTCTAATTTTCCAGTAACCTTATGGTTGTTCTCCCTTCCTCCACTGACATCACCTGCGTTCCACTGTTCCCAAAGTATCCAGAGTGATGCTCGAACATCTGAGAGACATCAGGAATTCTCCCATTCAAAGCCCTCCAGCCACCTCCCGTCTCCCCTCCTTTGTCAGCGGGCAGCATCCTCTGTGTCTTGGGCCCTCACTGCATCGCTAGCTCATGGCTACCACTCTTCCTCTTTGTCCTCCAGGCTCGCTGGCCACCTCACTGAGCCTTGGACACTCCAAGCCCACACTGTCCTCTCGCTGGAGCCCCAGGTCTCTCCTTGAGTTCTTCAGATTTATGCTCCAACACCACCGTATCAGAGGCCTTTCCTAACTGACCCATATAAAATGCAGTCCTCCATGTTTCCTTTGTCTTTTAAAAGATTTTCTGCAGAACACTTCTTATCACCTCTCATCTTACATGTTTGCTTTTCATCTCTTTTCCACCATAAGGATTAGCTCAGAAGAGCAGAGACTTTCATTGGGGGAATGTGATTCAGAGGCAGGAAATTTAATCATGGGGTGGAACCTATAAGGATGTTCAGTCCACGTACTGGCATCATGTAGCTCTGCACAGGGTAGTTGGGGAAGGGATGAGTATTACAAATTGCTGAAAACAATATGTACTTTTTTCCTTTCGCAAATGCAAAGAGGTAGTCAGCTTCATCACTTAGGCAACTACAGAAACATTGCTGCTGTGGAAAAGGGTGCAAGAGGAAGTCAGAATGAAACAAGTCAGTGCTTTATAATTTGGTCAACAGAAACTGTAATCATTACTATCATTTAATCATTACTATCATTTAGTTTCCCAGTCATGATATCACAGCCTGGTACACATTAATATTGCCATATGTTCATAGTGCACACCATTATTTGCCTTTGCTGTTTTGTGTGAAACTAGACAAACATCACAATGTGACTTTGGACTCTGATCATTAGCATTGATTTCAAACGGTGCTGAGGCAATTCCGTGAAATTTGGAATCACCACCACTACACATGATCTTAAATTTCAATTCCAGAAATGGGATGGAATAGCCACCCACCTATCCTTAAGTATAATGAAAAAATTACTTTCCTGGTGATAACATAACCTTCATTATTTAAGTGGATATATGGTTGATTTTCTATCTTACATTTAATTTCCTTGGGTTTTGTTAAAATTACGAATGATGAGGCATTGCTTTATCAAAATAATACATTTGCATTTTAACAGATTTTCTTCCACTTTTCTAAAGGAGTATCTTGAATAATGGGAGGAGTCAGCAGGCTAGAGTGCAGGATATTTTGCAGCAGTGTCTTGCTTTGAGCTTCAGGTCATACCATTGCTCCCTCGGCCAGCCTCTGACCCTATCCTTGGACTACACCAGGTTTATATATTGAGTTTCTTGAATACACTTAGGTGGCATCAAGTAGAATAATGGCAGATGTAATGTTTATATAACTTTACTTAAATTTACTTTAGGCTTTTTTTTTTTTCCCACCTCATCAACACACAAAACCTGTAACCTAAAATTTGTGCAGAAATGTGTTTCACAACAGCAACTAAGTATATGGGTGTATTAATCTGTTCTCATACTGCTAATAAAGACATACCTGAGACTGGGTGATTTATAAAGGAAAGAAGTTTAATGGACGTACAGCTCCACATGGCTGGGGAGGCCTCACAATCATGGCAGAAGGCAAAGGAGGAGCAAAGGCATGTCTTCCATGGCAGCAGACAAGAGAGCATGTGCAGGGGAACTCCCCTTTATAAAACCATCAGATCTAGTAGATGTTTTCACTACCATGAGAACAGTTTGAGGGAAACCATCCCTATGATTAGATTTTCTCCACCTGACCCCACCCTTGACACATGGGGATTATTACAATTCAAGGTGAGATTTGGGTGGGGACACAGCCAAACCACATCAACAGGCTTGCTACCTAAACCTCTCACATCGCTTAAAAGTTTAACTTATCTTCAGAATACGTGAGACTATAAAGAAATAAGGAATTGTGTTTTGGGTTATAAGTTAAAGGCTTGTAAATCATTTTTAAAAAAACTACTATGGTATTTTTCACGACAGATTTTCTTAAAATATCAACATTTTCTCATAAATGTCCATGAATTTGTTTGCAAAGAATAAATTTACTTAATCATCAGCTTTTTTCTGCTTTTGGATAGCATTACTAAATAAGTTGTCTAAACTGAAAGAGTGATGTTAAGAGTAAAAGTAGAAGTCATCAGTATTTATGCTGACATAACATGCATAAAATGGGATTATGCCAGGCAATAAGGCAAAAAAGAGATGATGTAACAAAATTCCTTCTATTTTGATATTAATTTATCTCCAGCAATTTATAGCTTTTCTCTCCAAGAAACCCCTCTCCTGTACCCCAACGAGATAGTAAAGTTGAGAAAAGGCCTATAAAAAGGTCAAAGGAACAGACATAAAATAAAAAATAAAATAAATATTTAGCTTAAAAAATAATAAAAAATAATTTAGCCTAGAATAATTAAGACTAAGGAAAATGCAACTGAAAATTAAAATTAGAATAAAACTGGAAAAGTTAACTCTATTTTCCCTAAGCCCTAACTTGCCATGATTAAAATACACCCCATTGTATTTCAAAATTGTTTTGATAGAAATCGATTAAAAGTATTTTATGAAGTGAGTAGAACATTTCTGGAGCTCAACAACTTGAAATACAACAGATCAAAAATGTAGACAGAATCTAAATCCTTTAGAAGCATGCAGGAATGACAGCTCCATCCATGTTTTCCTCCCTCGACTACAAACGGCTTAAAGACAGAGGTCATAAATCAAGTGTGAAAACTACTAAATGCTCAATAGATAGATAATAAATCTTAAGTGCTTAGTAAATGTTGCTGGAACAGGTAACAGAATATTCTGAAAGGAAGTCTATTATTAACAGTCATGCCTACTGTGCCACGTCCTACAATGTGACCTCTAGAGAGAGATTAGAAGATCTTTTTCTACAGCAAGCCACACAGTCAGAGACCTAAGAGAAAGTAGTCCTCTTCTTCTTCTAACAAATAGAAATAGACAGTTCCTGTATCACCAGAGGATTTCATAGAAAAAGTATTTCATAACGAAGATTTGTGATCCTGATTATGGGCTACTTTTAGGAACTGCGGCATCACCTGCTGCTCGGCTTCCAGACAGAGATGGGCCTGGTCTCCCACAACACCTGCTGCTGGGGCAGGCTGGTGAGGTAAGCAAGAGTGAAGATGCTGGGGCCAAGCCAGCTTTGTGAAAAGCCCATTCTACCATATCCAGATGGATCACTTCAGAAAGGGACTTGTCCTCTCTCTGAACCTGCCCACATTTCCTCCTCTAGAAACAGGGATAACAATGGTGCCAACCTCCTGGGGTGGTGGAAGGACCCAGTGGATGAGTAGACACGAAGCACTTAGAAGTGGGTCTGGCATGTACTGCCAAAAATGTGACTCTTGCTGCTATTAAACAGGGAATGTTTCCTTGGTACTGACAGGTGTGACTAGCGGTTGAAACATTTCAGATACAGGTCCCCTTCTTGCCTTGGTCGTTTGTTGAAATGAATTCATGAATCAGGTTTTCTCTTGTATAAATGAGTTTTTTTTTTTTTTAAGGCATGTACTAAATCTTGGTTCGAAGGATGAATTCTTCTGGACTCACATTGCTTCTTTACTTCACTGATGGTGGAGTAAAATCTGTGTTGATTGCACCTTCAGCTGGTGCTTTAGGCTCCAGGAGCAGCAGCCTCCTGAATTGAGTGGGAGCCAGTTCTGACTGACTGGTCTCACCAGCACACCAGACTGCAGGGGCGGGTCAGAGGCCCACGGGGAGGAAACATCAGTGAAGGGAGGACGCTGTGAGCAGTCCACCCCTGCATGACAGATGTCCCTTTATAGAAGAGAGGTGAGAAACAGACTTTGGCAAAGGGAAACAGCAGAGTAGCAAGATGATTTTGATTACTAGTGACATTTAATTGCAATTAGATTTTTAACCACAACAAAAAAGATGATAAAGCTTTCCATGTCTTTTCCATAAAACTGTGTGAGCTTAGGACATTTTAGTGCTCATTCTTCTTGCAACATTACCCACCACAGTTTCACTGTATTGGAAGTATCTAAGAAGAGCTCGTGGCTAGCGTGGGAGCGCCGCTGCCTTCAAACCTAGAAGCGAAGTGCACCCACACCCAGCCACATCAGTGATTCCCTGGGAGTGACCTCCAGGGAGTTGCTAGGAGATGGCCGCTCTGCGTTTCCTTTGATTATAGGACATAACCCTGCCACTGTCAAAATGCCAAAAGAAAAGGGCAGTGATGGCTGGACGTAAGTTTTTCCTGTCACTTCCTGTGAGATATCATTTTGCACAAACGGAGGAGGCTAAGGGAGCCACGGATATCTCCGTAGCAGAAAGATGGCAACTGTTATCTGAGGAAGGCTGGTATCCTCCAATAGCGATCCTGTGTGCAACACGTATTATTTGCTTCATCAAATTGAATCGTATGTTTTAGTAATTTCTTAAAACGCTAGATAGTTTTACATATAGGCATGGGGGGTGGCTTCTGCTTTAAAACCAGGGCTTACACATATAGGTAGAAGCCACATGTGGTCAAAGGAGATAAAGTGCCACAAACTGAGGAGTGCAGTTAGCTGGGCACCCCAGATTGAGGTAAAGTAGAAAAAGACTAATCCTTCTGAGCCCAAGACATTTCACTATGCCACACTATCTCCTGTATATGCAGTTATTAGATAGAGAATTATTTTTCCGTGACAGCCAATATCATGTAGGGCTTAAAAGTCACAACCTGGGTTTACAACACAACTTACTGCTTATTAGCCGCACCACCTGAGGTGAGTTACTTTCTCTCTCTGTATCTTGGTTTCTACAACTATAAAACCGAAATATGTAACAGTAAGTACTTGATAGGATCACCATGAGAATGGAATGAAATCATATATGTATGGCCGGGCACAGTGGCTCATGCCTGCAACCCCAGCACTTTGGAAGGCGGATCACCTGAGGTCAGGAGTTCGAGACCATCCTGGCCAACATGGTGAAACCCCATCTCTACTACAAATACAAAAATTAGCTGGGTGTGGTGGCGGGCACCTATAATTCCAGCTACTCGGGAGGCTGAGGCAGGAGAATTGCTTGAGCCTGGGAGACAGACACTGCAGGAAGTCAAGATCATGCCATTGCACTTCAGCCTGGGTGTCACGGTGTAACTCCGTCTCAAAGAAAAAAAAAAAAGAAGGAGAAGAAAATATGAAATATACTTAGAAAAATAGCTGGCACAGAACAAATGATTACAGGAATATGAGCTATCATTTTCATCATTATTATGAGCAGCACAAACATGATTTCGTTGTGCTCTGAATGCAGCTGAATAGTACTCAGGAGTTTCAGGATAAGTTGTATAAAATTACAAAAAGTGAGACGGTCACCCATCTTGAGAAAAGACAAGTTTGTATAAATAGGGCAAACTACCGAAAGCAGGAGAAGTTCAGGGAAGCCAAGAGAAGCTGAGAAGGTTTTCGTAAATCTCGTGTCTTGTTGGTTGCTGATCACCACCTCATTCTCCATGACAGGTGCACAGTTGGCATACAGGCTACCTAGGGCTGGATACTGACGGGGCATATCCTGTGCACAAGGACACCTATGTTTACTCCACTTAGAAGTCTGAGGTTGTCCTGAATGTCAAGCAACAAAAAAATACACCTCTCTGGGAGAGCTGGGGGCATTCCAGATTCTGGTCATTAACTGGGTGTATCTTTAGGTATCATTCTACCTCCGGACTTCTGCTTCCTCATTTGCAAAGTGAGACAGTCAGACACTCAGGTAATGTTCACTTAATCTCCACCTTAAAGAAAATACTGTTCTGATCTAGCTTTATAAGAGCAGTTGTGCGCTTTAATTTTCTTTGCAGGTTAGCTCTATGCAGACCTGCCATGTGGAAACCTGGAGTTATACATGAGAAACAGGTAAATGATTTACTTTTGCCCTGCAAATGAGTCACACTCTCTACAAACAGATTGTCAAATTCCATTCACTAACAAGCTTGCCCAGTAATTCTAAAATACTAGCTGGTTTTCAAAAAAATCGGTGTACCTGTTCTCTACTGTATAAAGAAAGGTATGTGATAGCATCGTTAAATTGTATGTTTTAGAAACTACTCTGGCAAATAATTTTCTTAGAGAGAGGTTACTGAGAAAAGAGAAAAGAAAAATTTAGATTTTCTGGTTTGGAGAAGCAGCAAGTAAAAGTCACAGTTCTGGAACCAAAGCAAGAAAGCTCCTTGAAGAATGAGGTAATCAGACTTGCCCATAGGGACTCTCAAACCAGCATGAACTGTACACTGCAATTAATTATTAAATGTGATCAAGCTAGGTCAGGCTATACTAACAGAATTCAGGCACGTTTTTTCTCTCCAGCATTTGGTTATCAGTTTTGTGACATATAGAGTAACAGTTATAAGGATCAGTTTCTGCAACTCCATCCCTCAACCTACTTTTTTATTGTAAATAGACTGAATGAGGAGAAAAGGCAAAGAGAAAAAGTGCTATGCTTCAAGAACATTTGTCTTGATATTTTAGTGACAAGCTTGATCAAATTAATTCTATTTGGCTCTGACTAGCTTAGCATGAGATGTTAGATTTTGGCTGCAAATGAGTAGCACTTGACAAGGTGAGAAATCTTCCTTCAGTTGTTGAAATCATCCAAGACGTGTTTCTAATCTACATTTTGAAAACAGAAGCCCTAGTATAATGCAACAGGAATTCTTCTTGCCTATATAACTGGATGCTACTCTAGGCTCTTGCAGGACAGTTATTACACATGGCAGAGAAAGCTACATGTCCTCTTGCACCCAATCCCTCTTCTTACTTTATAATCGAAGTTTCGGCTGAGCACATGGCTTTAGCCAGGCTAAGATTACATTTTTCAATTTCCCTTGTTTTATCACCAAATTTTGACCAGTGGGTGTGAGAGGAAACGCTGTGTGCATCCTCCAAGAGGCTGTGGCCTTAAAGGCAAGAGGCATGCTCTTTGCTTTTCCCCTTCCTGCTGGCTGGAATGCAGAACTGACATCAGGAGCTGGGGCAGTCCTCTTGACCACTATGGGAAGCCATGTGTTTAGCGCTGAGAACTCTATATTCCTTCTAACTGTCTTGGGTTGAGTGACATGTTGGCTATTGAACATATTTCTGGTGGCACTATAACCCAGTAGATCACACCCATGCAAATGCTTTCTCTTCGTTAGGTCACTTCACCTGCACCTCTTTCAAGACTGTATTTCCTTTCTGTGTCTCTCCCTCCTTCTCTTCTTCTCTCCCTTTCTTCCTTCTTTCCGTGTATCTAAGAGATTGGCCTGGGCCGCCGGTACCCAGCTGCTCTGCCTTGTGACTCTACCTTATGTGAAAACTGTGCCAGGTGCCAGAAAACAGTTTGCAAATTATATTTTGGTTTTGAGACCTTGAGGATGCATTGACTGAATTTTGTGACAGGTATTTACATGATCATCTCAGAGAATGAATTGCAGTTTTTTTCACAGTGGAGGTACTGATAATTCACCCCTTGAAATGAGGCAGTGTGGGATGAGCAACCTTGAACCAGGAACTTAAAAGCTTAGATTCCAGCCACGGCTCCGACACATAACCACGTGACCGTAGGCACATCACTTTGTCTCCCTGGGCCTTGATCTTCTCACCTTTGCAGTGGGAATGATACTAAAGTTCCTCATCCACCTGCCTCATGGGATTGCTCAAAGGGTGGTGTGAAACAATCTACCACAAAATACAACTCTGAGCTACTTCCTAACTCTTCCTTTCCCACCTATTCTTTTCTTTTCTTTTTTTATTGACAGAGTCTCATTCTGTCGCCCTGGCTGTGATCTGGCTCACTGCAAACTCTGCCTCTTGGGTTCAAGTGATTCTTCTGCCTCAGCCTACTGAGTAGTTGGGATTACAGGTGCCCGCCAGCAAGCCCAGATAGTTTTTGTATTTTTAGTAGAAATGGGGTTTTGCCATGTTGGCCAGGCTGGTCTCGAACTCCTGACCTCAGGTGATCCGCCTGTCTCGGACTCCCACAGTATTGGGATTCCAGGCGTGGCCACCCGGTCCCCATCTACTCTTTAACTATGACAGGTGTGAATGTTTGACCTCTTTGTAGACAAGAGCAGCGCGGTGACTGGATCTTTGCCCTGCTTTCCTAAGCACATGACAGAACCGGTAGCAGGGAGCCCTTTGAAGCTTCTGCAAGCAAACTTCCTGGAGCAGCCCAGGAAAGTCAGAACCCCTCCTTTTGGTCCCATTCAGTTGGAATTTTGGAAACCAAGCATAATGGAGAAAGAACTTTTTTGGTACAGCCGGAAGATGAACCCTTGGGCACAGTTTCAAAGAAGTCAAATATTTTACTGTAAAGTGGAAGAAGAAAATACCCCGATCTTTCTGCATAGTAAAGTGGTTTATGTTTTGCGTGCATTGGAAAGAAGGGAAAACAAAAGCTGTCTCAGAAGTCGAAATCAATGGCATGAGGAGTGGCACTGCTCCAGAGAGCTGAGGCCTTTCTCTTAGGAACTATAGACTTTCGTTCCGTATAATTAGGCCCTGTGTTGCTCAACTTCCAAATAATTTAGAGAGAATTATCATGTGAGGGTGCATATATATATATATTTTTTTTCCAAAACAACCTTCTCAATGTGTAGCAAAATGTAGTCAGGGAAGAAAAAAAATGGGAAGTTCTTTCGATTTCAGCCAAAACAATCACTTAAGCTCCAAGTCACCGTATAAACACCATTAACAACTGTTAAAAGGTCGTGAGTTCTGTAAGAGATGTTTGGAACAAACAGTACTTCAGAACTACCCACAAAAATAAATAAAAAAGAGATCATATTATGTCACTGGGTCCAGACAGGATGATGAAATAGCTATGATCATGTATAAGCTTTATCTACCTTTCCAGAGAACAGTTTCAGGGACATATGTGTCACTTTCCAAATTTTGTTTAAAAAATATGAAAAACATCTGTGAAATTCTGGTAAGACCACAAGAGTTTCTAATTCTTTGGATCTCAAAATGATTCTTCAGTTCTAATTAGCTATGATAAATTATGTGAATTCTAAATTATTATCATTCGTGTGGGTATTTAATTTAAAAAGTGGCATTATTTGGAAAACAGTCTCTGCAATTTATTCTAATGTAGTTTAACACGAAGCAGCTACATTGCCTCTTTGGATATTTTTAGAAGTGTGAAAATTGTGAATAGAACTTCAGGCTTTGTAGAATGGTACTCTACAATGAATCTGTGTCTGGCATCTGATTTGGGGATAAAAAATTATTGGGAATAGATTATCAGTTCTTCTGAGACAGAATTTTGAGAAACTTGTTGCAAGAGTCTTGTTTGAAGAGTCCACAAGGAACCTCCTCCTTCATACCTATACTATGGCTAAGAATGTTGGCTCTTTTCCCCTTAATTAAAGGCGGAATCACTGATAATATTGTTGATATTAAGTGCCTACTAACCAGAAGCATGAGCTTTTAACACTTTTAATGCCACCCAAAAGCCTACCCAAAGCGCCCAGGAAAATAACCAGTTTTCTAAGATTCAGTATAATTTTATTTTGTTTTGTAGCTAAAATGAGCCAGAGCTGAATTCATGTCATCACAGTGGAAAGAAGGCAAACATCTGAGAAATGAATAAATCTCACAGCCACTGAAAGCATATTGTATTTTGGGCACAACTCTGGCCATAGAGGCAAGCACCTGAAATAACACAGATGCCTTCTCGCTGGTGGTGCGGTGGCAACTTTGCTGAAAACACAGAGACAAGGACTCTTTCACGCTATCTCCCTTAAGAACTTGGAAAACAATTTTATGTCTTTGGAGAATGAGCACCAATTTAGTTTGCGTCATGGATCATATAGAACAGGGTATGTTTTAATGTGCCAAAACCTAAGCAATGTATTTAACAGAGCAATCTATTTCCATGAGGGTCATGAGAAAATAATTCAGAGGCTCTAAGGGAAGCTGGAAGAAGAAGAGAGAAACCATACAAGTGCACTTGAATGGCCAGAAAGAGCAGAGATGCTGACTGCTCCAAGCGGTAGTCTGAGGCTTATTCTATTCATTTCCTTAGAATAATTTCCAGGATTTGTTCAGGCATACAGGATTGGGGGGCTTGAGGTAGGGAGTGTGTCTTACCCATGCTTGGAAATATAACAGCTTTGGAAGTTTTGTAACATTTCTTTTTAAAGCAGGCATCTTTCTAGTTCCATTATCTCTGTAGAGTCGAGGACAAAAAGTAATTCATAGACACAGGGCAGCAAGTTGACCTTTCTTCAGTGAACGTCAAGGTCTCGGGCTCATAAGGAAATTAGGAAGAGGAACCTCAGTATATGAATCCAGGGGCTCCAGCCACGTGGCAGCTACATAT
Organism: Rhinopithecus bieti; assembly: GCF_001698545.2. NCBI lineage: Eukaryota > Metazoa > Chordata > Mammalia > Primates > Cercopithecidae > Rhinopithecus > Rhinopithecus bieti. Next base: position 4,162,782 of record NW_016824749.1, on the reverse strand, counting down.
TTGCAATCACTTTGCTTACTTCAAACTTTTCTTGGTGTGCCATGTACATTAAGAACAGATAACCAAGAAGCAGCCCTTCTCGGTGTTTTTGGCATCTACTGATTAGCACCTGACGTTCCAAGTTATTTCCTCCTCTCCTCAGCAAGCTGATTTCTGCACTGCTGAACAGCAGGAAGTGGTTTCAAAGGTCTGATAAATTAGCCTTTCATTGTTTCAACTTTCAAGTGAAGTTAACAATAAAAGAAGCTTAGTATGAAAAAGATCCAGGGTTTCTTCACCTACCTCTTGTTTCTTATTTTCTTTCAGTATTGGTTTTTTTTTTTTTTTTTTTTTTTTTGAAGATGTTTGTGTGTTTGAGGAAGGAAAACACCAACAATTTAGAACCTAAGCTATGCTGGGACAACTTTTGCATGTTTTTATTGAATACTTGGGATATTCCAGTGCCCAGAGAGTTAAAAAAACGACAGAAGGATGAGCAGCTAGTTAATAGTCTTCATAGCCACCAGTTATCCTTCAATCTCATATTTTCTAGAGTGCTGTGATATTTCCAGAATTAACCCACAAAACAGTATCCTACGGGCCGGCCGGTGATCAGATTGAGTTTGCCTTTGAGGACTCCGGTGGGTGTTTTAACCTAACTTTCCTACCTTTCTTCACTGTCATTTACATTGTTGCCTGAAGGTTCTTCCTAATACCTAGCCAAACTATGGGGGGCTCTGCTGTCTGAGAGGTCAACTTCTAACAATTTAGTGTGACCTCAGGGCCACTCCATGACCTGACTCCATTCTCCTTTTTCACTCCTGTCTTTGGCCACATCTCTCAATTTGCCAGCCTATCTGCTCTCCCTGGAATCCACCATGGACGTTCATGCTGTTTCCCGAATCTGGATGTAGAATTTCCCTGACCTTTTTATTTACAAAATTCTACCCTCTTTCAGGATTTTCCTTTTCCTGAGTTAATTACTGTTTATTTCTGTGTTCTCAAAACACTTTCCTTGAGCAATGCTAAATACTTGTTTCCTTCACATCTTTCTGTTTCTCTCACCACAGCATCTGTGAGATTAAGGATAGTATCTTTTCCACCATTTATCTCACAGCTCCTATTTATCTCTTCAGCATCTTGCATATCTTTCATGCTCAGTGTACTTAAAAACAAAAGAATCATACATAAGACTGTGTTGCCAGTTGATAATTTAATGAAGAGCCTTTTTTCTTTTATCAATTATGGTAAATCTTTGACTAGTTCCAAAATGATTTAGGCAGATCCGTTTTTGAGCATTTCTCCTGTTCATATTTACATTGAACTTCAGCCTTTTTGGGTCAACAGCTAGAAACCATCACAACCTGCTATAATCTGTTAGTTACAAAAGGATGGAAATTATCCTGCAAAAAGTGCCAGGCTGCAGAGGTTCTTGTTTGGAATTATTACACTACTGCTGGATATTCTAACTACCCATTTGTGTTCAAAGGGGAAGCGGCATTTGAGAAAGCTTCTAAATGTGGGTTCTGCCGCCTACCATGTAGAAATCTATGCCAGAGGGTCAAACACACTTGCCATCTAATTTAGCATCCTAATATAGATTCTAACACAGCTTCTTTGACATAGCTAATTTCTCTGAGTTTCAATTTCCTCACCTATAAACTTGGGAGTAACAACTTTGTGTGGCAAGAACCCCAAGTAGTTAATCAAAATTCTAACTTTGTGCTTGGACATAGGGATTGATCATAAATGTGGGCTATTATTGTCTTGATCTTTGTTTTTGTGTTGTCCATATAGTACTTATTAATATTGCTACTAATTTCAGGTTCATCATTTCTGTCATTTTAATTTTGTTTTGTCAAATAAATTATCATAAATAATCTTTTAATTGGCCCTCCTGTCCCTAGTTCTCCCCCTAATCTTGATCTCTTTCCTTTGTTTAATTCCAAGCTGCAATTGCAAGGCTAATATTTTGAAAGGAACACTGACTTCACATTATCTATTAATAAATTGTAAACCAAGCCCAACACAACATGATCCTAACCTAATTTTCAAGAATTTATAGTCTATTTTCCTTCTCAGTTTTTGTTTTTTAGTCAAACTGAACGTTTTGCTGCTCCTTTTTATGTACATTTCATGTTTTAGCCTCCATCTGAGGTTAATCAGCACATTTTAACCAGTTGCCTATATTGCGTCAGATATTTTCTGCGTCGTAGGAGTGTCAAGATAATCCAAACAAATCCCTGCCTTCCAGGAGCCCATGACTAGTGTGGCGAGGCAGGTGTGATTTTGATTCAACTTTTGCGAGATGTTTTATTCGTTGAGATGACTTCTAATTACTCTTAAAATCACACACATTTTTAGAGTCCATCTCAAAGCAGTCCCCTGTGAAAACTACATAAATCCCTCTCACTCATTTAAACTAATAGAGTTCCTTTGCCGTGCCGCTTCATCTTGTCTTACTTTATGTTATTCGCGTTGGTGTTTTCTGGAGGGCAGGGGTCATGCTTTATTCACATTTGTGTTTTTTCATCGCACCGTATGTATAACAGGCTTGCAATAAATATGTGTTAAATATCAAAGGAATGTAACAGGACAATTTGACTTTAAATAGAACAATACCCAAAGTTTTCACGGACCATTTTTCAAAAGACCCATTCCCCCAAGATACTTAGCCTACAATGCTTACTTTATATAAGCTCCGTTACTTAAGCTAACAAACGATAGTTCTGGAAACCTCATATACAGAAACATAAGGATATTTAGATGAATAATATATTATACATATAAAATATAGTTTGTTACATCACCAGACTTGGCTTGAATGGACAAGAATATTGCTTGCTTATTTTCTTGATGTTCTTTCCTTACACGGTTTGTTCCACAAATGTATAAATATTAATATATTAGAAAGTTATAGAAACAGATGCAGGAAAAATAGACAGACACAAATAAAGCATGGAAGCCCGGACATAAACCAGGGATTTCAGAAATAGAAGCTGTGGAGATGTGTCTGGGAGGAGGGTCTGTTTTAGCACATTTGGGCATGCGTCTTTAAATAGGAGACACATTTCTGGAAGGAACATAGGGTCCTGTGGGTAAAGTATTGGGTTGCCTTGTTTTATATTTACTTGAGGCTATTACAGAGAATCCACTACAGAGTAAAGGGAGAGCAAAACCAAGCGACTTTGGATTTAGGGACATTAAGTATGCTTTGAACAGATCAGAAGCCCTGGACAGACGCCACCACAAAAGCAGCAGCATCTGGAAGTACACGTGCTCATCTCTTTGTATGGCTTGGTGTGATTTCCATGGTTACTAAACGAGTCATTCACTTCAGCCTACATTGATGTGATCAAAATAGCTTCATCAGAGCAAATTCTCATCCCCTCTGAAGAGTGGACAGATTCTTATGGTTGTCCACGTTTGCATTAACTACCCTACTGCTTATGTGGTCACAATTACAGCTAACCAAATAGGTGTAGTCAATGGATTTTGTTAATGATGTACCTTCAAAGTAACAATACTCACATATAAGTAGAAGTTAAAAGGATTTCAACAAATTAGGTAATTGGCTTTTTAGCTATAAGTTTGTGTCGGGCATTTATAATGAGCAAATCTTATTTATTTCAATGTGTTTGTTTTGAAATTAGTGACAGGTTAATAACTGTGTTATCAGATTAACAAATTAAGCTTTTATCAGTTCATCTTTACATTAAAAGAGAAAAGCCTGAAGACATTATTAACTTCATTTCAACAAGCTTCTGTAAATAAATAGGTTTTCATTAGGAAACCAGCCTTATTTATCAAGGTTATTAAACCATTATGTAACAGAAAGCATGATTTCCAAAAATGTCCTATGATTAGGCTTATTTTGATACAACCAGGTTTGCTACACATTTGAACATAAATCAAGACAAATAACTTGTTCAGAAAAAATAAAACCTCAGAAAAATGCACCTCAGTCACTGTTTTGAGTTACTGATTAATGTTTGTCCCTGAATCTGCTCCAGACAGATTTTATGTTTTCTTTGATGACTTTCACTGGAATATGGTTGGCTTTTATGATTAAACGCATCCTTATGGTATAATCCTTGACTAGGAGGTAGATATTGAAAAACACTTAAAATATACATGGTCAATTTCTTATAATTAACTTTTTTCAGTAAACTTATGGAGAATAACTTTTGTGGTGATTATTAGAATGTTCAAAAACATATTTCTATTGTGAAAACCAGGTGCTTGCTTTCTGAGTGTGCGGGTTTATTCAGCCTGCCCAAGAACTGGATTCAGCTAAGGTTCTCCCTTCCATTGTGGAGCCTGGAAGATTTTATGCAAAACCAGTGACTGTGTTCCCCAAAGAAGTCTACTGAGTAGCGTGCTGGAGAGAAGCTGACCAGGAATCCACGCTTTCAAGCTCTGGTTCTACCATCTGTTACTTAGGCAAATGTTTTCACCTGACTGTAGGGTTAATTAAGGCTTTGGGCTTGCCCCCAGAAACCCCGTATTTGTGGATGGGAATCACTTGAAAGTATTTTCCTAGGGTCCTGTCTTAGCCATTCCATCTACCTCTAGCAATCTTGATGGCTCTTATGCTCTAGATAAATACTGATAATACTTCTTTCACCATCTGTTTTATGTAAGCATGGTGGTCGGTAAGATTATTTTTAGTGGAGCAGCAAAACCACAGGGCCTTGTTTCTAAATCTGGTCAACCGAATGCCTTCTGTATTCACCTGTCATCACAAAATGATGCACGGGAGCACTAATTATTTTAATCAGAGTCATTCCTAATTCTAAAGTTAATCATGGCGATTCTCAGATCAGGAAGAAAATTAATTAAGATGCAATACTATTTTCTTGTCTCCCAGGGTGACATCTCCCAGGTTTCTCATTAAATCGCCCATTTAGTGTTTGGTTTCAGTGCTTTGGAGCCAGGCAGACCAGATGCAAACCTCAGCTGCATGTCCCGTCTGCTCCCTGAGCGGGCAGAGATGATGGCCTTGCTCCCAGCGGCATCTCCAGCCCTGGAACTGAGCTGGCTGCACATGAGGAGCCAAAGGCATGTTTTCTGAGGGGAGTAAGTGGAAGAATGAAAGAAGTCAGCCCTTCCATCTCTTCTTCCTTAGCTGTAAAATAGGATGACAACACCTATTTGCCAGTGGTTGTTCTGAGACTTAAATCATAGATGTAATGCATTTAGTACAGTGAATGGGCACATGATAAGAATTCTATAAATGGTAGTTGTTCATCTTCCTACAGGAAGGGCAGATCTCTGAGTCATAGAAATTGCTTCTTATTTCCCACTTTCCTTTATTTCCTTATGTGGTAAAGTATAAGTTATACGTTCTACTGGTATTCAACAAGGAAAACTCTTGCTCAGGGTAATGTGCTACTAACTTTTAAGTCTGCCTATTTTAAAATGACAGAAAATCTAGTTTTTTCATTAACTTTCTACTCATCTGTTTCCAGGCCTGCTCAGCAAATCCCCACTTTCAGAGGACTGCCCTCTAAGGAACTATAGACAGGGTTTCCATCTGTATTTCCATTTTCTGAGTAAGTAACGAGGGGAACTAGACTCTCAGGGCCTCCTCTACCTGCTTCGTCCTTACGGAGCTGATGTGGGGAGAACGCTCTTCACTGTCCGGTCTAGTGATGACCACACTTCTGTAGCCACGTGGATCTGTGTACTCAAGGTCAGTTAATTCCAGAAAATCATCCAGTCTCATGTTTGCTCAGATTCCCTAATTTCTACTCTGTGAAATACAAGGAATGGTACAGATCTTCAGTTTGCTGGGGGAGTGCTTCATCACTTCTCCTCTCTTTCTTTTTACTTAGTCTAATGACTCAGATTCCAGATGGGTCTGTCTAAGTTTAGGATTATCATGATCTACTTTGTAGAGAGAAAAGAAAACATTTCTTGTACAGTACAACTTATGTAATTTTTTTTTCAGGGAAGTGAGAAAAATATAACTCAGTGTAGAAGAATTTTTGGCTTTAACATTAGATGTCAATGTTTTGTATTCTGTCATTGGGGTGTGTTGTAATTTACTTATTTACTGTCTCATTCTCTCTGTAGCTAGTGAAGTTTACATTTTCAAAGCATGTTTTAATGATATGGAAAAATATTCTCAAAATAGTGACATGCAAGTGCAAGGTACAAAACAGTACAGTGTAATTCTAATTTTGTTTTTTTAAAGGTCAATATACTTTCTTTTTCTTTTTTTTCTTGGAAAAGAAATATTCCTAAGAGTTCATTTTATCATCTGGAGAGTGGGTTGAAGTTTTGTAAATTTAATTTCTTCATTATAGACTGTATTCTTTTAATAAAAGCTTTTCTTTGGTGTCACCCATTGTGTGCAGCACTGAGCTGGGGCCCTGGAGCCCTCGTTATTGTCCATCTGGCCGCACCACGGTCAGCACTGCTCTCAATGAATTGTAACAGAATACTGATGACTCAGCATTTCTGCTGCTGACAGGAAGTCCTTGAGCAAGTCTCTTTGCAGTTCCTCCAAAAACGGATGCTCAGGGACTCCTTGGGTGAACTGCTGCAGGCCATGGAGAGGACAACCAGGTTGCAGTAGTCAGTTTGTATTGGGCTATCCCAGAGCTAGAACAAGGGAACAGGTTAACCCCTAGAGTCCCGGAGGTCACAGACTTGGGCAGGTCCAGGTGTTAGATGCAGCTCTGCCTTTGGAGCTGGACATCCTGGCTGCCTGCTGGGAACAGGTGAGTATGTATCGGCCAACGTGAAGCCGCGAAAGGCTTCATCCTGACGTAGCTGCAGATCAGGCTCTACCCAAATTGCATTGTTACTGATGAAATCATTGTTTAAAAAACCAATGGAATCTATGTGAGCATTTTGCTCATGGAGACCATTCAACAGAATGCTGTTCTTGAAGAACAAATGACTCATGCAAATGAGTAGTCTCTTTCTTTTTTTGAGATAGAGTCTCGCTCTGTCACCCAGGCTGGAGGGCAGTGGCATGATCTCAGCTCACTGGAAACTTTGCCTCCTGGGCTCAAGCAATTCTCTTGCCTCAGCCTCCTGTGTAGCTGGGATTACAGGGGTGCACCACCATGCTCGGCTAATTTTTGTATTTTTTTTTAGTAGAGAGGGGGTTTCACCATGTTGGCCAGGCTGGTCTTGAACTCCTGACCTCAAGTAATCCACCCGCCTCAGCCTCCCAAAGTGCTGGGATTACAGGCGTGAGCCACTGTGCCTGGCCAATGACAATTTTCTAGGTTTTTCTCATGGTCAAGCAGCCATGATCTTTTAATAGCTTTGTTTTATTTTAACTCAGTCCCAACGGTTAATTTAAATCCTTTCTTTCATCAGTGATACAAAGAGCTAACTTCACTATGGTCTTATCTTGATAGAGTCAAATGCAGAGGCTCCAATGCTGCCCACTGGAGGAGGAGGAGCTGGAACTTAGGAAAATAGCTCAGAGGCTTCATGCAAATGAGGACGCTCAATTGGCTTCTCTTGAAAATACTTTACAAATCATTTTCTCTTGTTTCTACTTGCCAAAATATTTATAAAATGTCTTTGCCCTGTCACACCTTACTAAGCCTCTTGGTATTTATTTTTTCAGTGAAATTCTTTGATGCAAGAACCAAGCACTGGCTTTTAGAAAGTGTTCTCTCCCCCTCCCTCCCTGCCTCTCTCTCTCTCTCTCTCTCTCTCTCTCTCTCTCTCTCTCTCTTCTCTATCTCTGTCTCTCTGTCTCACTCTAGATACACAATCAAATCAGTGTGCAAATGGAGGACCAAGAGTATCACAAAGTTATTATTGTAACTTGTGGATAATACATTTCAAAATCTGAGGTCTGTGCTCCAATATCTGACCTCCTTTTCTGAAAACATGCACATGTGAAACCTGATTTACAACTGAGGAAGTTAAACCTTTCCTTTGAAAGTAATATATCAGTAGAAAATGGAAAGTCCCATGGAGATTGGTGATCTTCTAAATTATTTGCATGAGAATAAGTAACTCCCAGGCATTCTGTAACTCTCCAAAGTCAGAACAATCAAGAGGACACATCAGGCTTTAGAAAAACTCATTCCCTTGGAAGATAATCTCAATAGCATATGTGAATAGGAAGCACATCAAAGTGTGACAGAGAGAGTGTCAGAGAAGAGTCACCTATTACAAGCATGATCATATTACTTAGGAAAAAGTAAGTTCCAGGGTTATGTGGATATTCATATAGAGATTTTCCAGGGTTTTAGAGGTTCACGATTTCTCAGGGAGACCAAAGTGCCTGCATGACTGTGAGGGGTTCTTAGTCCTCTGGGGTCTGGTTTCACTTAGAAATAGCCTGGACCACATGGGTCAGTCCTCCCCAACAGACATTAGGACCCCTCCCAGGGCCCTTGCAGAGTCGGTCGGTTCTGTGGATGTGGGAAGGGGTGAATGTTGGGTTTGGGAATCAAAGGCTGTGTGTTGAGCTTACGGTAGATAATTTGGAGCTGCTTCTTGCTTAGAGATGACCCAATAGCCAGAAGTAGCTATTGTGGGCAAATGGTGTTTCCCAAAAAAGGTATGTTGAAGTCCTTCCTAACCCCCAGTACCTGTGAGAGTGATCTTATTCAGAAACAGGATCTTTACAGATGTAATCAAGTTAATTGAGGTCATACTGGAGTAAAGCAAGCCCTAAATCCAATGACTGGTATTCTTACATGGAGAGAGAGATTTGGAGACAGATCCATAGAAAGAACATTGTGAGACAATGCAGGCAGAGATGGGTGATGCTGCCACAAGCCAGGGACTGCTGGCAACCACCAGAAGTGGGAAGAAGTGAGGAAGGATTCACTGCTGGAGCCTTCACAGGCAACCTGGCCCTGCTGACACCTTGATCTCAGACTTCTACACCCCCACACAGAGTGTGAGACGATAGATTTCTGTTGTTTTAAGCCACCCAATTGGTTGCACTTTGTTGCAGCAGCTCTGGAAACTGATACAGTGGCTCAAACAGAGCCTCTAGGTGTCTCTTCTTTTGCAATCCAAAGACTGCACCAATGTGACCTGAAGTGGTAAGAGAACTAAAAAAATTTGCTTTTGGGGAGATAGATTTGGGTAAATTTCTCTGTGCTGCGTTAGATGAGTGACATATGGTAGTAGTAAAATCCAGATAACCCTCGACTGTGATTTCAGAAAGAGAGAGCCAGGAGGCCTGGGAGCCAGCAGGCCAGCAGGGGGTCCGCCCACTGGCCCCGAAACAGTGCACAGTGACATTAGAGCAAGGGCCCATCCTGTGCTTCTCTGGAGCTCCATGGAGCAGAGCCAGGTGGAGGGGCAGGAAACTGCACATTGGTGGGGTGGAGGGGCTTGGAAGGGCTGAGACAAGGTGTGTGCATGGGCATAAGGGCGTTCCTGGTCCCCTGTGAAGCGTCAGGGACCAAGAGGCAGCCTCTAGAAGAGGCAGACACTATATGGGAAGGGAGAAGCAGCATGAAGGAATGTGCTTTAGCACAAGGGGATCAGTTACAGATTCCTCGCCATGTTCCTTAGACCCGCGGCCTGATATTCCACTCCGAAAGAAGGCAAAGAATTCAAAAACAATCCCTCTGGGAGAAAAAAGGAGTTCTCTTGATATCCTTGCTTTCTCCTGGCCTCACTTTCTCTGATGTTCCCCTGGCCTCTTGCAAATCAATCAGCCTACATCAAGGGTATCTATGACATGCTGCTGGGGGCGGCACAGAAGTGAATGTCACGGAGACATCAGGGCACGCGCATATGCTTTGGCGCCCACCGTCTTATTTTCTTAACTGATTGGGAAATCTTTTTGTTAAAGTGCACGCATTAAATTTCTTCCTGGCCTCATCAACCCCAAGCCCAGGCCGTGGCGGTTTCCCATGTGGACAGCGTACCTTCTGAAGAAATGCACCCAGATCAGAATGGTATACGAGTCTGTCCTATTCTGGCTCTAGAAAAGAAATGTCACAATAAATAGGTGGGTGGGATGCTGCCCCACACTTCCCCAAACAACCAAAACAGCAGCAAGATCGAACTGGGGACAAGGTTATCATCATACACTCTTTTCTTTACATAGTTTGATGCCTACCTGCTTCTCAGGACAAACACTGTGGAAAGGAAACTGGGTGGATACTTACAGTTTTTAGTTTGTTACATATTACAATTAGTCACCATTAGCTAATTATATGGAAAAGGGGAAATCTGGCTGTTTTACCCAGAGTTGGTTTCAGGTGGGGGTGAAGCAGGCAGTGTGATACTGGCAGCCCCATGGTTGGTTTTGCTGATTCGGTTTCTCTTTCCTTGCCCCCTATTTAATACAAAATTCCTCTAACGAACTTCCTGTGTGACCACTGGTCAGCATTTTAATAGAATGGAAGCATGTAGCACGGCAAAGACCATAGTGTTAATATCCTTCGCATCTGCCATTCCCACCTCCTCCTTGCTTTTCCAGTCCTTTCCAACTCTGCACAGGATGAGGGGGAGAGGAGGGAGAGAGGAAGGGTGAGAAGGAAGCAAAGTCATTTCCAGCATTTTAAAGTCAGCTCTCCCAAAACGCTCTCTCTCCATACCCTTCTACCTACTGGGGCTCCAAAGCCTTCCCTCTACCTGAAACCACTCAGGCTGCAAGGAAGCCTCTTCAGGTCCCCCTCGTCCTTGATCATTACACCGACTCTTGAGGAGCCTTTCTTTCTCTAAATTTGGCAACAAACTTCTGTTGCGGACTCTTCTCACTATTGGAATTCCCTTTCAGGGACTGCTCTCTGCAACTTATGGGGCTGCAGCAGCTTATCTGACCATTTAAGGCTCTACACTGTGCAAACAGAAAAGGAGCACACTCCTCTCTCAGACACATTGTAAGAAATTATATGCAAGCCCTGTGCATTTTCAGAACACAGGATGGACCCTCATGGGCAGGAATGTGAGACTAGGTAGGAAAAGAGGGTCATGGGATGTGGGGGAGCTGCCTGAGGGCTGGTAGGAACTTGCCAGGGATCCTCATATCCCTTCATGAGACAGTTGCCTCATCAACCTATTTCAAGGGATGGCCCTGATTTCACGGTGAAAAGCAATGCATGTTTCTGCAGATACATCAATGCTCTAACAGTAACATGTTCTCCTAACAGTAACATGTTCTCCGCTTTGACATCCTAGGAGATTGGCTTCCATTGAATCATAGTAAACTTTTTTTTTTTTTTTTGCTTCTTGGCAGAATGTTATTTGCAGATATCTGCAAATTTGGGAGGAAAGCTTTTTTTTTCTAAATGGAACTATCCTGAAAACAAAGGGAAAAAAGGGTAAACACACACACACACACATGCTCACACAAACACACACACACAAACACACACATACACACATGCTCACACACACACAAACACACACATACACACATGCTCACACACACAAACACACACACACTCACATGCAAGCCTTCCCCAAATCCTTCCAAGTCTTCATTCTATTTAAGCTGTTTATAAATAATATCTGATGATAATCTCATTGAAAATGCATCTGTTTTCATGTTAATTTTGTTAATTTGAGATCCCTAAACGATATCACAAAATACTGTGTGTATGTTTGTGTGTGTGTGTGTGTAATGTACATTTGTGTGTGTGTGTAATGTACATTTGTGTGTGTATGTGTATGTGTGGGTGTAATGTACGTTTGTGTGTGTGTATGTGTCTGTGTGTGTAATGTACATTTGTGTGTGTAATGTACATTTGTGTGTGTGTGTAGTGTACGTTTGTGTGTGTATGTGTGTGTGGGGGTGTAATGTATGTTTGTGTGTGTGTGTGTGTGTGTGTAATTTTGTCCCCTTAGTCCGTGATGAATTAAAATAAGTAGTTTACCTATAGATAACTAAAATTCTATACATGTCTTCGTGAAGTTTACCTTATTTAACAGTTGCAATTAACACATATCCCAGAAAAATGTTTACATTTTATTTTTAGTATAATCCTAATATTGCTGAGTTCCCAAACACAATTACTTATTGCAGCCAACACCTACTGTGCTTACTATGACAGCAAGCTCTTTCCTACGTTCTTATATCAATACCACACAAGGCAGGGCCTGCGATATTTCTGATTTGTGGATGGGGAAGCAGAGCCATAGACAGGTGCCAAGTCACCTGTCTCCCCACAGACAGCCTGACTCAGACACACTCTCCACTGCCACAGCACAAGGGACCCTTGTCATCATCCCACAGTTTGCCTTGGCATTGCTTCTTAGGTGCTTAGAGACGGTCAGTGAAGAAGCAATCGCGACAAACTTTGTGGTTTTGTCATCCTCAGAGATGACCAATCTTCATGAAGTTGCTGTTGTGCAAGCCTGGGCTTCTATTAAAATAAAACAGCGTGCTTGGCACCTAAGGCAGTTGCAGAATAAAAGCAAGCAGCAAACTGATGTTCTCACTTAAAAGTCTTTCCTGGCCTGTGAGTACCCTGGGCCTACAAAGGTGAAAGAAGCCTGACGTCAAAGGAACTGGGCATTCTGGAGGTTCCTGGGCAGACCTGAGACTCCAGAGAAAGTAGGAAGAGAAGGCAGATTTTCAGGAAAGGTTGAAGCCAATGTCAGTTAATGATGGCAGTGTTCGTTTCTGTTTGCATACCTTTAACAGTCTAAAAATGGGGCTTCAGACACTATACCTTTCCTAAATGAAACCAATGCCTGCTTCGTTACAGGCACATGGTACGTACTGTGGGTGACATCCAGCCCCTTCAGTTTTCCAGAGTCTTTCCTGGGGTCTTGCTTGGCTCAGGGCCACTGGGACACAACCCACCTGATGACACCAGGGTGTGTCAAGCCTGTGGTCAAGGTTCACGCGTCTGTGTGTGCCACAACCACTGCAGAGGGGAAAGACTTCATCCGCACAACATCCTGCCCTCAGCAGGGACTTGGAAATCAGGAACCCGATAGTCCATAGTCAGGAAGACTGAAAGGCCCCCCAGCAGGCAAGGCCACTCCGTTTTACTAAACAATCCCGTACCTACTGGCATGGTTTCTCCCTGTGCTAACATTTCTCCTTCAAGTTGGCATGCCAAGTAAAGCACAGTGAAAAATGTCTGAGTTCCGGGTTGCTCTTAGCAACATCTATGAGTCTGAGCTTCTAACCTCCTTCCCTATAGAACAGTGCCTGAAGGAAGAACTGGCAGTGTTCACTGGCATCGGAATTGCCCACGAATTTTCCCTTTTCAGCAATTATTTAAGTGCTCCAAAAGCATTGTTTCTTTACTGTTTTCAAGGCAAGATAGAAGGAGAGGTTAATCTTGCGTAGAATTTCCTCTGCTTTCAAGTTCCAAGTTGGGGGTGTAAAGAGGTTTGATAGAGAAGAACCGCAGCTGCCCAGGCCTGACTGCAGGAGAAGGCAAAGTGGCTGGGGACAGGGGGTGTGGAGAGCAGGTGGTCTCCCCTCTCCTCTATGAGAGTCAGGAATGTGTCTCTCCTTTACTGGACCCATTGCCCTCCCTGGATGGCTGTACCATTTAGGGAGGCCTGTGCTGACAATACAGGTGCAATTCAAAAGAAATTCCATTAAAATAAAGTGGGCAGTGGGGAGCCAAGGGGAATTCTGTCATGAAACCTAAACCCTAAAATACTGTCTGGTCAAAACCTAGACAGCCCATAAGGCCCATGAGAGCTCGGAGACCCTGCTTCTGATGCCTGGGTGGGGAGCTGAGGGGTGGGGCCGTGAGCAGGGTCTCAGCCCAGCCAGGAAGAAGGTGGCTGCCTCTGCGGGGATGGGCACTGCAGCGTGGTGGGCAGATGTGATGAAGGCAAGGACTTTCCCACTGACCATGCAAAATCTTCACGAAGTCAGGGTCTGTCCACGGTCTAAAGATCGAGACCTCATGTTGAGTTCTGAGGTAAAATGGGAAAACAATTTTAACAGCACAGTGAAGTTTCCTGCCAATAAGCAAATGCTTCCGCCCTCCGCTCAGCTACAGAAACATTTGGGAGCTCCAGGGAGGAGGCAGAGGAGCACAGGCGCTGCCAGTGTGGGCCACGCTCAGGAGTCCCTTCACAATGGCAGTAACCCTGCTTCGTNTTTTTTTTTTTTTTTGCTTCTTGGCAGAATGTTATTTGCAGATATCTGCAAATTTGGGAGGAAAGCTTTTTTTTTCTAAATGGAACTATCCTGAAAACAAAGGGAAAAAAGGGTAAACACACACACACACACATGCTCACACAAACACACACACACAAACACACACATACACACATGCTCACACACACACAAACACACACATACACACATGCTCACACACACAAACACACACACACTCACATGCAAGCCTTCCCCCAAATCCTTCCAAGTCTTCATTCTATTTAAGCTGTTTATAAATAATATCTGATGATAATCTCATTGAAAATGCATCTGTTTTCATGTTAATTTTTGTTAATTTGAGATCCCTAAACGATATCACAAAAATACTGTGTGTATGTTTGTGTGTGTGTGTGTGTAATGTACATTTGTGTGTGTGTGTAATGTACATTTGTGTGTGTATGTGTATGTGTGGGTGTAATGTACGTTTGTGTGTGTGTATGTGTCTGTGTGTGTAATGTACATTTGTGTGTGTAATGTACATTTGTGTGTGTGTGTAGTGTACGTTTGTGTGTGTATGTGTGTGTGGGGTGTAATGTATGTTTGTGTGTGTGTGTGTGTGTGTGTAATTTTGTCCCCTTAGTCCGTGATGAATTAAAATAAGTAGTTTACCTATAGATAACTAAAATTCTATACATGTCTTCGTGAAGTTTACCTTATTTAACAGTTGCAATTAACACATATCCCAGAAAATGTTTACATTTTATTTTAGTATAATCCTAATATTGCTGAGTTCCCAAACACAATTACTTATTGCAGCCAACACCTACTGTGCTTACTATGACAGCAAGCTCTTTCCTACGTTCTTATATCAATACCACACAAGGCAGGGCCTGCGATATTTCTGATTTGTGGATGGGGAAGCAGAGCCATAGACAGGTGCCAAGTCACCTGTCTCCCCACAGACAGCCTGACTCAGACACACTCTCCACTGCCACAGCACAAGGGACCCTTGTCATCATCCCACAGTTTGCCTTGGCATTGCTTCTTAGGTGCTTAGAGACGGTCAGTGAAGAAGCAATCGCGACAAACTTTGTGGTTTTGTCATCCTCAGAGATGACCAATCTTCATGAAGTTGCTGTTGTGCAAGCCTGGGCTTCTATTAAAATAAAACAGCGTGCTTGGCACCTAAGGCAGTTGCAGAATAAAAGCAAGCAGCAAACTGATGTTCTCACTTAAAAGTCTTTCCTGGCCTGTGAGTACCCTGGGCCTACAAAGGTGAAAGAAGCCTGACGTCAAAGGAACTGGGCATTCTGGAGGTTCCTGGGCAGACCTGAGACTCCAGAGAAAGTAGGAAGAGAAGGCAGATTTTCAGGAAAGGTTGAAGCCAATGTCAGTTAATGATGGCAGTGTTCGTTTCTGTTTGCATACCTTTAACAGTCTAAAATGGGGCTTCAGACACTATACCTTTCCTAAATGAAACCAATGCCTGCTTCGTTACAGGCACATGGTACGTACTGTGGGTGACATCCAGCCCCTTCAGTTTTCCAGAGTCTTTCCTGGGGTCTTGCTTGGCTCAGGGCCACTGGGACACAACCCACCTGATGACACCAGGGTGTGTCAAGCCTGTGGTCAAGGTTCACGCGTCTGTGTGTGCCACAACCACTGCAGAGGGGAAAGACTTCATCCGCACAACATCCTGCCCTCAGCAGGGACTTGGAAATCAGGAACCCGATAGTCCATAGTCAGGAAGACTGAAAGGCCCCCCAGCAGGCAAGGCCACTCCGTTTTACTAAACAATCCCGTACCTACTGGCATGGTTTCTCCCTGTGCTAACATTTCTCCTTCAAGTTGGCATGCCAAGTAAAGCACAGTGAAAATGTCTGAGTTCCGGGTTGCTCTTAGCAACATCTATGAGTCTGAGCTTCTAACCTCCTTCCCTATAGAACAGTGCCTGAAGGAAGAACTGGCAGTGTTCACTGGCATCGGAATTGCCCACGAATTTTCCCTTTTCAGCAATTATTTAAGTGCTCCAAAAGCA
The DNA here is from genome assembly GCF_001698545.2 of Rhinopithecus bieti. Classification (NCBI taxonomy): domain Eukaryota; kingdom Metazoa; phylum Chordata; class Mammalia; order Primates; family Cercopithecidae; genus Rhinopithecus; species Rhinopithecus bieti. The sequence continues at coordinate 4,146,739 of NW_016824749.1, read as the reverse complement.
TTGTTTCTTTACTGTTTTCAAGGCAAGATAGAAGGAGAGGTTAATCTTGCGTAGAATTTCCTCTGCTTTCAAGTTCCAAGTTGGGGTGTAAAGAGGTTTGATAGAGAAGAACCGCAGCTGCCCAGGCCTGACTGCAGGAGAAGGCAAAGTGGCTGGGGACAGGGGTGTGGAGAGCAGGTGGTCTCCCCTCTCCTCTATGAGAGTCAGGAATGTGTCTCTCCTTTACTGGACCCATTGCCCTCCCTGGATGGCTGTACCATTTAGGGAGGCCTGTGCTGACAATACAGGTGCAATTCAAAAGAAATTCCATTAAAATAAAGTGGGCAGTGGGGAGCCAAGGGGAATTCTGTCATGAAACCTAAACCCTAAAATACTGTCTGGTCAAAACCTAGACAGCCCATAAGGCCCATGAGAGCTCGGAGACCCTGCTTCTGATGCCTGGGTGGGGAGCTGAGGGGTGGGGCCGTGAGCAGGGTCTCAGCCCAGCCAGGAAGAAGGTGGCTGCCTCTGCGGGGATGGGCACTGCAGCGTGGTGGGCAGATGTGATGAAGGCAAGGACTTTCCCACTGACCATGCAAAATCTTCACGAAGTCAGGGTCTGTCCACGGTCTAAAGATCGAGACCTCATGTTGAGTTCTGAGGTAAAATGGGAAAACAATTTTAACAGCACAGTGAAGTTTCCTGCCAATAAGCAAATGCTTCCGCCCTCCGCTCAGCTACAGAAACATTTGGGAGCTCCAGGGAGGAGGCAGAGGAGCACAGGCGCTGCCAGTGTGGGCCACGCTCAGGAGTCCCTTCACAATGGCAGTAACCCTGCTTCGTGAAATGGACACCCTACGGGATGGAAAACAGTGAGAGGGAAGCCACGGCATGAAGACGCAATAATCACAAAACGTTTCTGTGCTTTCCACGGCTTCCTTAACATCTGCCCCCACTTCCAAGTCAATCGAGGCAGCCTGTTTATGTGGAGCTTTGAGATGACACATATACTTTGCTGACCCTAGAATGACACCCTTTCCACATTTAAAGCAATTTTCGTGTAAATGATTGTGCCGTTAACCTTCCAGGGTCATTCAAATATTTTCTGAGAAATTGGCTGCTTTTGGGATTTTCTTAGAATGCCATGTGTTTCATTTTTGTGCAGAAGAGATGACAGGCAAGGCATTCCGACAGGACTCCAGTCGGTTTCACTAATTCCTGTCAGGGGAAGTGAAGGGTTGGGATTCATAAAGCCCATAAAGCCAGGAGATTTTCCTTTTTCCAAAACAGAATAAACAAAACATGCTGTGTGGGTTTGCAACCGGGCAAGTTTCGAAATATTTTGAAGCTTTCTGCTTTGCCAAGTATTTCATAAAAAAACTATTTTCTTTTTGTTTCATGCCAAAAAATGTCACCCCCAAATATTTTTTCCCATATCTGGTCACATGTCCAGGATTTTTTCTTTCCTAAGAATAAATAATTTTCTGGGTTATAAAATGCTACTTGCTCTATCAGATTAAACATATCTTTATATAGAAAAAGCATCTGAAACATTCCCCAAGTGGGTCTAAGGGAGGAGTCTTAATACAATTTTGTTAAATTAATTTTGATGAAATATTAGGCCTTGAATTCTTTCTGTGACTCTCACAAAGTTCAGGCTTATTTTGTTACACTTTCAATTTTCCCTTTTTTCACTATCCACATACTGTTTCCTTTTATTAGAAAGCATTCAAGAAGAACTGATTTCTGTGTTTGACCAAAATAATATGTTGGAAATCATACCAGGGCAAGGGAGCCCTCTGGGTCCCATTCTCTATTTGCATAGTTAGCTGGCATTAGAAGGTTCGGCTGTCAGGCACTCAAGAACTCTAGCATCAAAAAAGTGTGAACTTGCAAATGAGCCGTCAAGGTTCCTAGCAGGTGACTAACACAGCTGAGAGCTGACTTGTCTCCATCCTGGTGCTCTGTCGATCTTGCTGCTGGGTAAAGCACAGGCACACAGGAACACTGAAAAATGGCAATTTGTATGGGTTGGACTGACATTTTCTTTTTTACCAGTTAAAATGGTAATTACACTCACAAAGTCAAAAAGCTGAATAAATGATCTTAGAGTTGGAAATACGGGGCAAAACAAAACACAGGCTTGAAAATGCAATAATAGCTATACACCTAAAATGTGGAAAATGTTCATAAAGAAATGAATTGTAGGTCATTAGCTCTGGCAAAACTACCAAAGGCCTGGCGGGATTAATACGCAATAGATTTGAAAGTTAACACTGTGCAACTTGAAATGCATGTATGTGTTATTGATGTTTAACCATTGTAAGTAAATCGACTGTAAGCAAAAAGCATTCGAAGTTGATGTTATTGCTAGTTTGCAGGGTAATTCCGAAAGTTCGTGTGTTTGTTGGTGTGTGAGAGGATGTGTGTATTGAGGTGTGTGTTCAGGCTGGGGGCTTCTGGTCCTTTAGAAACGGTTCCCTCGACACTTCCTGGTTTCCAAATCTTCATCACTCTTTTTAAAATCTAAACATGCAGGTTTATTTTATATGGAGAGCACATTGCTATGAGGAGATGTGACATTTCAGAAACCGCACATGGCACTGATTCTGAAATGCCACCAAGTTCTTCAGAATATACCCAAAGTCTCTCAGAGATTAATGATACACTAAGAAACTGCAGGATGCGGCAAATTTGGTTGCTTGTCTTCAACCCACTGTCACGCTGCCACAAATCGAGCCTAATAAAATTTCCATCCCTCTCCCATCTTATAATTGCATGACCCTTCCCCCTCATGCATGGGGAATCTGTTATTTACGTTGTGAAAATATCAAGCATCTCCAAACACTTACGTTTTGTGGAGCCGGGTCTCCCATGGTAAAATGAGAGAGGCCAACACGGTGAGTTTACTTCCTAGGAACGGTAAATCAGCATCGCGATGCCCTCAAACCAGAAATAATACCCTTCATTTGCTGCAACTGGTTTAGTATCAGTGCTATAAAAAATAGATGACGGAAAACCGGAGCCCTTGACAGAAATACAAGTCTGCTGTGTGTGGCTTGTGCAGGAATGGAGCAGAGAGAAGCGGTGGTCTTGTCTACACATCATACTGGGGCTTCTCCCATGCCGACAAGCGGAAGCACGTGCACAGTGGACACACGCTGTCAGGACATTCATCCCTGCTGGCATGTACATGGCAGGGAGCTCAACAGCTAGAATTCAAGTGGCACAGAAACTTGAGCCTGTGGAATACCACTGTGGAGTGGGCAGGCCAAGTTCTTTACAATGCTCTTTGCTTTTGCAAAGGGGTAATTTCCAACTCAAGAATGCCCTGTGGCTTTGGCGTCAAGAAAGCTGAAAGTCAGTGAAACAGAGCCTTGAAGGTCATCCAGTCTGCGCTGCAGCAGGAAGTGAATGTTGGGAGTCCCAGATGCAAAATAGGCAGCTCAGCCCAACATTAACTCAGTCCGGCACTAACTCAGCCCATCACCAACTCAGCCCAGCACTAACTCAGACCAGCACCAACTCAGCCCAGCACTAACTCAGATCAGCACTAACTCAGCCCAGCACTAACTTAGCCCAGCACCAACTCAGACCAGCACCAACTCAGCCAGCACTAACTCAGATCAGCACTAACTCAGACCAGCACTAACTCAGACCAGCACCAACTCAGCCCAGCACTAACTCAGATCAGCACCAACTCAGCCCAGCACTAACTCAGCCCAGCACCAACTCAGCCCAGCACCAACTCAGCCCAGCACTAACTCAGATCAGCACTAACTCAGATCAGCACCAACTCAGATCAGCACCAACTCAGCCCAGCACTAACTCAGACCAGCACCAACTCAGCCCAGCACCAACTCAGACCAGCACCAACTCAGCCCAGCACCAACTCAGACCAGCACCAACTCAGACCAGCACCAACTCAGCCCAGCACCAACTCAGACCAGCACCAACTCAGCCCAGCACTAACTCAGATCAGCACCAACTCAGACCAGCACCAACTCAGATCAGCACCAACTCAGACCAGCACCAACTCAGACCAGCACCAACTCAGCCCAGCACCAACTCAGTCCAGCACCAACTCAGACCAGCACTAACTTAGCCCAGCGTGCACTGATCCTCTGGCATAAACTCAGACTCCAAAAATGTGTAGAGAAAGTCTAACCAAAATTTGCAAAATTAGGACCTGTGGCCAGTACCTTGACTAAATACGACTGTCTGTGAACACAAGTAGACATAATGTAACGTAAGACAGTAAAGACGGGCATCATTAGAAACCTTTAGCATTATGTCAGAAAGGGCAAGAGGACTCAAGTGGAAGAAAGGCAGAGAGAGTAACAGAGGGACATGCATGAAAAGTACTTTTTGCTTCTTCAGTCCTGCGATTAGGAGCGGGGGTCAGGCTGGAGAGCTGCCCTCTCCTCACTTTCCTTCTTTCTCTCTGTTTTTTTTTTTTTTTTTTTGAAGGGGAGTCTTGCTCTGTCGCCTAGGCTGAAGTGCAGTGGTATGATCTCAGCTCACTGCAACCTCCACCTGCCAGGTTCAAGAGATTCTCCTGCCTCAGCCTCCCAAGCTAATTTTTATATTTTTAGTAGAGATGGGGTTTCACTGTGTTGGCCCGGCTGGTCTCAAACTCCTGACCTCAAGTGATCTGCCCGCCTCGACCTCCCAAAGTGCTGAGATTACAGGCGTGAGCCACTGCGCCTGGCCTCTCCTCACTTTTCATCACATACTCCTGTTCTTCTGGCCCTCCTTGGACATAGCAGCAGGGGCTACATAAAATAAATTAAAATACATTTTTAAAAAAGTATCTGCTTTACTTCTGGTCCATTACATTGGACATACCCAGCCAGAAATCATACACTGGCTGGTTTCCAGGAGCCAACTTGAATGTTTGGCCTTTGAGGTAAGTATTAAGGTGCTCGTGGCCTCCTGCCCCACGGGTCCTCCACTCACTGACCCTGGCCTGTGTCTGAACGCCTACATTTCTCAACCGTTCTTGTTTGATACAGCTGCTGGTCCTGCCAAGGCTGGAGGTCCTCCCCATCTGCCGACTTGCCTTTCTCTGAAATCAGCATCTTGGCTCCCCTGCATTATTTCCTATTGGACTTGTGTCTCTGGCTTGTTTTCTCTGCTAATTCTGATGAAGACGATAATCTCTAGCTCTCAGGGGCCAGCCCTGACTCCAACAGTTCGGGGGTAGTGTTCAAACAACCCTTGAGAATCTTATTTTTCAAGCCTGTTGGCTGGCACTTTAGGGCTAAAGCAAGCGGTGAATTAAAAAACAAAACAAAACAAAACAAAAAAGCAAAAACAACTGGCCTAAGTAAACATATGCACCCAGGAGCACGACTGTGCAGACAGACTGCCTGGCTTTGAACCTCACCGCCACCGTTGATTGGCCGCTTAACCTTGCATATCACAAGATGGGAATAATAATGGCACCTACTTCATAGATTGCTTTTTTACTCTCCCATCCATTTGTTCATGCCTTCAGTAAATATCCATCAGGCACCTACTACTTCCCAGATGTATGGATCCAGAAACGTCCAGCACAGATTAAGAGACCACAGCCTTGTGGATTTTCCATTCCAGGGCATTTTCGTCAAGGATCCAATAAGATATCCCCCTAAACTATACATCATAGAGCCTTTGACACAGTAAACACTAACATGCCATTAGCTGTTATCACAGTAACAAAAATAAACTTTTAGCAAAGGTTTTAACTAAATGAGGTGAGAATCATAAATAAAGATATATTTGCTGTAGTGAAAAGGAGAGAAAATGTAGGAAAGTCAGGGAAGAGGCATATCTGCTAAAATCGTTTATAAATCTGACACAGTAGATTCTGGGCATGTCCTAAGCTTTGACCTGTGCTATTTGATGTGGGATTTGCACATCTGGGATGCATGAGCTTCTGAAGTTCAGAGTGTCTGCACACTCTCTGACACACTCCACAGCTGCACAACTTGCAGCATGAGTCAGCACCAGCCTAACCTCTAAAGAGCCCTGCAGGCACAGTGACCGCACCTCCCAGGCCTTTGGCCATGGTGGGGACCAGCTGGTTTCCTAGAGAGGCATCTCCTTTACACCTATCTGTGAAAGCAACCTAGATCTAAGCCTTAGATCTCAAGGTCAGAAAGGGGTTAAGGTTGAGGTTCCGGAGTGCTACTTTATCAGATACATTGTTCTTTTAAATTATATTTTACAATAATTTCCATTTATTATTTTTTTCGTGGTATCCTAGTGAGGCAGGCTAGTTTGACAACATGCTGCTTAGGGGAAGTTTGCTGTTGATAAGTCTTTTGAGTTCACTAAATTTTGGTGCAGCATGAAAACCCAGACTGTTTTCAACTCTCTTTGGCACACCTGCTTGATTCCTGATAGTGCTATTAATTTTGCACAGATTTCCCAATTTGCTCCCCAGTTGCTCCCTGGGATGGTGAAGAACAGACAAATACCCCTTGGGAAGCAAAAGCAGTCTCAAACCAGGCTGAGTTTTGTGATGGCTTCTTCCACATTGTCCTTCAGTGCCGAGGATGACAACATAGAGCTAAAAACTGTGATACACAATCACTGGGTGTGTACACAGAAAGGAGATTTGTCACCTCCTTTCCGTGAACACACCCAGTAGTTTAGAACTCTGCTAGCTTCAAAATCTATTCAGTCACATAGTCACACTGCATTCCCCTCCCCAACTCCCACAGATTCTACATGAGAGAGGGTTCAGGTAGTAAATGAGTGGAAGGACAGGGCAAACTAAGATTCCGATGATGAGCCCCTCCTCCTCCTCCTGATCCAGATGATTTCCTCCTCCTCTTCCTCCTCTTCTGGTTCTTCTTCTCCTTCTTCTTATTCCTCCTCCTCCTCCTCCTTTTTCCTCTTCTTCTTTCTCCTTTCCTCATTCTCCTCCTTCTATCTTCTGTCCTCTTCCTCCTCCTCCTCCTTCTTCTTTCTCCTCCTCTTCTGGTTCTTTCTTCTCCTTCTTCTTTCTCCTCCTCCTCCTCCTCCTCCTTCTTCTCCTCCTCCTCTTCCTCCTCCTCTTCCTCCTCCTCCTTCTTCTCCTTCTCCTTCTTCCTCCTTCTCTTCCACTTCCCCCTTTCTCTTCTCCCCCTCCTCCACCTTTTCCTCTTCTTCCTCCTCCTTCCCTTCCCTCTTTTTCTGTTATTTGATCTCCAATTTTCACTTCCTAAAATTTCATATGGTTGGATGTTATTATAATTATTCAATTACACAATGATTACATGTGGGCTGGTGGTTTTGAAACAATGTACCCCATTGTATACATTATTGCATTCATGTGGAACTTGAAACCATAGGAGGTCCATGCAGGCTTTCCCAGGGTCCCCAAGAGTACTTTGTGGGTTTTGGATCCAGGTTTCTGTTTCACTAAATCAGCATGTTACTCTAGTCTATAGTGTTCTGTCAGGCTAGAAATAGTCTATTGACTATTTTAGACTCTGCATCATGAAAGGAAATCTATGGTTTTGGTTGAATTTCATAGGAGAATATTGATAAATTATCATTGTTCAGATCATTAATCTTCTTCAGCTCAAATCAAACAATGAAGTGATGTTATCTTGCAAACTATGCAGATAGGCAGTGGCACTAATGATTCTGCCACATCGGATTAATCTTTGAATATTCAGAATCTCAGAATGAGAACTTTCCACAAAGTCAAAACCTGTTTGGTGGACTGACAATGTCCCAGTCCACCAAATGGCCCAACATTCAGAGACGAAATCATATCATGACATAAGAAGCGTAATGGAATGAATGGCCACCAAGGATTAAAGACCAGGCTGCAAAACTCTGGCTCCCACCATTCCGACTTGCCTGAAATTGTGAAACGTGGTTCTCCCCTTCACCCTAGGGAAGACCCTTCGGCAAAGGCACATTCACTAAGGTGAGCCTTCCTTTGGATCGGGGGCTCAGAAGAGAGAGTCACATTGAAGTCACCCAAACTGTTCTTTGCCCCGGCTGCCCGCCGACTTTGTTAGGCAGCTGGTGCTAAGGAGAGGGTAAAGAAAGCAGAGGACACTTGTGGGCTGGCTCAGGGACGGACAGTACTTGTGGGCTGGCTCAGGGACGGACGCTCTCCCTGTGTGATGCAGGTGGCTTGTTCTGAGATGGGTGGGCATACAGGCAGTGAGCACATCTCCATTGCAGCTGGGGAAGGTTGATGTGGGACTAATCAGGGATGGAGAGGGAGGGGCTGCTGCAAAGATGCCCGAGCAGGTGCTGTCAGCGGGGACTAGGGAAGCAGAGTCTCTATCCAGGAGTGCATGCCGGTGGTAGGGGTAGCACCAACCCAAACGTGGCCAGTAAGAACACAGACTCGGCCTCCCAGATGCCTCCTGCAAGTAAGGAGAGATCAGGGACCGCTCCAATTTTTGGCTTTCGTAGTTTTTAGACAGATGTCTTGAAAAATGTCTGCTGCACTTGCATTAAGAATTAATTAATCATGGTCCAGACTTATGCTCAGGTAGACAAGGAGGACTGGAGCCACGGTGGACTCCTTCCAACCCCACATTGCATCTTCCTCATAGCACCTGTGCACCCGAGGTGCAGATCCTGATTTGATGGTGACCTATTACAAATTTCCTTAGACTGCAAGCAATCACACTATACTTCATAGCTCTATTTAGTAGAATACTTAGATTAATTCTTGGAGAGAATTTAAATTTAAATATTATTTCCACAGCTAAAAGACAAAAATAGCAATAGACAAATGCACTCTCTTTTTCGTTTTCTTTAACTGATATATTTCATTTTTAAGCCTATCTACCTGCTCCTCTGATTTGAAGATATCCCTCGGGCTGAGTGGGGATGAACTCCTGTGTGACCGATCACTGCAGTGACTACCTCTTGGCCATGACCGTTACTGCCATTTTGGCCTCTCTGAAAAGTAAGGCAGCCTTAGCCCTCACAGATACATTTTCTGGTCATATTTTGGTTCTCTCTACAAAAAGAGAAGCAAACGATGTCACCAAAGTCCTAACTATATCCTCCCACTCTGTGATCTACAGAAAAGGAAGCAGCAGAAGAAATAATAGACGGAATAATAAAATGACAGAAGCATAGAGGGAAAAGTAGCAGGTGGCTTTTCATCAGGGCGGCCTTTGGGTAAGATTTACAGGAGACAATGTTTTCTCTGCACCTCTGAGGCTTGAAAGGTTATGGAAAGAGGACTCAATAGTGACAGAATTCAAACTCTCAGAGTTGTGACTCCGAGTCCTCCCCGGACATCACCATAAGGCATGGTCTTAGGGGTGTTTCTCAGAAGGGCAATGGATTTCTATGGACACATGTAGTCTCTTTTATCTGGTTAGAGTTTCTTTTTTTTTCTTCTTTTTGTTCTTTTTTGAGACGGAGTCTCACTCTGTTGCCCAGGCTGGAGTGCAGTGGCACCATCTCGGCTCACTGCAAGCTCCGCCTCCTGGGTTCAAGCAATTCTCCTGCCTCAGTCTTCCGAGTAGCTGGGACTAGAGGTATGCACCACCACGCCTGGCTAATTTTTGTATTTTTAGTAGAGACGGGGTTTCACCATGTTGGCCAGGCTGGTCTCCAACTCCTGACCTCGAGTGATCCTCCCGCCTCGGCTTCCCAAAGTGCTGGGATTACAGGTGTGGGCCACTGCACCCAGCCTTATCTGGTTAGAGTTTCTTAGGTGGGAATGGAGTTAGTGGTCCCAGGCCAGGCCAAGTTAGGACAAGCTGAGAAATGCATCCTGTGGCTGACATATGGTGAGAAATAACCAAGCAAAATATTCTTGTGTGAGGCTTTAACTCTGTGAGAAAACCACCACATTATGAAGAGACTTTCTTCTCCCATCAACTAGATTTTCCGCCAAATTCGTTGCAGCCTTGTTATGGGCTGAATTCTGTCCTCTCAAATTCATATATCGAAGGACTGGCCCCCTAGGACCTCAGAATGTGCCTGTACTCTGTATTTGAAGACAGGGACTTTAAAGAGGGGAATAAATTAAACTGAGGTCATTAGGGTGGACCTTAATCCAATCTAGCTGGTGTCCTTTAAAAGAAGAGTGTCAGGTACGGTGGCTCATGCCTATAATTCCAGCACTTTGGGAGGCTGAGGAGGGCGGATCATAAGGTCAGGAGTTTGAGACCAGCCTGGCCAATGTGGTGAAACCCTGTCTCTACTAAAAATACAAAAATTAGCCGGGCCTGGTGGCACATGCCTGTAGTCCCAGCTGCTCGGGAGGCTGAGGCAGGAGAATCGCTTGAACCTGGGAGGCAGAAGTTGCAGTGAGCCGAGATCACGCCACTGCACTCCAGCCTGGCAACAGAGCAAGACTTGTCTCAAAAAAAAAAAAAAAAAAAAAAAAAAAAAAAAAAAAAAAAAAAAAAAAAAAAAAAAAAAGCACAGCAAGAAGGTGGCCATCAGCAAGACAAGGAGGGAGGCTTCAGAAGAAACCAGACCTGACGTCACCTTGATCTTGGACTTTGGGCCTCCAGAACTTTGAGAAATAAATTTCTGCCATCCAAGCCACCAGTCTGTGGTACTTTGTTATGGCAGCCCATGCAGACTAATACAACCTGCAGGCTTTAAATGATGAACACAGGATGCGACTTTATTGTAGGACCAGTAATTTGAATTTCTTGCAAGTGCTTGAGTGTAAGCATTAGTCAATAGTGATCTGACTGGGAAGAAGTGGAGGGCACGAGTTCATGGCAGTGTGCTCAGGGTACCTGGCTCCTCTGTGAAGAGCCGCATAGAAGACAAGGCCCTCTGGCCCTGTCTCGGGGCAGCGGAAGCTTCCAGAACACCACCATCACTCGTCTCTTGCTGCTCTCCACCATGGCCCCGGACGGATGAGTCAGGCGCATGGCGGTCAGGGCCGTGGTTTCTCCTCGTCCTCCCCTAGCCTGCACTACTCCATGCCTGGAGTGGTGAAAAGTTGGCCTTTGCTCAGGTGCGGTGGCTCACGCCTGTAATCCCAGCACTTTGGGAGGTCGAGGTGGGCACATCATGAGGTGAGGAGCTCAAGACCAGCCTGGCCAACACAGTGAAACCCTGTCTCTACTGAAAATACAAAAAATTAGCTGGGTGTGGTGGAGGGTGCTGGTAATCCTAGCTACTCGGAAGGCTGAGGTGGGAGAATCGCTTGAACCTGGGAGGCAGAGGTTGCAATGAACTGAGATTGTACCACTGCACTCTAGCCTGGGTAACAGAGTGAGACTCAGTCTCACAAAAAAAAAAAAGGTCTTTCCTGCTTCCACAGATGCTCACATTTCTCCCCGGCTCATTTTAAGCTGTGCTGAAATCTGGTAACAAAGCTTGCTTTTATTTAAGGTACATTTTGTAAGTTTTTGGGTAGCCCACTCTAAGGTGGAGAGGCCTGCTTTTGGTGACTTGCCTTGAAACTAGAAAATTAGCATCTAGCTGTACCATATCTGGGCCTGTGACCCTGGCTTCATCAGTTAGGGCTGGGCTTTCATGAAGTAAGCTGCAGCCCAGGGCCTCGGTGTGCGAGGAGTGCAGTTGCTGTGTGTGACTGGCTGTGTCATCAGGAGCCCCAAGTATTCTCCAGGGAAACTTTTTAATCATGCTGCTTTTGATTTAGGCAATATGTTCTTGAAAATACTTTCATAGTCTAGTCTCCATCAATCTTATTCTTACATACTGACATCTGCTTCCAGAATTTGGAGTAAGGTGAGCTGGGAAGTAGGGCCCTGAAATCTTGAAGGATTGTCTAAGACCCCCACACATAGAAGCAAAGCAGCCTCCACAGGATGCCAGCTTAGCAAGGGAGGGCTCATGGGCAATTTTAAGGACCTCAAAACTGATGCTGAGAGAAGGTGTGTTATGGATTTTGCATCTGCAGTTTTGACATTAGTGGCATTTTAGGCATAAATAAGGTTGATATGTTAACCACCTCAAAATAATTTTCCTGTTCAATTCGATTTTGTTAGTGAACTCACTCATCAGTTTGAAGAGTTCAAGTAGTCTACTGAAAAATGATCGCTAAACCTGGCTTATGATTAGAACTGGTTTACATTTTGCCTTTGGCAAGTGGAGGATTTCCCTAGGCCGTTTCTGGAGCCTCATTTATTGATGAGCTTCTGTGCCCTACTCCAAGAAGCATCTTTCCACCTGAGAATGAGGGGCCCCACTTACAATATTCTTGGAAGAGGACCTGGGGAAGAATGCAGGAGAACTCCAAGCTAAGATGGTGTTCAAACTCAGAGCATGGCAGAAAGTACCCAAAAAGATGTTTAGAAGTATGGCTCGGCTTGCTGCTGCTATGGCTTAAAAAAAAAAAAAGGTTACAGCAAAAACCTTTTAGGGAGCTCCACAGCCACCAGTAGGGATCGGCAGGCACACTGCCCCAGCTAACCACGGGAGTGGTGCTCAGGGAGGGCTGGGATATGGATGCTGCTCCAGGCCACCTGGGAGGGAGAGAGGTGCAGGGACAGTTGGCATAAAAGCAATTGGGGACTGGGATTGCCACAGCCCAACAGCCTGATGATGGCTTGAGGTTGTTGCCAAGAGCAGCTCCTAGGAACTGCTCCTGCTCTGAGTCACCCTCTGCGAACAGCAGAGGCTGTCAGAGAAGATTTAATTGTTTTGATCTTCCTGACTTGTTGATATCCCATTGAGAGTCACCCTTCAGGGAGAAGCAGATAGAGTCATCATTTTTTATTAAGCAATGATAAGAAAGAAAAAAATCTTTTAAGATGAAATCTTGATGGGGTTGGAAATCAACTAATCAATCACACAGACCTCTGATTCCTGGTCATTCTGACTCAGAATTACAGACGTAAGTGTGCAAAATTGTATTACCTTAGGGCATATGGACTTTTAGACCAGTAGAATTTAATGGAGAGAAGAAACAGTAAAGATACATTAGTTCAATGTACGTATTAGTGTATAAGGTAATAATTTTGGTGCAAAAGCAGAATTGGCCAGATAGGCTAGTTTGCCAGGAGTGCATAGATCTAATCAAATAGTTTCAGTTGCTCATTTAGAGAAAACAAATGCAGAAATAGCGACCAAAGCTCTTAATGCAACCAAAGAGAGAAAACGCATGCTGACTAAATGTATACCCGTTAGGCTCCTTATTAACAAAAATGAGAAGTTATTCTTTGGGGCCTGTTGCTCTCCTGCTGCCCTGTCATGGTGCTATGGCTTCATTTTCCATCTACAAACACCAAACACTGGAAGGCTAGTTGCTAAGAGAACTCATTGGGGAAATAATTAACTGTTCAAATCTCCCCACTTATATGGATACATGCAAATACCACCCTCTGATCAGATCGGTATGTTGCAGAGAGACACTACCTGCAGTCTACTAAAGCTGGATGTCGGAGTGTCCCACAGACCCAGGTTAGCACCCCTGCTCTGCCACTCACTAGATATGTGACTCACGGCAAGTTCTTAAGAACTCTTTCGAAACGATTCCTCGCGGGCAAAAAAGAAAGGATGACAAAGCATGATTTTTAAAGTGTCACTGTGTGTACCAATTATGAACAAATTGTAAAATCCTGCTTCATTTCATCAGTATCAAACCACAGGCTGAAATTCGCTCATAATCCAATAACACTGTCTGGGAACAGTGGAAACAGGAAGAACTGAGAGCAGATCTGCATTCAGGATCCACGCGGCTGAAATCATAGGTGTGAAAAGACTCTCACACATTCTGTAGCATCATAGTACCCATCAGAGTGTAACAGCTCAGATTATTAGCACGCTCTGTTCCAGTGTCCCAGTCATACTGCACCACAGAAACTCTGCAGTGGATCGATTGCTGCTGTGCAGTCCCCAGCATCTGATCTTTCTTGAAGTTTATTGATTAAGCTGGTGCACTCCTTACCCAGTTATTTGGTACCATACTGAAAATACATTAACTAATTCTAAAGTAACAAACAAGCACCACTTTCAACCACTATTGCTAGTTTGAGAATAAAATGCTCCCTTTGGTGCAATGAGTAGTGCTCATGAGTGACAGATAATTTGAATAAGAAAACGGGACTCTTTACTTAGATTTTTGGCTTTCATTTACATTTGGAAAGTTGGGGGTAAGGTACAAGCTGCTTTGGAACACTTATTTCTACTCCCTGCGCTTTTGATATCATTTCTCTCTCTTTTCCTTGACCTTAGGTGGGTATTGGAACTCAAATCACATGAGCAAATAGCATTCAAATTTACATGATATATAAGGCAGTTTAGGGATGCGGAAAAAAAATTTACAATATAGTTTCTGTCTCAAAAAATTTATTGCCTTGTTTGGGGAGACAAAACATACCACATGAAAAGTTCATGATACAGGATTTAAACAAGGGCTCAACAAATCATAGAGGAATTGTTATATAACATGGGTTCTTCCACTAAATGCTAAAGGAATACTCTCAGCTCTAAATACTAAAAAAAAAAAAAAAAAAAAAAAAAGAGAGAGAGAGAGAGAAATTCAGGAACTGTCCAGGTAGGATTGAGGTGAAGGACAGACATGAAGGGAACTTTCTGAGAAGCATAAGAGAGAGAGAGAAATTCAGGAACTGTCCGGGTAGGATTGAGGTGAAGGACAGGGACGAAGTGAACTTTCGAGAAGCATGTAGGTGGCTAAGTCAGTTCGGATGTTAGGAACTTCACTGAGAATCAAGAGATGAGGAAGGCCAATGGCAAACCGAAATGAGACAGGCTGAGACAAAGCGAGATGAGATGAGATAAAGCGAGATGACAGAAGTTTGGTGATCATCTTGGACATTTTGCTAAATTAAGTGGCAAAGGAGCAAGAAACAGGTATCATTAGGCAAAGGCATCCCCTGACCAAGCTTGATGAGGGCAGATTGAGGACTGATTCCAGCATGAGAGGGAGGTGCAGGAGAGGCAGCTGCTCAGTAGGTCCTCAGAAGACGGTGAAGGCACCACTCTGAATAGTGTAGATAAATACTGACCACAACAGACACAGAATGTGTGTGTGTGCACACATGCACATGAATGTAAGAGGCTAGGACATCAGAGGGGAGAGGAAATACAGGGAGAAAGGAAGTCAAAGAAAGATGCTTGACATTCCACAGGAGAAGCTTCTGCACAGAAACAAACTCCAAGATGCACTGGAGAGGGGTTTTTGCTAGACAGTGAGCATCGCAAACAAGCAGAGTACCTTTGCATTAAGGTGCGATTTAAAAATATGTTATTATCTAAGATAGTGGTGCTCCACCATGGTGATTTTGCTCCCCAGGGAACATTTGACAACCGGGAGATAGGTTTGGTTGCCACAACTGGCAGTGGGGGTGGGGGTGCTAACTGCCATCGTGTGGGTAGAGGACAGAGATGCTGCTAAACACCCAACAGCATGCAAGAAGATCCCACGACAAAGAATGACCTGGCTCCAGATGTCAATGGTACCAAGGTTGAGAAACCAAATTCAGAGGATCTCAGGGAAAACAGAAAAGTATCTCAAAAATAAACGACATTACTCAGTATTGTACAGGTGACAAATGTTAACATTGTGCATTTATTTAAAACAAATGTGAGCAACAATTATTACAGTAGTTAGAATTTTTAAATATGTACATATACTGCAGCAGACTTTTAAAAGGATATATTCAGCTTCATCACCCTTTTCTTAAAAAAACTGAAATTACTTCTGTCAAAATCATGCTGATGGAAAGCAATGATATACTAAGCAGAGTCCTTTACAGAAAGAATTCAGATATAATGAGTGGAAAACAATCTTAAAGAAGACTGAAAGAAGCGACAGCTTAATGAAACCCAGCTACTGGTTCCATTTTATATTTATCTTTCCAAACTGCTAATGAATTCTGACCCACTTAGTCATGACAAAATATATGTCCTGAAGAGTCTGTATCCCTTTTGAGGTACTTAATGGATATTTAGCAGGCAAGAAAATATGGCATGCCTGTTATTCATAATATTTGATCCTTAAATGGACATTAATATGCCACATTTAGAGTACTGGGGAAATGCTAGCCAAATATTTAAAGCTGCTACTAAGATGAAAGACATTCCACAAGGAGGAAACTGATCTCAGAACTAGTTACCACAGCCATGAGGACTTCATGGCTGCTACAGCACATTAGCCACAAACAATTTCCATCCGGGGAAGTGCATTTCATGCAGCTACTGATGCATAATAAATATTTGATCCTAATTGGACCTAATGATGAATTTCAATTCTGTATTCACCATTCTTTTGTAGGACACCAACACATAAATATAAAAAATAAAAAAGGTTTTGGGGAACATTTTCATTTCCTTAAGTCATTGAATAATGATGAATTGCCTGGGAGGCTCTTTGAAAAGATAGATTAGGCTAAAAGTTGTTGAGAGAATTAGAAATTGCATAAGGATTCAATGCAAAATACTTTGTAAAAGAAATTTTAACTTCCTTGTTTAACTTATTTTAATTCATTGAGAAATTAAAGGTAAAACATACTTTATAAAATATAATCTGGCAAACTTTAATTTGGGTACCAATTTGGAATTCAATTAAACAGGTTCAAGTCTATTTTATAGATTATAAAATGCTCCTTTCAGATAAAGTAAACAAGATAATTTTGTTTTGGGAGTTAAAAGAATAAATATCTGTGCATCCTTTAGTCTCAATAGAATAGCTCTTATTCTGTTAGCAGGCAGAAATGTTTAAGCAGTAAGTCCAAAAGACATACATGTAATTTAAATGCTTTTAAATGGAATAGAAAAGTTTAATTCTCTGGTGTTTTTTCTTGTATTCTTTCAAAATCATAGCACCAATGGATGTCAGTTTCTAACATTATTCACCTATCTTTTTAAAAATTTACCCCTGAATGCTTATACACTGCTAGTGGAGATGTAAATTAGGTCAACCATTGTGGAAAGCATTTGGTGACTTCTGAAAGAACTTAAAACAGAACTAGCATTGACCCAGTAATTCCATTATTGGGTATAGACCTAAAGGAATATATATCATTTTATCATAAAGACACATGCACACATATATTCATTGCAACATCATTCACAATAGCAAAGACATGGAATCAACATACATGCTCATCAATGGTCAATGGTAGACTTGATAAAGAAGATGTGGTACACACACACCATGGAATACCACGCAGCCATAAAAAAGGACAAGATCATGTCCTTTGCAGCAACATGGATGGAGCTACAGGCCATTTCCTAAGCAAACTAACACAGGAACAGAAAACCAAATAGTACATGTTCTCACTTACAAGTGGGAGCTAAACATTGAGTACATATGGACACAAAGAAGGGAATAACATACACCACGGCCTACTTGAGGGTGGAAGGTGGGAGGAGGTGAGGATTGAAAAACTACCTATCAAGTACTATGCTAATTACCTGGGTCATGAAATAATCTGCACACAAAACCCCCATAACACACAGTAACCCCCGTGACATGCTATCAATCTACCTAGATAGCAAACCTGCACATGTACCCCTGAACTTAAAATAAAAGTAAAAAAAAAAATGATAAAAATAGAAAGTTTACCCTTGACAACATGTTTCATATATAATCACTAAATCTACTAAGGCATATTTGCATATTACATTACAGAGTCTGGTAGCTCCACAGTTTCTCCATCTGTGTACAGTTGGCCAACTACCGAAACTCACATCTTCCAAATCCTAGTGGCTTAACAATGGAAAAGCGAATATCCAGTGTAGCTCAGGGCAACTCAGTGGAATGTGCGTGTCGGGGGGTGGGGGCTGGCAGGGGGCTCTGTTCTAAGCAGCCATTTAGAAATGAGGCTCCTTGAAACTTACTCCACCATACCATGGGGTCTCAGAGTCCTTCACATCCCCTGAGTCCAGCTGTTGGCTGAAAGGAGTGAGAATGTACTGGATCAGGTACAGGCTTCATGAGGCAGACCCGGAAGGGCAATACATCGCTTCTACCAGCCAGAAATTGTCATGTGATTCCTTCTAACTGCAGAGGAGGCTGAGGAATGTAATCTACCTGTGTGCCCAGGAGGAAGGGAAATGGGCTTTGTGATAATACGCAGCATTATCTCTGCCAAACTGGCAGGAAAAAACCGACCAATGTCATATATTTATATACTTGAGAGATGTATCATCAGTGACCAATTCTCTGCCCTTGGCAGAGTGCTGATTGGAAATACAGCTTTGGACAGGGTCAATATTAGGCTACGTCAAGATGACCAGCATGTGTCCTGGCAAGCTGACAACAGACTCTGTCAAACGTCAGCATGGCCAGACTACCCTCCTGGTCTTCCAGGCAATCACGCTCATCTTCCCACTTTGGGACTGACACCTTTGCTTCCCATTGCAATTACAGCCAATTTACTGAAAAGAGTTGACTAGTGTCACTTGCATTTTCACCTGAATAAGGGAAGAGTCACTGTCACTTGGAATGTGACCATAGACTCCACTATCCTTAGACTACATCAGAATTATGCTCCTTTAAACTATTTGGAGGTAAAAGTCACAAGAAAATAATAGGCATCAGAAGCATACACAAATGTGAGATGTTTGGCATGGAAGACAGTTTTCTACTCATAAAATACACAACTTGAAAGTTGGTATAAATATCAGATCCGGAAACATGCCAGCCACGTTTTTACTGGCAGGCATAGCAGGAGATAGCACAGTGAAAATTCTCATAGAGGTTGGAAGCAGCAACAAGTCTTGAAAACTCATTTGACTATCAAGGAGGGCTAGATCACACATTAACTCAGACCACAAAGGCTAAAGGTCTCACTCAGACTCTCTCATCACTCGCATTTAGAACCAGAAGAATAACCACATTCGTTCTTACAAGACTTTCCTTTTAATTATACATAAGAAAGGAAAGGTCTTTTCATTCCTCATATCTCACTTGGCATAAAATCTAATGTTTGTTCATCTCACTTGTCTTAATCCCATACCTCCTCATGTTTCTTAGAAGAAAAAATTTAACTCTGCATATCAGAAAACAGATCTGAAGTAAATACCAGTTAAAATGCAAAACAAAAAGCAAAAGAGGTCCCAGACTTTTATAAATGTTGTTTCATAGAAACCATAAGATAAAGGCAACTTGATTTGAAACAAGTGAAGACATCCAAGAATTTTAATAGTATGCAAGTGATTTGGACTGGTGGTTGGTAGCATTGACATTAAATCAGCTGCATTTTCATTGACAGCTCATTAGAAAGATGTTCCAAGAATATCAAATAGAAGATGCTCAACAGAAGCTCTTCTCCAGGCAGTTCATAATTGTTATTTAATTTATGTCATTGCAAGTCATGACTCAGAACACACAACTCTGTAAAATTTAAAGATTTTATAAATCGCATGAAAATTTCCCCTTAGTATAGCTATAATTGTGCTGTGTATGTCACATGGATTTTTGATTACATTTTCCAAACACTAAGGCTGTCAATTTGATAAGGAGAATATTTCACAAAATTCACTCTTCTGTTCTAGGATCTTGGTTCTAGGTAACTCATTCTCCAGAAAGAAATCATATCAGGCAGTTCACAAAAGAAAAAAACATATTTAAGCCACCTAAAAACTCAAGTACTATTCATTGTTGATTATGTCTGGATCTTTACATCATCTTAACTATGTGGTCAGTCTATAAAAATTTATCTGTACATATGATTACAGGTGATATGTAATATAAGTAACATCCAGAGCTGGATCCTGAAGCGGGCTTCCATTTTTTTTTTTTTTGTTTGACATTTGTATTTTAATAAAGGATAATAAAAGCCAAATTACAGTCAACTGTTAACGCTTTCTTTCTTTCTTTCTTTCTTTTTTTTTTAATTCTGTAGTATAACAAAAGCAGTTCAGGGTTTTTTTCTGAACAAACGATCCCTTGGTCTTTCCCACGTCACGCTCCTAAAACAACTAAAACAACCCTCTACGTCTAATCATTTCACCTAAGATATCGAGTGGCAAGTCTTTCACATTTGCTGCTTACAATTCCTCAGTGGTCCATATTGAGTATTTTCATTTCTGGGTAAGGGAAAAAGCATTTTGGTCCATTAATTCACCCACTCGCTCCTGGAGGACATTCACCAGTTCTGCTATTACAAAGACGTGAGTGCCATCCATGTCTTGAATGATGAACTTTGCAGGCTTCCATTTTTTTTCACTTTGGGATGGTTTTCTCGTCGAGCTGCATGGAAAAGCAGGAAGCACACTGTCCGCTGTGGGGGTTCCTGGTCCAGGAGAAGACTTTCAGATATTGTCAAGTTCATTCCACTTCTTTGAATCTCAGCGGCTTTTATTATGACATAAGATATTTAGATGATGCAAGCCCCTTCAAGAAACATTATTTTATAAACAGAAACATTCAGTTGTGCAGCCATTTCATAATTCGCTTCTGAAATGGACAGGAACTGCACCTACCTGAAGAAGGTAGCGCAGGGCAAAATGCCTTTACTGCTTTCCAAATTTTGATTTCTGAGTAGGAAATACAACTAAACCTCCTATCAATTTTTAGTCTTTACCTATACATTTCTAACTTTTAGAGATTTTTGTTAACATTCCCTTTTCTTGTTAACTTTGTATTTGATATTCAAGAAACTTTAGAAACGAATACCTGTATAACATAATTTCAAGATATTAAAATAGCATTTATCGTTAAGGCCCCTCGCTTTGTACCAGCATCACAATTCCTTTTTAAGAGTTATTCCGCCGGGCGCGGTGGCTCAAGCCTGTAATCCCAGCACTTTGGGAGGCCGAGACGGGCGGATCCCGAGGTCAGGAGATCGAGACCACCCTGGCTAACATGGTGAAACCCCGTCTCTACTAAAAAAATACAAAAAACTAGCCGGGCGACGTGGCAGGCGCCTGTAGTCCCAGCTACTCGGGAGGCTGAGGCAGGAGAATGGTGTGAACCCGGGAGGCGGAGCTTGCAGTGAGCTGAGATCCGGCCACTGCACTCCAGCCCGGGCGACAGAGCGAGACTCCGCCTCAAAAAAAAAAAAAAAAAAAAAAAAAAAAAAAAAAAAAAAGTTATTCCATGTCTTGGGAAATTAAACCACTGTCTCAACTCCTTCCAGGTGACATAAGAAAGCCATGGAGGCATGACGGTCTAGCAGAGAGAAGCCTAGGTGGTATGGATTGATCCATGTTGTGGGACATACCACAGAGACAAGGGTTTACATTAGTTCAGCAATTTCAAGTTCTTAAAACATCTGCTTTCTCTAGAGCTAGATCTATACAACCGGATGGAGAAGTTTGGGCTTAGGTGTTTTGTAAAATTTAAAAATGAGTTCCCTAATGGCAGCTTTCCTGTTTTACTCCTGTTACTGGACTATTTTCAAGCAATTGCTGATACAATCTGGTGAGCCACTGATGGGATTGAGTGTAAGAAATGGAGACTGCTATAGATTGTTAACATTGAGGCTGATGGCCAGACTACTGTATATTTTGTTTATCTAGAGTTGTGTGGAGGCTGCTGTTCAGAGCATTGCTGACACCAGGGCATGCCACTAGTCACACAGTTAGTGAGGCTGGTGATGAAGAAACTCTCAGGTCCTAACCAAGAATTTCACATAGCTAGTAAATCAGCATGATTTCACTTGAATTATGCTTCACTTTTTAAAATTAAATATCACGCGAAAGACTTTCCAGAATTATAGCATTCCACCAAATTGCTCTCGCCAGGACCCCATTGAGCTCCATATCGTAAAATTATTAGTTATATCTAAGTCGTCATCTTTCTTGATTGCACCGCCCCCTCTGACATACTTTCTTCTCTTGGCTTTCAGCACGCTGTGCCCGCTTGCCTTACTCCTATCTTCCTGGGCATGCCTTCTCAGTTTCGTTTCCTTTTCCTCTTCTTCCTGGCCTCTCAATCTTGGAGTGCTGCAGGGCTGAGTTCTTAGCCTTCTTTATCCTCTTTCTGTGCTCACTGCCTCGCTCAGTCTCAAGGCTTTAAACACCATGGAGAACCAGCCACCTCTTGCCGTCTCCTCCACTTCCACCTGTTCCAGGCACCATCCTTCCTCACCTGGCCATTGCAATAGCTTCCTAATTAGGAAGGTGGACCTTCCCCCACCTTACCATCTACTCCCTTCAGTGTGAAAGCCTCATCCTCTGGCACTCAACCCTTCTTTCTCTTGGTTGCAGCTATCCTGGCCTCCTTGCTGTGCCTCAAGCTGGGAGGGCACTCACATTTTAGTGCATTTGCAGAGGCGGTGCCTTCTGCCCCCAGATGGGTGACCCTATAGGTAACCGCCTTCAACTTCCTGGCTCAACATTTGAAACTCCAAGCTGCACTGCCCTCAACACAGACATTCTCCAGACCCTCTTTACCCTGCTATATTGAGCCCCCTTTTACTGTCTTACCTACTATATAATCTCTTATCATGTTTGTCTTTTACTCTGTGTTCTGTCCATGGGGATTTAAACCCTGTGGGGGCAGGAATTTTTACCGAGGTTATTCACTGATGTGTCCTAAGCACTCAGAACAGTCCTTTGCTTTTGGACAGTGCTCGGATTTGCAAGAGCGAATGACTATGCTCTCTCCAGAGTGATGAGGATGTCAGTGTTGCTAAGTTTAGAAATGAAGCACACCCTATGGTACGACAGAACCTGCAGAGGAGATAACAGCTTCTCGCTTAAAGATATGGAGTAGGCGTTAAAATGATTTCTGCCCAATATAAGAAGAGCACTTTGCAATTATCAACCAGAAGCAGTTGCTTGCTCTTTCCTCAGTGGATTCTCACAATACCATATGCTATCAAGTTCCATTGTCCTCTTTGTACATGTGAGGGTAAGGTGCTCCATTGGATGTATCTTGAAACAGAACAGAGTTTGTGTATGTGAGGGGGGTGTGTACCTTTTTCTAAGGATTGAGCTCGATGACCAAAGGATATGGCATATTTAATGGGTAGGGAGAACACAGGTGCAACAATTCACAAAAATCTCATAATAGTGAATGATGGTGAATGAATAGAGAAGACCTAAGAAATCTCTCAAATGGGTGAGTTCTCCAGGAATTGAAAGGTTTTTTTTGTTTTGTTTTGTTTTGTTTTTATCCTTTACAGTTTTAAGAGAATGTGGAAATAGAATAATTTGATAAGATTTGGCTGTGGTTTTGATGAATGCTCTAAGAATTATCCCCAGTGATAAACATTCAAAGATAAATGGTGATGTTTTAGATAGAAGTCAATAGTTGTTCTATTGCCGGTAACAGGGTTCCTTAGTTATAATTCTGTTAGTTGCTCTCACAGTCTTATGTGACTTATATAGTCATTATTTCAAAGCTTATCACATCCAGTAAAATTCTATAGTTATTAGCAATAATCTAAGTCAACTTTAGCAATCAGTTAAGGTTAGAAATTTAACTTCTATAAAATACTCTATGCCACAGTACTTTCCTATTCCTACGGGGTAAATTTCTGTTATAGACTCCATGGTGGCTCCTTGAAATGGTATGTACTCAAGGATAGCCCAGCTTAGGGGATTCCAAATGCCATTTCAATTTTTACTTTATACAGCGTATTCTCGTTCTCAGTCCGTGCTTAGACTTCCCAGCTCTCAGGCTCAACTCTCAGATCAGGAACAACCCTACGTACCATGTTTTGTTTCCGTCGAATTGGCAGTGACTCATTTAATTACTCTCCATGTGTTGGCCAAATATGAGGAAGGAATACTCCGAAAAATTAACAAAATGCCGCCAGGTGCGGTGCCTCATGCCTGTAATCCCGGCACTTCGGGAGGCCGAGGCGGGTGAATCACCTGAGGTCAGAAGTTCAAGACCAGCCTGGTCAACATGGTGAAACCACATCTCTACTAAATATACAAAAAATTAGCCGGGCGTGGTGGTGGCGCGCCTGTAATCCCAGCTACTCGGGAAGCTGAGGCAGGAGAATCGCCTGAACCCAGGAGGCGGAGGTTGCAGTGAGCCCAGATCGCGCCATTGCACTCCAGCCTGGGCAACAAGAACGAAACTTCATCTCAAAAAAAAAAAAAAAAAAATTAACAAAACGCATCTGTATAGGCATCCTATGTCTACATATGCATCTACACAGGCTTTGGGATGCAGCAGCATTGGATAGAACAATACTGATCCCTGGAAAAGATACACCACAGAAGAGCCCGGCTGCCTTTCACAAATACGAGTTCATGAATACATCCAGGAAAGTCAAAGTGTACAGTGCATTAAAAACACATTTCCTTCTCGTTAGTTGCATGAGGATATAAAAATTAACTCAAATCAGCTTTGTTGCCAATTTCAAGAATGTGACTGAGGACAGGGAGCAGAAGAAAGCAGTGTCACCAATCCTACTCTGAATAATCTGTCACCACGCTAGCAGAGCAGAAAACGTTTCATTTTAAATGATTGCCATTTCGGTTACATAATAAAAGTTAATAGATATAACCCCAAACACAAGACTGAATTCATTCAGACACACACGTACTTGTGTTAGTCTACGAAGGAAATACATCTTTTATGTCAAAATTATGTACTACTTTGAAATGTAGTTCAAAGTGAAGAAGAAAACTTTAAACATTTTCCTTCACTTTTAACTCCCTTGCCCCAAAGCAAACACCTGAACATATGTTAAAATACTTGAATTCATAGCTGCCATCAGCAATGTCTTTATTCATTCAGAAATGTTGCTTCAATATCCCTCTGTTAGACTTTTTCCTGAATGTTGATCTTGAAAATCTGTACTGAGAGCTTAAAAGTGTTTCTCCAATGTCACATTCAACTTCCATAGATCATTTCAGAATAATACTCCTTTGATATTTAAGTAGCAAATACAACAATATCTCTATAATCCATGGATAATGTATATATGCTAGTATAGATAGCTATCATTCTGAAGAAATTTTTCCCAAGGCACAAAAGCCAACACATAAATTCACCTGCATTTTTAGAGTGGATGTTCATGGCGATGTCATTGGAGAAAGGCTATGCTCCCAGTGACAGTCACGGAGGCCAGTACAGGATCTTAAGTAGGTTCTCAACAAATGATTGTTGTGCTTATTAATTGAAGAAGAATGATCTTATATGTGAATCAGAAAGGAAGGAAGTTAGGAGTTTACTAGTAAAACCAAATAGTTCGATAACTGTTTTTTAATACCTTGATCTATTTCATATTCACCAAATGAACTATTGGCATAAGGATCCCTTTATGTTGCTTCAGTCATTTATTTCTTAAAGACTCCTTTCACTATCATTTACGAATCATATGATTTTAGGCTTTCCAGCTTTTTTTTTTAAACAAAACTTTTATTATTTAGCATTTGCTTCCACAACCATCACATCAGTATATAGTAAGTGAGAACGAAGCAAGTAATTTGTGAACATTGTCAATTCTGTGTCCAAAAGAGAATCTGAGGAAAAGGGTTCTTTGAGGTTAGTAGCGGGGCTGACATTGAATCTGAGTTCCATGCCCAGCAGTGAGCCACACCCTTTCCTTACTAAGGAGTCTGGAAATGTTGCCAGCCCTGCCTTTTATCTTTGAAAACACAGGACTATTTATGTCTAAACACAATGAATTTACCTTCATTGGTTGACACAGTTATCTTTCCTGACCCTTAAAACCTCAACAGACAGCAAACTGCACGCTTGCTATATAATAGAAGTTTGGTAGATGGGAAGTCTACACGCAAAGTTGATTTATTTTGGTAAGATAACCCAGCCACAAGGGGTTACGTGGAAGGCAGAGATAATGGATGTAAAGAGCAGTCAGGACACTACTGAGAAATCCTAGTCAAGAATGTTGCAATCGCCTGTGAACTAGGAAAGGAGAGATGTTGAAGACATGTGTACGTAGGTAGAATCAATGAGTAGGGACTAAGTTGGTATGAAGAAAAATTCGAATGCTTGTCTAAGATTCTAATTCTCAGTAACTGGGTGGTACCATTGTCAAGATCCAGCCCTGGGAAGGAAGAGCAGGGTGGGAGTTGGAAAGCGAGTTTTGGACGTATTGAATCTGAGGTACTCAGAAGCCATTCAAAGGAGATGTTCACCAGCTTCTTGGAAATGCAAGTCTGGAACTTTCACAAGAGATCAGGGATAGAGACATAGGTTTAGGGGTTATCACGAAGGAGGAAACAGGTGAACTCAGGGAAGATTATGGAGATTTAGACAAGAGGGACAGAACCCAAGGGAGTAACTTTCAGGTCGGGCAAAAAAAAAAAAAAAAAGGCACCTGTAAGTGGAATTCAGAAGATGTAATCAGAGAAACTGAAGGTAAATCAGAAGCTTCCCGTGTGACGGAAGGCAAAGGGGAATAGATTTCATGAAGATGCAAGAGGCAGCAGCGTGTAATGCCAGTAATCTAAAAGACTTGTCCACCTTTGTTTCCAAATACTACTTCATGTTAATTATGTAATATCTCAGCTTTAATAACAATGGCATGAGAAAATTCAAAATTACTTTCTGTGTCATTTCTCTCAGTGTGTTTATTATTATTTAAATAAATTTGTATGCTTTCATGAACTTTACTTATGAAGGAGTTAAGAACATCGCATCCCAAAATACACCACTTTGGCATATTGAGTATTTTAGTTAAAGGCACTTAAGAAAAGCAGGTGAGGTAGGGCGCGGTGGCTCACACTTACAATCGCAGCACTTTGGGAGGCTCTAGCGGGTGGATCACCTGAGGTTAGGAGTTCAAGACCAGCCTGGCCAACATGGTGAAACTCCGTCTCTGCTAAAAACACAAAAATTAGCTGGGCGTGTGGCAGGTGCCTGTAATCCCAGCTACTCAGGAGGCTGAGGCAGGAGAATCGCTTGAACCCGGGAGGCGGAGTTTGCAGTAGCCGAGATTGCACCATTGCACTCCAGCCTGGGTGACAGAGTGAGACTCTGTCTCAAAAAAAAAAAAGAAAAAAAAAAGCAGGTGCAAGAAGATCACTCTGAACTTCCTTCTGTTTCTTAAAAGCAGGAGATGAAATTCTCATGTGAAAGATGTCCTCCCTTGGCCAGGAGGGAGGCATCATTCTCATGGGCAAGGGCCAGAAGCTGAGGCTGAGGGAAACCTGTACCATCTGCTATACTGGCCCTTCCTTCCCAGCCATTCTCCTCCAATCACCTGCCCTGGCCCAAGCTCTCCACCCCCAACCTCATCACATTTCTGCAATTTACTGCTCTTTGTCTAATTCCTCATATAAGTAGTCAATGCAAACTGCATCTTTGGGTCTTCACAAATTCTGAAGGTTTTCATGCCACGTAAACTTCTATTAAATAAATGTATATGTTTTTCTCCTGCGGATCTGTCTTATGTCAATTTAATTCTCAGGCACAACACCCACGCGCCCCTACCCCCTAAAAAACCCTGACAGAGTAGAGGCATAATTTTGCCTCCCTTACACCTAGAAACATAGAAACCATCTTTTCTTTGAATTTAATGATTTAAAATTATAAAGACTTTCAGCTTGCACTGAGTTTTCAGATTACATGTGAAATTACTTGTAAAGAAAAATGATTCAATATTATCCATCATTTGTCAAAACTTTTAAAAGATAGTGATGTCTACCAGCTTTCCTATTTTAGCATATTGGAATGAGTCTATGGATAAAACAAATAGAAAAAATTGGAATAAAAATCCTCAAAATTAAGCACTGGTTCCTGCCAAATGGTAATGAAAAGTCACTAGTTTTTTCCAATTACATTAAGGAAGTGTAAATATTATTAAGGAACAGCTGTGTGTATATAAGTTTTTCTGAATAAATTAAATTAGAAGAAATATATAAGCTACAGAATGAAGTCTTTATATTAAAAACAGGTAGTCCCACTTTGCCTGGTATCGTGTTAACAGGAAACTGAAGCATATCCAGCCATATCATTGCTCTCCATAGTCCTGTGGCAACTGAGAGGACTGCTTGTATGTTTTACTCACTTTTCATACATTTATTACATAAATTCTCTTAAAACAGAAATCCTTTCTTCTCAACCTGTTGACCCAAAACCAATGGTAAAGAGGTTAAGATAATATATTCACTGCTAGATTCAAAGCCCATTATAAATTTTCCTAAAACATAATGACAAACTATTTGATAATTTAAAGAGTCAACATCACTTTTATAACAATGCCATACAAAAAGATACACAATACAAAAACCATCTTGAATGTAGGTTTACAAAAGATGTTTGTCTGCTAAGGAACTACATTCATTTTCTCTTCGAATTCACCATCTATAGAAGTTCTGAGCCCTAGGCAAAAAATATAGAAGTATAGGCCAAACATTATACTATCTATGATAAATTTTCAGAAACTTTGGGCTGCTTTAAGTAATCTATTTATGTTTTATATAGTCTCTCAATGTTAGCAGCTGTGAAAGATATTTACAATTTACTTCCTATGTAGAATTTATCTTAAATTTAAGAAATAGCAAATAGAGAGAAAGATGTTTTAATGTAGGTCTTTATTCAGTCATTCAAAAGATAAAGAGAATAATATAACAAATGTCCATGTACCCATCATTTATCTTAAAATAGAAGATATTAATTCAGTTAAAGCCTGCTGCGCATGTCTCTAATTCACAGTGCCTTCCTACCTCCAGAGGTAACCAGCATCTGAATGTAATATTTATCAGTCCATGTATTTCTTTACATTATGATGATGTAGGCTTTTAATGAATACTCTTTTTAAGGTTAAAGTAATTCCTTCCTTTGTCTGGTTGTGAGTTTTTATCTTGAAAGCCTGTGTTGGGTGTTATCAATTTTTTTTTTCTGCACTGATTGAGACTGATCTATAGTCAGAATGTAAAGTTTTAAACCACAAAACTCATTATGATTCTATAATTGTAAAGAAGTCTTCAATAAATAAAACTATTGAAGCAATATAAAAGATCTTATGAAAATATTTTATTCAATGAAAAGAAATTGCTTAGGCATTTAAAAATAGTTATCTACAGTCACCTAAAACACTATTCGTTGGTTTACTAGTGAATTCCTCATTTCCTTCCTTTCTGGCTTTATATGTTAGATAATTCTTATAATTCTTAAATTAATAAGCACAGCTGAGGATTAAATATACCAAATGGTCCTCTGACAAATGTTTTACACCTATGCTTTTATTAAGTATTTCAAAATATTGATTAGAAAATAATACATGTGAACATAAAAAATTATGATGTGGACACAAAATGATTTTAACATTAAATATTTTTTATCTTGATATCCAAAATACATAAAATATTGTAAGGATAAAAATCTCACTGCAATCAAGCTTTCTCACCTTTGCATACAAATTATCACTTTGATTTCAGACACGTTTTTACAAGCTGTGGTTATTAAGAGATGGATCTCACCATGCGAGACAAAAAAACACTGTGTGCAAATTCTAAATTAATGTCCAAACATGAAATACATCCCTTAATTCTTAAAGATGCTCAAACACAAAATAAAATAGATTTTGTATGTAGACAAGTAGGCATCATCACTTTTTTTACTACAAAAAATCATAGTATTTTATTACTTTTTCCACAAAAAAAGTCTACCTCTGAATTTACCTTTTCACTCAGTTTTCATTTTACTTGTTTCTATTAGTTTCCCATCATAAGCCAGTCTTCTATTATATCAATACAGACTTATAAACTTGTTTACACTTAATTTTGTCTTATTCTGCCTTGAATAAAAATAGTCATAGTAGATATAAAAAGAAAATTTTAATGATTTAATTTGATGTCAGAAATGCAATTTTTTAAGAAAACATTGAATTTCTGCTGTTAAGAGGCATTACTCTGTAAGCTTTTTCCAAAAGTGAGTGTTTTACTCCCCTTTACAAACAGAGGCAAAAACCACCTTCTACTTCAGAATGAGGTGTGGATCCCTTAGTCTGACATCTGACATCCTTCTTGAATTTGCACCGAACCTCCATCTTTATCTCCAACAATTCCTGGCTGAGTCCCTTCACTATGGATCTACTCATAGACGTGCACATGAAGTGGACCATCTGGTGTGCTAGGCCATACCTTCCAACGCTTGGCTCTGCTGGGACCATAAGGATGGGCTTTCTCCTCTCACTGTACATTTAGATGGTCATACTGGGTTTTGGATAGTTTCCCATTCTTAATCATGTTTTTGATTAAGAATAAAAAATTCTTAATCAACGAATTGATTAATCATTCGTTTTTGTTTTAAAAGTGAATATTCTTATGGTAAAAAAGATAAACGTGAAATAGAAAATACTGTAGACCTACAGATCAAAATTACATTTGAAAATCATATTTAATTGTATATTCATTAAATTCACATAAAATGTACCCATATGTAACTTTTCAACATTCTTGAGTGTTTTGGAAATTAACGATTTGTTCTAAAACTTGAGTGTTACATAGTTTTGACATATTTCAAAGTTCAGTTCAAATACACACAACACTTCTGGTTACCACTTGGAGCTAAATTCAATACCAACCAAATTTTTTAGGTTTGCAAAACTGAACTAAAGAAGTACCACTGAGTTGAGGGCATGTCAAGATCTAGCGTTAAACCCATTCAGAGTTGCACTTGGACCAGCATATTCCAGGGGTCACAGTAACCAACATCCAATGCCTTAAAAATATATGCTGTACGTGTGTTTTTCTATTAAGCTAAATTCAATCTCTTTTTTTTCAGGCATAAATTTATTTGAGAACAAGAGATGAATGTTTCTATTCTATCGTTTCTAATATCAAGTTGGTCTTTAAAATATTTTTTTTAAACTGTGTTAATTTCCTAACCCGATTCTTTTTGGTACGTTGACAGATTATTTCAACCAGCCTCGTCCTAACATTTGGCTCCTTATACTATTGGCACATTCACGTCTTTCTCTGCCATCTTCGCCTCTCATGCTTGTTTTTCTCTCAGTGAAGTACAGAAAGTCAAAACTTAGGATTTGAAATGTCTCCTTCATTGCCTGGACCAATGGTTTTCTTGTGTTTTATTGAAAATGAAAGAGCTATGCATTTGATGAGACAATAAAAATACAATCTTTCATCTCCGATAATACTGAGCATTAAATAAAATTACAGGTGCAGTTATTTCGCAGGTAGAGTTTTACTTCCTAGGACAAAGTCTAGATACAGAGGGCAGTACTGACCTGCCCCGAGGCCTTGGTCTCTGCACCGGTTGGTCTCATCTTATTTCGACTGCTCTCCTCTTTGTCCTCTTCTTCTCAGTTACATCCATGATACAGGGACTGTCCAGTGTTGCATTTCTCTGATCCCTTGAACACTGTTCAGCAGTATTACTAACATATGAGCCTGATTGTGAGCCTTTTGTTCTCAATAAATAAATACAAACTCAATGCACCTTCCCGGGGCTTTGCCTGGGACCTAAATATTCTTTGAGTCCTGAGTTTTCTCTTCTCTGGGTCTTTGTCCTCCATCATTTTCTGCGATTTGAATACCCTCTTATTCAAACCAAAACCCCAATTCCAGTACAGCTTTTCCTTTGTGATAATACCACTGATTTTCTAGTACAACATACGCCCAGCTCCCAATTCCAGCTCTGAGCTCCTAGAGTTCTGGGGGACTTCACATTGCCTATCTTCTTTTGCAGAGTGTTATATTCAGGTGCATGTGTCCAGCTCTCCTACCAGACTGCTCAGCTGCATTTGGCACAGCTCCTTGCACACAGTACATAGAAGGCTTGGTAACAGAATCCCATGTTCATCGAATGGCCTGGACTGATCATCTTTTAAATAATGCACAGTGTTCTCACATCTATTTAAGGAAGAAACAACTGATTTCTATCTTTTAAGATTGCATTTTAAGACCACATCAAAGGCTTTGAATCTCTCACCAAAGCTAACAATAAAAAACAAATTTGGCCAAGTGCAGTGGCTCACACCTGTAATCCCAGCATTTTGGAAGGCTGAGGTGGGTGGATCACTTGAGGTCTGCAGTACGAGACCAGCCTGGGCAACACAGCAAAACCCCGTCTCTCCTAAAAGCACAAACGTTAGCTTATGTGCTGATACGTGACTGTAATCCCAGCTACTCAGGAGGCTGAGGCATGACAATCGCTTGACCTGGGAGGTGGAGGTCACAGTGAGCCAAGGTTGCACCACAGCACTCCAGCTTGGGCGACAGAGTGAGAGCCTGTCTCAAAAAAAAAAAAAAAAAAAAAGCAAATTTGATCATATATCATTGAATTTGTTTCAAAGTAAGGGAAAGGGGAGTATGCAAGGGCGACACGTGGCCTGTTCTTCTGAAAAAGCAAGAGAGGTTATCTTTATACACCAGATCAAGGTATTGCCAGCTACAGAGTGAAATTCCACACACAAAAAGAAAATTTTCTTCAAGCGAAAAAAATAAGTGGCCAATAAGGTCACATTCAAAAATTAAACTGGTCTTGATTACTGATACCATTTTTCAATAAAAGTAACTAGAGCTCCTTGAAGAAATAATTGATTTTAGGACCTGGTACATGAAATATACGAAATGATGCGGGAGCATCTTGTAGTGCCAGGAAAAAAAAAGTCAACCCTTAAAATGATGGCTATAAGTCAAAGGCACACGGGAGGCGGGAGATGCATTTTGGATTTCAGATTTTTTCCGATTTTGGAATATTTGCATATCTATCATGAGTTATCTTGGGGTTGGGACACAGATCTAAATGTGAAATTCACTTACGTTATATGTACTGTATCCAAATAGCCTGAAGGTAATTTTATACAATGTTTTTAATAATTTTGTGCACAAAACGAAGTTTGTGTACACTGAACCATCAGAAAGCAAAGACATCAATATCTCAGCCACCCACATGGAAAATCTGGTGTTGTTTGGCATCACCATCATTCCTGACTGAATTTATTTGCTACCAATAAGCAATCATTTTCCTGCTCTTACTCACATGTAAGTACTTAACAGTAGAAAATACTACAATTTTTTTTTTTTTTTGAGAGAGAGTCTTGCTTTTGTTGCCCAGGCTGGAGTGCAATGGCACGTCTCGGCTCACTGCAACCTCCACCTCCTGGGTTCAAGCGACTCTTCTGCCTCAGCCTCCTGAGTAGCTAGGATTACAGGTGTACACCACCACGCCTGGCTAATTCTGTATTTTTAGTAGAGACGGGGTTTCTCCATGTTGGTCAGGCTGGTTTCCCGACCTCAGGTGATCCACCCACCTCAACCTCCCAAAGTGCTGGGATTACAGGCTTGAGCCCCTGTGCCCAGCCTAATACTACTATTTTTTAAACAGTAAAAATACATACTATTAATACAGTGAAAAATAATGTGTTTAGGTAACTGAGCAGCACAGGAACAAGACCATTTTCCTTTATCAGCTGTTAGACAACAGCAGCAACAAACAATGCAGGCTTTCAGTCACCCCTATGATGCTATGTTTTGAGTAAAAGGCCACTGTACACTGTATTTTTTTTCTTTTTTAGGTGATAAGAAACATCAGAAGCAGTTGACAGACCAGGAAGCGGGTCCTCTAAGAAATGAGGAGGCATTCTGCCGGATGGCTTTGAAAAGATTTTCTCCAGCGTCATCTGCCTCATTAACAGCGATTTTCGTCTTAGAAGTCTCTCTTTGAGTTTCCACACACACGACTGCTTATTCTGTCATGAATGCCCTCTGCTGTAGTCCTTCGGTTAGCCCATCACATTGTCACTGTGGCATCTGTCTGCACATTTTCTGCAGTGTTAACGTCATCTTCATTGTCCAATCGTGGCATCATGTTGGTGCTCAAAACGTTTCAGATTTTGGAACATTTTGGATTTCAGACTTTTAGAGTAGGGATGCCCAGGCTCTACTACTTCTTATTTCAGAGAAAATATAATATCCAAATAACTAATAAAACTCGGTTGGAGAATGAAGACTTCTAGAAATAACTGTTTAATCTGCTTCTGATAAATAATCCTCTTTGCTGTACTGCAAAGGGGAGACCACTGCTGTTACTGTTTGTGTCATCACGTCCTGATCAAACACTGACTTTTTTAAAAAAGAAAACAAGTACATTATATATGTAAATGTAGACTGTAATAATATATCCTTGAGAAATAAATAAATATTACATGGACTCCATTTTTTTCTGACAGTCAATTAAGCACAAAAGATTTTAAAGCACTGATTTTGCATTCTTAAATGACAAATGAAGTCTTCTTGAAATAAGATTTTAATGATTTAGAGAAACATTTGCACATACACTAGCTTGGTGTTGATTCTCAATTTTCATTTATTTTTTTTAAATCCTTTCCCTGGCATTTTATCTTTTCACTTGTTTGTTTGTTCTTTTTTTTTTTTTTTTTAGACAGAGTTTCACTCTTGTTGCCCAGGCTGGAGTGCGATGGTGGGATCTCAGCTCACTGCACCCTCTGCCTCCCAGGTTCAAGCGATCCTCCCACTTCAGCCTCCCAAGTAGCTGAGATTATAGGTGTGCACCATCACACCTGGCTAATTTTGTTTTGTTTTGTTTTTTTTTTTTTAGTAGAGATGGGGTTTCACCATGTTGGTCAGGCTGGTCTCGAACTCCTGACCTCAAGTGATTCACCTGCCTCGGCCTCCCAATGTGCTGGAGTCACAGGCATGAGCCACCACGCCCAGCCTATCCTTTCCCTTTTTCTGTTTTGTTATGGATGATGAACATCTTAAAACTACTGAACTCCTTATACCTTGATATCTTTAGTGAGAACTTCCTTGTGGGATGGTTCTGAATGATTTCTCTAGAACCTCCATTTGAACATCTTCCTTTCCTCTGCTCATGGTGCCAGTCTGGGGCTATCAAAGTCATATATGCTGATAAATGCTACACTGTGACTAGCGAAGTCAGTGCTAAAAAGCAGCTTCTACATATAGCACTTCCAAATTGTGTTATTGCTGGCTTTTCCAATGCTTTCCCTACTAGGGCATCCACTGCACGTCACTGCTAAAATGCAAACCATATCTTTAATGAAAGTCTGTTTCATTGAATACATAAGTGACTATGAAATTTTAAATGAAAATTGATGGCAATTTAATTTTATAATAAACCTATATCTATATATCTCACCAAAGAGAGTCTAAATCTTTAGTGAGGCCACAGATTCATTTTTACGAAAATTCTTCACATGAGTTTAGAAAGCTTCCAACTAAGAAAAGGACAAGTCAAATCTTAGTGTCCTGGGTGGCCGAGCATTTCATAGCTGCCAGAGAACCATGAGGAACTTCCTGAGACTGACTCACGGGAGTTACCTGTAATGATCTATGTCTCCCAATGGGTCATATTTTTATTGGAGATTATTTACTATGCCTGGAATCCTAATGCTTGGTGTCTCTAATGAGAAAAATAATAACAAAAAAAGTCAATATTCAGCCAACACAAATTTTCTATGATCTACGAAAGAATGTTTCCAGATCCTGGGCTTGATCATTTTTGTTTTCGATGTCATAGATTTGCTGAACAAAGCTTACAAATCCCCCTTTTCCTCTCTGCTCGCTACTACCCCGACCCAGAAAACACACACACACACCTTCCCATCCAGGTCCCATGTGACTGTTAACACCCACATCAGCTCTAGGTCACCATGCTTTTCTGAGGGACATTGCCTCCACTGAGGGCTCCTTTATTCTCAGTATACCTTACATTCCCAGCCACAGTACTGAACTTCTCAATGCTTGCAATGTTCCCTTGGAGTATATCAGTTGAGCAGGAGGAAAAAAATATCTGGAAGTTTATTATTTTTCCACCAATATATTTGACACCACCTTTGGAAAGGGAACAAAAGGCGTACTGTCAAGCGGATAGACCTGGACAAAATGTTACTGTTTGTTCCTCACGAGCACAGAGGTATATTTAAGCAAAGAAAGGCATTCCATGGCTCTCCTAGGACTTCCTTCCTTTAGCTGAATTCTACCAACATGTTCACACCACTGGGGCTCAGGCTGCTGGAATTTAAAACGCAGACCTCTATCTGCCAGTGCTTCAATCCCACGGCTACAAACATTCATATTAGGATGGAACCTGGCTTTCAAACATCATGAGATGAATGGGAGTTTATTGGGGGAAAAGGTGTGCCCCCATGAAACCACAGTAGAAGATGTGGAAATAGGACTGTCCCTGTTCAGCAGATTCTATACTGATACAATAAAGCCTAAAGTCACCAGAAGTCAGCTGGCCTTGGGTTATGTTTCCAATTCAGGCTCACTGACATTCATGAAACCTTTGGCAACACAGGCCAAGTTTCGTGCAAGGCTGGGTAGAATACTTCTTTCATGTGGAAGCCGGGTGAAACTTGGCGGCTTTGGCTACGTTTCACCTGAAGTTTCACATTCAAACAGTCCAGAGTTTCAACGTAAAATTAAGGGGTGAAGAGAAACAGAAAGAAAAACAAAACAAAACAGGGGAAAAAATGGCTTGCCTGGGAATGGAATGATCACCCACCATTCTCCACAAAGATCTCATCCTGGTGCCCTTTAATTTTACTGCTGGAGTATCACCTCTAGCAATATA
This sequence comes from Rhinopithecus bieti, assembly GCF_001698545.2. Lineage (NCBI taxonomy): Eukaryota > Metazoa > Chordata > Mammalia > Primates > Cercopithecidae > Rhinopithecus > Rhinopithecus bieti. Next base: position 4,110,435 of record NW_016824749.1, on the reverse strand, counting down.
TTTGCACCCAGCGACCAAGGCTTCCCAGTACTAAGGGGGAGTGAGTATTCTAGCTAGACCACCCCCCTGCCCCCCACAAAGTCCAGGCTCAAAATAACGGGAGGATTTAAAATGTTAACCATACACATAAATGCAATGATTAACATGCTTCTTATAATGTAGACTTGAAGGGGAAAAGTGGCAATGAAATGCCCAGGTTTGCGAAATTAAAAGATTAGACTGAACATCTCTCGGGTTTTCTACTATGAATCCAAATTTTGGAGATTCTATTGCATCTGCTCCTAATCCAGGGGGATCTCTGCCATAGCTTTCCCCACAGTTCCGCCGCTCTGGAGACTTGCCCTGTGGCCACTTGCGTCCGTCCTTCTTAGCAAGGTGCAGAGGACAGGGGCAGACTGCGTCAGCGCTGAGGATCTAGCGTCCTTGACTGGGACTTAAACAGTCTTCTGACAGGATTAGGCTCATTCTATTCCTAACCTTCAACAGAACACACAACACACAGGGACCGTTTGCCAGCGAATGTCAAACTCTGCATTTGGCTGAGGACTGTGAAAATACCTTGTGCTTGGGGTGGGAAAGAAAAGGGAAAGAAATGTCATATATGCTTGTGCCTTCTTTACAATGAAGAGAATATTCCAAAGTTGATTGAATGGCTAGTAAGTGCTACATTTTGCCCATTTTAGGAAATACATTTTTAAGAAATCCCTTATCCCTTACACAGCAGAAGTTTCACTTGTAAAACAGACTTCTGGCTACTGAGGGTTTTTTTTTGTTTTTGTTTTTTTTCCCAGTTTTCTTTTGATTTTAATTTTCTTTTTCTTTGTTTGTTATTTCTTCCTCTGTTTTTGTTACTCAGAAGATCATTATGTGGTTAAAATGCATGCTTTCCTTTGACATGTGGCCTGTGATACCAATAAACTTTTCTGAAAAAAAAGTATCTCTGACCTCCAAAGATTTCAGCATCCATGTTTTAAAAAAGCACCCGTTGGGCCCCAAGGCACACGGAGATTCTGAGGCAGCAGGGTAGCCAGCCCGGGCTTCTGGGCACTGCCATTTGCTGCTTGCTCTTACACATCTGCCAGACAGGGGCCATGAACTGCCATGGAGTCTGTGTTGGGGGAATTTTACCAGAGAATACTTTTCTTTCAAATGGGGGTCCCTCTAGAAGTAAAACCTAAGACAGATCCGTGAGGAAAACTAAAGCTCCAATAAATTATTGAAAGGAAATGCTATCAAAGCATTAAACCAAAAGGAAAAAAAAAAGGAGACATTTTACTGAACATAGTAAATAGCCACAATCAAAGTAAATGCTGTGTTTAAAGTTAAAGTCCACAGATCAAAGTACTTTGCAAAATGTCAAGTGCAAGTATAATGAGGGGGAGAGGGAGCCACCGAAACTGACCCAAAGTATCACATTGTCACGTTAGAGAAACCTGCCAGCAAATGTACTTAGCAAAAATTATTCAGCTGAGTAAGGAATCCTCAAAACCGTCCCCTAAAATGTGCTAGGAACATACAAAACAACAATATCAAAAATAAAATCCTCAAAACCCCCAAATCAACCACTCTGATTCCACACGAGCAATGAACGCAACAGTGATAAAAGAAGCATATTACACAATACAGCTCGCTCGTTGCCCTTAAAGAATATTACTTATATATATTCTCTTTACTCAGGTGGATGGCATCTTTTTCCTCTGTCTCTTTTTTTTTTAATGCCCCGGAAAGTTAAAAATAAAGCAGTCTAAACAACAAAAGTATGATGTCTGAAAGATCCTCTCATTGCTCTGGCAATCAGGCTTAATTAGACCTCTGATCTGTGGTTCAGTCATAGTCAAGTCTGTGCTGCAGGTCACTATAGCGAGAGCTTTAAGCAAAGCTTAAAATGTGCAGCCACGAACACGCCCAGATGCTCCCGCTGTATTCTGGAACACAACGTTTACCTGGGAACTGTTCACAACTCTCCTGATTATTTCCACTGTAAGTGAGTTATTTTAAAGACATTAGTCACGAACATATCAGAAAACAATTAAATAATTCCGGAATAAAAAATCTTACCTACAGGCAGCTGAGTTCAACTGTTGCTCTATGCAGAGGAAGTAGGAGTCAGTGGCCTTTTACATGTAGAGATTGTTTATTTAGCCCTTTTTAAAAGGTCTTGAACTCCAGAGGTTTAAGATTAAGTCCAATCCAAGTGTCTGAAGGAAAAAAAGGCAAGAGAGAGGCAAGTAAGAGAGGGAAAGAATCGCAGCTGCTGGGTGGTGCTACTGTTCTGAGAGCATTGGAGCTATTTTCAGCATTAACAGCAGCCGGGGTTGTCTGCAAAGGGATGAAAATGCCTTGCCCAGATCACCACCCCCCACTCCAGGGGGGAAAAAACACCAACCAGGAAACCCACAACAACTTGGTTCATTGTGCAAATATTCATTTAAATTTTAAGGAAAACTGCCAGCACCATTGAAAACAAAACAAACCCAAAGTTGACTGGAATCTTAAAGAAACACAGTGCTCCTCAAGTTTTCAATATGAATTACCTGATTCATTGAAAATGAGATGTCCTGTTTATGCTTTATTGAGAAGGAAGGCTTTTCTTCTGCTATTTCCTAAGGGGTCTTAAGAAATAGTTGAGTGCTTTCTGGTCAGCAGTATCTGTTGCCAGTCTATTCTTCTTAAGAATGAAGACAAATCATTTCTTAAAAGATCCCGCACCTAAATTTCCAGTTTCATCAACTACGCTATTTTTGAAAGCTACTGGGTTAAGCGTTGACACCTCTTATCTATTGGCAGAGACTGGGAACCATTCAGTGACATGAGGCAGACAAACAGTGACCCCTGCCGCGGCCTCCACAGGCCAATGAAGAAATCATTCTGGTTGGGTCACTGACAATGACTGATAAACTCTGAGGCTTCATTTTGTTTCTAGAATTAAAAACTAAGAAGTTGTATTCATTCATTCATTCATTCATTCATTCAGCAAATGTTATTTGGTGAGCACTTCAGAGCTTACTATAAGCCAAGCACTCTGGGAATACAGTGGTGGGCAGAATGAAGTGTCCTTGCCTTCAGGGGTTTAGCGCACACAGATGCAGCGAGAATAAATAAAAACAGAATGTTTAAGTATTTTCCAGACTTTTTTACATGATGAGACTATTCACATCATGGCAGCTGAAGACCGAGATTTCTTTCTACTATGGATGAAGGAAGATACTATGCGTCATCAGATCAACTTCAGGCCTGCATTGAGTCATTGTGCCTTTACAACACCACCAGGGAGGCAAATTAGTTGCTTTCTACCAAAGAAGCAGTTAAGTATTTTTATGAACGCTTTCATTCCACATAGATGAAATCCCTGTGTTTTTTCATAACAAAAAGAATGCTTAGGTAGTCAGAAAGTACTACTGAGAGAGGCTTTCCATCAGGAGATGAAAAGAGAGTCTTCAACCTGAATCCAGTATAAAAAACCGCCGGTGGCTCATGCTTGTAATCCCAGCACTTTGGGAGGCCGAGGCGGGTGGATCACGAGGTCAGGAGATTGAGACCATCCTGGCTAACATGGTGAAACCCCATCTCTAATAGAAATGTAAAAAATTAGCTGGGCGCTGTGGCACGTGCCTGTAGTTCCAGCTACTCGGGAGGCTGAGGCAGAAGAATCGCTTGAAGCTGGGAGGTGGAGGTTGCAGTGAGCCGAGATCGCACCACTGCACTCCAGCCTGGACAACAGAGTGAGACTCCATCTCAAAAAAAAAAAAAGGCCCTGATACATTTTATAATTAATGTGAGGGTTGGTTGCTAGATGCTCATATCAAATTCAATTCTTTCTTTGCAATTAAAGACACTGAAATAGATTATGGAAAATACTGAGGGTTATGCCACATAAAAACAAAAAAGGGTTACATGACTACCATTTCAAGTACTATTTAAAAATAGTGAAATCCTTTGGCTCAATAGACCTTATATTAAAATTCTATTTCAAATTTAAAAATTCATAATTAACTTTGAAATCTCTAATTTGAATTTTATAATAAGATCAACTTCGTTTTAAAATGTATACCAGGCTTTAAAAAATCACTCTAGAATAATGCATTTTCTGTTCATTTATTTTAAATGGTCACATTTTACTATGTCTTAAATACCTGCCAATCTAACATGGGATATTTGTTTCTGTTGGCCTCAATGTGGAATGGTAATTCTACCGGTAAGAATTGGAAGCCTAGCCTCAGATAAACACATTATTTTAATTGCTTTTTTCTTTTCCTTCTTATAATAGTTTATACCACAAAGGAAAATGCATTTAAATATTGGCCTTCCTCGAGAAGCTATGGCATTAAGGAAACAAAGATGACCATAACCCGCCCTCGTACAAAACGGAGATAATAATGAGCTGTCATAGGGCTCACAGGAAAAATGCACATAAAATGCTTAACTGGGTAATGTCTGACACACAGCAAGCATTTGATGGAAGTCAGTACCATCATCTCTGCGGTGAGTGTAAAGCTTTGCTATCCAATATGGTGGCTACATGTGGCTACTGAGCTCCTAAAATGTGGCTAGTCAAAACTGAGATGTCATGTAAGTGTAAAATGCATGCTAGATTTTGAGGTCTTTATACAAAAAAAAGGTGAATGATGAGAAATTACTCAATGGGTACGATGTTCATTATTCAGGTGATGGATACATTCATTAAATCTATGACTTTACCAGTATACGATACATCCATGTAACAGAATTCTCCTTGTACCCCACAAACTCGTACAAATAAAAATAGATTAAATTAAATGTTTTCTCTTCCTAAAACATGTAAACTATCATATAATTTTTATATTGACTGCGTATTGAAAAAAGAATGTAAATTATGACATTAATTTGTATATTGTGTTGAAAGGACAGTATTTTGGACACAGTGTGTTAAATAGGATATTTTGCTAAAATTAATTTCACTAGTTTCTTTTTTACTTTTTCAAATCTGACTGCTAGCTCATTTAAAACTGCCTATGTGACTTGCATTCTGTTTCTACGGGGCAGTGCCATGTAGGCCAATGGTTCTCGAAAGGTAGTGAGCATCACTGACCCAGAAGCTTCGTAAAAACAGATTGCTGGGTCCACCCCTGAGTGTCTGATTCAGTCGGTCTGGTGGGGCGCTGAAATTTTGCATCCCTAAGAAGTTCCCAGGTGATTCTTGACCTCACTTTGAGAACCGCTGGTCTTGGGCCTTGCTTCTTAAAAAAGCAGTCCGTGGACCAACATTAACATCATCACTTAGGATCTTGTTAGAAACACAAAAGCTCAGGCCCCACCCAGACCTACTGAGCCAGCCGGCGCATTTTCACAACACCCCCGGGCTGTGTGGAAATATGTTGAAACTTGAGAGAAATTGATGTAAAGTAGTGTCTGTCATCCCTGGGTGAATACAAGGTAAACTTTTACAAACACCAGTAGCCCGGCCCCGCCCCCAGAGAGTCAGATTTAATGACTCTGGATGTGACTCAAGCATCTGCATACGTGAACAGCTGATTCCAGGTTAAAGCCAGCACTGGGAGTCCCATCAGACTGGCTGTGGAAAGGCCAGGATCTAGAAACCAGACACTCCTGCTAGTGAGGGGGCAGATGCTTGGGGACTGCCAGGTGCTGGAAAGACAGGTCCTGTGCTAGGGTGAAGAGAGTCAAACGCACACAGCCAGGGCCACGCAGGGGGCCTCCATGCCTCTGCAGGTGTGACAGAAGTCCCAGCTGCTCCGGGTGTGGCCTTTCAAGGAAGGCTGGGTAAAGCAGAGCACAGCCTCGGTCTTGGAGAAGCTAGAACCCTAGGGTAAGTTATCTGGGCAGAGATGCAGGCTCCGAGGAAAGAGATAAGGACCTTGCTAAAAGAACCCTGGTATACGTCAAAGTGGGCCCAGGAGCCCTGGGAACTGAGTTTCTTAAACGCTACATATCCACAGGTTTGGTTTCAGAGGCTGGAACAGGAATAATCTTTTGGACAGAGATGAAGAGGGAAACAAAAGGATGAAAGTGCTGAAAGTCAGATTCATTGAATGTATTTTTTCTCTCCCTCCCTAACAAAAACCAAGAGGGTTTTACATCATTAAGGCATAGTAGACACAGATCAAACCATATTAGAGGGTATTTCCATCCCAAAAGAGGATCTTGTTAACCCAAATAACTCTACAAGTGTTAGAACTGGTGAGAAAGACCCATATTTTGGAGTAGAGAGGCCTTCTGTTACTCACTACACCTCTGTTCCGGCCTTAAATAAATGAGCACGCCAACCTCAAGAGTGTGTCTGAATAACCTCATTCGTTTGCCAAATGACTTCTCACATTTTCAGGCGGCACCTGAGCTTTGCGTGTTTCACAGAGCTTGGTAAAAATAAAATCCTCACTATAAGAGAGAATCTGGGCTCACACTGGTAACATTTGGAATTTCCAATTCTGTATGCAGAAACCATCTGCAGCTTTGCTTCTCACTTTCTTGGTTGGTCCTTTCAGAAAACTTTAAAAAGTGCATAATACTTCCGAGTGGAGAGTCTGGAGTCAGGGTGCCCGGGTTCGAATCCTCATCCTGACACTTATGCGTGGCTGTAGCCGTAGGTCACTTTCTTAGCCTCCCCATACCTCAGTTTCCTCCTCTGTAATGAGACCTTTCTGTATTCAGTTGTTGTAGGGTGAAAATTGTTATTTGAAACGGCCATGGAAAAAGTCTGCTGCTTTGTAAATTTTATATGAATGTTGGTTAAATAATCAAAATATATTTGAAAATCTGTGCAGATTTCCATATGTGGCTAAATTTAGTAATTTTTTAAAGATACTGTGGTGATTTCCAGGGACTTTCATGGGCATGATTTTTTGAACACATATATTTAGAAGGTTTCTTTGAGTGTTGTTTTAAATTTTTTTCCCAAGAGAGCACAGAATTCTCAATTGATTCCTCATCACTTCCTATTATTTGAGAGGATCCCAGTAGGAAGGAAGTAAATGTAGTTTTCCCATGAGTATTGTTTTCTAGAGAACATTCTTTACCCCTGCAGTCCTTTGAAAAGTGAGTTGTGCTATAGACGTTCAGAGATCTTCCTGGCCCCTGTCATTCTAGTAGCATTGTCTAATATCCCAGGAGAACAATGTGTCATTCTCTTAGTCAAATAGTTCAGTGCTTAGGGAGAGGCAGCAAGACCATCTCAAACACTGGCGTGAGTTTCAAAGACATACTGAAAGAGCAGTCAGATTCTCCTACAGAAATCAGCTAATGCTGACTAAAAGAAGACATGGACACTGAAGTCAAGCACATTGTAAGCAAAATGAAGGCTAGACTAAGTGGATGTAACATCTTTTTTTTTTCTTTGAGATGGAGTTTCGCTCTTGTTGCCCAGGCTAGAGTGCAATGGCACAATCTCAGCTCACTGCAACCTCTACCTCCCGGGTTCAAGCGATTCTCCTGCCTCAGCCTCCCAAGTAGCTGGGATTACAGGCATGCACCACCACAACTGGTTAATTTTGTATTTTCAGTAGAGATGGGATTTCTCCATGTTGGTCAGGCTGGTCACAAACTCCCGACCTCAGGTGATCCACGTGCCTCGGGCTCCCAAAGTGCTGGGATTACAGGTGTGAGCCACCGCACCTGGCCTGGAGTAACATCTTTTATGCTTGCCTGCTTCAACCACACTCAACAAAGTGAAGCATATGCAATAAAAATAAGGATACCTGGTAGCTTCATGCATGTAGCAAGCATCTGTCAGGTCATCTACAGGAACCTCACCCATGGTATGCCACTTGCTGAACAATGCATGCATGCATTGGGCTAGGAAACTAAAGCCCATATGTTGAGTGACTTTAGACCAGTCATGCAAGCTCCCTACACTTGTGCCCTGAAAAGTAGGCAGAGGAATGGGACTGTACCTGCCTTACTGACTCTTAAACCTATGCTTTTGCTTGGGCTTATCTGGATTACATTCGGCAGTCGCCGTGATTTACACCTGTGGGCGGCACTGTTTGAAAGGAGTCAGATCATGCACCTGGTGACTTCTACTGCCTGGTTATTGATGTTAAGCAAATAAGTTTTAGGAGGCGATTTGTCATCACATGTGCCATTTTACTATCTGGGATTGGGGTTTATCAAGTGAGGAGAAAATCTTAACAAATGGTTAAAGGACCAGTATCACTGAAAGAGATTATATAGAAATAACTTCTTAAAATCTTTGTTAAGCTCAATTTTCTAGTTGAAACTTTGTTTTATTTATTTTATTTTATTTATTCGTTTATTTTTGAGATGGAGTTTTGCTCTGTCACCCAGACTGGAGTGCAATGGGGTGATCTCGGCTCACTGCAACCTCTGCCTCCTGGGTTCAAGCGATTCTCCTGCCTCAGCCTCCCAAGTAACTGGGACTACAGGCATGTGCCACCACACCCAGCTATTTTTTGTATTTTTAGTAGAGACGGATTTCACCATATTGGTCAGACTGGTCTCTAACTCCTAACCTCAGGTGTTCCTCCTGCCTCGGCCTCACAAAGTGCTGGAATTACAGGCGTAAGCCACTGCGCCCAGCCTGAAACTTTGTTTTAAACTGGCTGCCTGAATTCTTTGTGTATTTAAAAAGCACCTCTGCTGTTTACGTAACCATGACTTAGCTTTTCTTGTTATTTCTATTCCATTTGAAATTGAGCATATGCAACGGTCGCTAAATCTGCTATGAAAATCATGAAGCTAAGTCTTTTCCATGCAGCCCACTGAAGGCCCTGCACAATCTGGTGTCCTGCAGCATTTCCACCCAGATCTCCACCGCCTTCCTCCCAGCGCCATTGCCTCTGGCCTCTCCAGCTTCCCTTCCATTCCTGGACCGTGCCTCATGCAGGGCCCTGGCTTGCATGGCTCACTCTGATGGGAACGCCTTCCCTGCCCACTGGCGAATGCCATGCAACCTCCAGCTTTCAAGTGTCTTCCTCAGGAAGGACTTTCCTGCTCCACCAGCGTAGCCCCGCCACTCCCCGCCTTTTTTTTTTAAACTCGTAAAGAATCACCTTCCTCATTCCCTCTAAATTCGGGCTCAGTTGCTTGAATTTGCTGGAGTAATTGACTGGAGCCCCTCTCCTCCACCGGCCTATCAGCTCCCACTTGCCCCTCACATTACTTACATTCCTCACACAGGGATTGCATTTGTGCCTGGCCCAATGTCAACAGGGGCCAATACGTAGTTGCTGAATAGTAAATGATTAAATAAGTTCTGCCTAAGGCATGAAGCAACACAAGAGTACATTTTTTGGTTCTATATTTATCAGAACCTATGAAATAAAAAGTATCTGATCATGTAAAAAGCAAAAAATTATGTGCTCTAATTAAGCAACTGTTTCCAACCCAGACGATTCTCTGAAATATTGCTTTGTAGCTACCTATGTGGTTTAGAAGCCATCTGAAGACGCAGATGCTGCTTGCTTTTCCCTTCAGGATGTAATGTGTTCTGTTATCTTAATTTGCATTTATTCTAAAATAGATTTCAATAAAGCAAGTTATTTGCATTCACATATCATATTCCTAGACCTTTTTCACAACCATGTGATACTCTACTAGGGTAGAGTGAGGTCCCTGATAAACATTTCTTCTGATTAGGGTTATTGAGAGCATTATGTATTTGTCTACCTATTGCTTGGCAGTTATACCACCTGAAACCCTATGTGGTTATTTATAATGTAGTTTTATGAGCAGACAGGTAGGTATAAAGTGACACACCAACCATGCCACCTGGTCAGGCCATAGTCATTCCAGTGGTATGAAACTCTTTCTCATGGCCATATTATGCATAAGTTTTAAACAGACAATGAACGAATAGCCACTGATTGAGAAGATTGGAGATTTGCAATCTTATTTTCTGGCAAATAGCCAAGTAATATCAACAGGAGAGAAAAGGAGAGTTTTGTGTGTCACAGACTACACAGCAGGGGTCAAAGCCTGGGGTAGGAGAGGGCTGGGTCTCTGCTGCATTGATTTGAAAGGAGCTATGGAGACATTTCTTCTACCACTTGGGCAGAGGAAAGCTTGCTATGGCCCAACAATGTTTTAAAATCTATTCTTTATACATGTGTAAAACACTCTGAAATCACCAAGACACAGCATGAAATGTATCTTTTCTGAGACATTAAAAAACTGAATGAATTAATCAACAAGCCATGGCACAATTCCATAATTACTATGACCACAGAGTTAATTAATTTAGCAGGGATAGTACATAATACACACCATGCTAGAAAACTGTCCTTGAAACTCACAAAGGTAAAGGATGAATTAAGAACAATGAAGGATAGTTGACCAGCATTCAAGAGTTAGAAGGAACTGTAGATTTCTTATACTAAGTGCATGAGAAAAACTTCTTCCTAAATGAATGAGGCTGGAAATACAAACCCTCAGAGACTGGACACACAAATATTTTCTTTCTTGTTTTTTTCTTTTTGAGACAGAGTCTCTCTCTGTCACCCAGGCTGGAGTGCAGTGGCGTGATCTCAGCTCACTGCAAGCTCCGCCTCCCGGGTTCACGCCATTCTCCTGCCTCAGCCTCCCCAGCAGCTGGGACCACAGGTGCCCGCCACCTCGCTCGGCTAATTTTTTGTATTTTTAGTAGAGACAGGGTTTCACTGTGTTAGCCACGATGGTCTCGATCTCCTGACCTCATGATCTGCCTGCCTCGGCCTCCCAAAGTGCTGGGATTACATGCGTGAGCCACCACCCCAACTGGACATAGAACTATTTTCTATGTTGTCTGTCTTCTAACCAGACCCTTTCTACTTCTGTGTGTGGCAACAACTACAGTGTTCTACACTGTTGATCTCCTCAGTTCTCAGGTGGCCAAGTGAGGCCTTGGGCAGCTAAAGCTCCTGGACTGGCCACCTCTGGCTATTAGCAACCTCATGTGTTTACCTCTGTGCCTGCAAATATTCTTGATTTTATGTATATTATGATACAGAAAAGTCTGGAAGGGAATGCTTTAACCAGCAAAGTCAATCTACTAAACTAAAAGGCATGGGAGAGACACGTTAAGAAATCAGTAACCATGTTGTAGTTAAAAAAAAAAAAAAGCAAAGTCTTTGTTCAGACCCTCAGGGCTAAGCAGAAGTAGACTGGTCTTCAGTGGCAGGCATGAGAAGGAATATCCTGCCCGCATGATGGACATTTTGGATCCAGGCAGAGAGGCGGGAAGCTGCCCTCTGAATCAGAGTAAATGCTCACATTTTTACCTTCCAGCAAGGGCCCTCCTTTCTGTGGCAAGAATTCCTTTGAGGATCATTTTCAGTTTGAGGTTCTGTCTGATATGTTTTATTTTACAATTAAGTCACTATTTCCATATTCATTACTCTGTAAAATAAGTCAAGTGTGTAAGAGGTGTGGTAGACACTTCCTCCTGCCTCCTGAGGATCCATTTTGCAGTCTCGGTCTTCCTCACTGCAGAATCCTGACAAGACGCCCAGTTAGCAACTGACCTTCCCGGATTCCTTGCAGTTTGTTCTGACCAATAAGCTAAAGGCAAGGCATCCTGCTGAAAATGTCACACGCACAGTAATGACACTAACCCTCCAGAGAAGAGGGCTTCCTTGTCCTTTCCTTTCTTTTTTGAGACAGAGTCTTGCTCTGTGGCCCAGGCTGGAGTGAGTGGCGCGATCTTGGCTCACTGCAAGCTGCGCCTCCCGGGTTCCCGCCATTCTCCTGCCTCAGCCTCCCGAGTAGCTGGGACTACAGGTGCCTGCCACTGCGCCCAGCTAATTTTTTGTATTTTTAGTAGAGATGGGGTTTCACCATGTTAGCCAGGATGGTCTCGATCTCCTGACCTCGTGATCCGCCCGCCTTGGCCTCCCAAAGCGCTGGGATTCCAGGCGTGAGCCACCGCGCCTGGCTGTCCTTTTCTTTCTAACCTTGTTGTGCTCCTCTTTTTGTAAACTGAAATGCAGATGTCATTCTAGGGGGGTGCATGCTAATGGAGAGATGGCAGAGCAGAACCTACCCTGGGCTACCTGTCCGTGGGATTTCTTGTTATTTGAGGCAAACCCAACCTGGTTAAATGACTGTGTTGAGGTAATCTGTTCCATGAGAGCTAGAAACAGAACCAAAACAATCATCTAAAAACAACTTTCATTACATTAGACTGGCTAAATGATAGCAATAAACTATTAGGCCTGCCATTAAGATATTATTAAAAAATAGTTCCAGAAGTTTTGAAAGAACTTCTGGACATCAACAACTAATGCTTACAACAGTTGCGGCATTAAGTCTCCGGCCCGTTATTTCCCAATGGAGCAAAACTGCCATGAAAATGAGCCGATATGCCTAGCGCCCTGGGAGCTGCATCATTTGAATATTTTTGACTGTAAATATAGTAAAGTAGTTGACTCTTTTTTCTAAAACAACCATTTACTGATTGGTGATGTCAAGAGAAATAAGAACACAGCAATAATCGACAGGAAATACAAAACAGGAACGCATTGTTTATTCTGTTCTCAGTAGACACTGCCAGATCATTGTTCAGAGCGCTTTGAACAGGGTCACTTCGATGGAGTTTAGGGAGTTTTTAAAATCTAAATTGAATGATGAAATGTGTCCTTGGGACAGAAAAAGCAATTTTGAAAAGATTATTCAAGGCCATAATGTGTTGGCTTTGAGTGTTAAAAACCTTTAAGAATCTTACGACGGTTTCTTAAAACGGTGAATGCTGTCAGTCGTAATGGAGGGGAAGACAAGTTTGATTAGGCGGCCAGTGAATTTTCAGAATTAAACAAAGTTAAAAATACACACGCAACATGGAAATTGTTCTAAGCATTTCTGTGTCATGGTTTCTGATGATCATGAATGGAAGAAATGAATATAAATCATAACAATTCTGTTTTATAACAGACAGTCTCGTATAAATATTGTGTCTTTCTAGTCACATTTGCCAAGAACTGTGTTAAAGTGTAATGATTGAGAGCGTGGTCAGTAGTTACCTACCACCATCAAACCCGACTCTATTGTTGCCAGCTTCTGTGGCTACTACCATCTTCTTGGGCTTCAGTTCTCTTACCCACCAAATAAGCCCTGTAGTAGTCCTTGACTCATAATTGTTGCGAGGCTTAAATGAGTTAATATATGCAAAGCTCTTAAACAACACACAGTAGGCACTCCCTACGTGCTGGTTGCTGCTGTTTTCATCATCATCTTAAGAGCATGGGCTTAGAGAAAAAAGAGCTCTGAGTTAAATTTCTGGTTCTTCCCCTAATGAGCTCCCTGGTTTGGGTGTAATCGCTGAGCCTCGTTTTCCTCATCTGAGCAATGGGAATTGTGCTCATTACCTTAAAGCATTAAGAAGAGGGTTGAAGAATATAATGCTGGAAAACCACACCTGGCGCATTGGAATCATTAGCTACAATTTGTTTACATTACATAGAAAAAAATTATTTGCAAATTGATCTTCAAAAATATAGGTACTTTTACTTTGCTGTTGGGGAAAAGGAAATGGATTGGGCACACCTAGATATTGAATTTAATTTCCTTATCATTTATTTCAGATAGATCACACTCTAAGTTTTATGTTTTGGGTTTTTTTTGGTCTATTTTAATTTTAAACAAGAATACATGGGACTGTCAAACAACTGGATTAAGAAAATCCCCATATCTGAGCTAATCACTTTGTCCTATGTTTGACATAACAGTCTCCTTAGAGCAACAGCGTTATCATTGCTTCATTTAGTAAGTGGAGAAGGCTAAAGAGGAAAGATAGCAGCATTAAAAGAAATGACCTGGAAGAAATAGAGAAGAATGGACTTTGTAAGGCCCTGTGAAAGTCTATCATTCCTTTGGTAGGTGGGAGGAGCACAGTTATAATCCTATCCACATTGTTACAAACAAATACACACTAACTTAACATTGATTGACTATGGTTATAATGAATGGTAATTGAAAAAGTATCCCTCTATCACAGCAGTGATTACATTGCAAGGAAAGAACTGAGGCTTTGGAACCAGGCACAGCAGATCTCAAGGCGTGGCTTCTCCCATGGCAAGCCATGTCACTTTGGGAGAGTTACTTAATCTCCCTGAGCCTGGATTTCCTTATCTATAAATAGCAGACAGGCTGGGCATCATGGCTCAGGCCTGTAATCCCAGCATTTTGGGAGGCCGAGGCAAGCAGATTGCTTGAGGTCAGGAGTTCAAGACCAGCCTGGCCAACATGGTGAAACCCTATCTCTACTAAAATACAAAATTAGCCATGTGTGCTGGCGCATGCCTGTAATCCCAGCTACTTGGGAGGCTGAGGCAGGAGAATTGCTTGAACCCAGGAGGTGAAGGTTGCAGTGAGCCAAGATCATGCCACTGCACTCCAATCTGGATGTTCATCCTTTTTTTTTCTTTTTCTTTCTTTTTTTTTTTTTTTGAGGCTCATGTCTCAAAGAAAAAAAAAAAAAAAAATTATAAATAATAAAAAGAAAAAGAAAAAAAATAGCAGACAACCCCACCTATCTCTCTGGAGAGGTTTTGAGAGGATTAAATGAGACTTTGCATGAATATTGGTTACTCCATCAAGTGGTTGCAGAAGACGGGGTCAGTAGGCTGTTGTTGCTGTTTACCTCTTTTTTCCTACTACACGGTAGGCTCCTTGAGGATAGGATTCCTTTAAAAACAAAATACAACCAGTTCCCAGCACAGTGGCTGGTTGCTGGAATGTACTGAGTGAATATACACCAAATAAAGCAAGCCAGGGATACTCTGAATGGAAAGCTCAAACAACAGCAATAATGAATAGAAGGCCTGACTTGTTTAAGTGAAAATAGTTAAGAGAGACTGGCATGGACAAACTGAACTGATGCACTGGGGAGCAGATTAAATAAAAAGGACGTAAAGGACAACAACTTCTTCACACACATATTTAGAAGGGAAAGATAAGCTGTAAGGGACAGAGAAACCATTATGCAAGCTGAGGGGGTTATAAATAGCATCCTTACATGGGGCTGTTTCTATATAGCCTCTCTATTTTTTTTTCACCTTGTAGGAAGATCATAATGACTTTAGACCTATGATTTCTGTGAGCTCTGATTCCTATTTTAATTTACAAAAGTTTTTATATTAAATTCAGGTCGTCTCATTTCTCTCTGAGGCTCCCTCCTCCCATTCTGTCTCCACCCTATCCTAAGTGCCTCCACTTTGGGTACTCTTGGGTTTTATGGCTAAATCCAGCAATGCAGATTGTGGGCGGGCAGGCTTCCCGTATTGTTCCTACCGCACATTTCTCTACAGCATTTCTTAAATAGGGCCTAGTCTGGAGACTTTCAGGACGAATATTATAGTTCTTACTTTTCATTTAACCTTGAATCATAGCTGGAAAGAACATTACAAAACCTAGGTAATCATCCCCTTCACATTTTGAAAATTGGGGAGCTGAAGATGATTTCACAGCTAAAGCCATGACTAGGGCCAGGGTCTAAGAAACATTGTTGCAGTGAATGGGCAAATGACATCAAATGGTGCAGGCAGCATGTTCCCGATCTGAGACGGAAGAGGGGTTTCCACGGGTCCTACCGGTCCGTTCCATGAGCACCAGGGCTGCTCCAGCACCAACTGCTGCTTTGTTCTGCCTGGGAGCAGCTTTGTTGGAGACTTGCTATTCAAATCCCTGATGAACTAAATTAGCTGTTAATGCTATTCGCAATCCTAGACTCATTTAAGTATCAGGTGATAGCGTCAATGGGGCAACACAAAGAAGTTTTCATAGACGAAGAAAAGAGATACCGACAGAGAAAATGAGGTTTGCAATAATTTTAGTAAGAATGGATTCAGCGGGGGAAAGAAATTAATAGGCTATATCTAAAAAGAAAAACAAATAAAATTTGGTGCTTCAAAGTTTAAATTAGGCACATTTCAGTTGAGTCATAGCCGACACTCAAGTAGAGCAGTGTGATCTCAGAATCAATCAACTATCAAAGGAAAATAGCACCATTTAAGATAATGAGAAAAATGACTTCAGAAATGAGATAATTCTCAGAGAGAAATTATTCATACAAGGCTTGCTTGTAAAACTTCTGAAAAAGAAACCTGCAGCTGAATTCATTTTATAGCATTATATTAGGGTACACTTATTTGGTAAATTTTATAATTATACCCTGTAATGAATCTCACCTGCAAAGACAGAGAAAGACTCAGTCCAAGCCACCCTTATATTTGCACATATAATGTTGGGTAAGCGAAGAAGGAATTGGAAAGCTCTTCACCAACGGTGCCCATCACTGTGGCCAAACCTGGTTCTAACTTGCAGAGCCTCCGCCATTCTGTAACATGAACTCTGTTTTCATGTTACAGATTAAGATCTATCCACTTGGCCTATTTTAAAAACAGTTGCACACATTTGAACACACCTTTGAGACTCCAAATTGGACTTCTGTACCACCTTCTATTTTGGGTAACCACAAGGGTGCTGGAAATTTCAAGTACTAACAAACGCCACGACCTACAAACTGAAGAACATGAGCTGGAGAATACATGATTCCTGGGCCGCAGAATTCACCTGGGCTCTGGGCTCCAGTTATTCTCTGGGGCATTTGACTTAGGAATCAAGACCAGGTCAGGTCATCTTTGTTTGGGATGTTTATACTCTTTTTCGTGATGTCCTCAACATCGCATTGCTCTTTTTTAAAAAACATTCAAAAGTCTGCTTAAGATCCATTGTTAAAGCTTATTTTTGTGTTTCTTTGAGATTAATATGATATTTCCATTTTCCATAAGAAATGAAATTGCCTTCCTTCTACCCTTAAGCAGTCCTGTAGAGAACTCCTAATATTCATTCATCCCCACTCACCTTATCCAGATTCGAATTAGCTACAAAGGTACTCAGGAATTCTATGTAATAATTATTCAAAATAAAGTCATAACAATTTTATTATTTAGCAAAGTATAATTTATCAAATAAATCATATTTATAAGTATAAATTATATAATTATGTATAAGATAGTAATCAAATATTATATAACATATACAATAAAGAAATTAATATAATTTCTTATAATTTTTAATATAATAAA
>NW_016824749.1:4084964-4091252 GCF_001698545.2 Rhinopithecus bieti | reverse complement strand
TATAATTTTAGCAAATAAAATCATAATTTCATTCTATAGTCTCCTCCATTTTATTTTAAAAGGATAATTCGTATCCTCAGAATATACCAATTTTTTACAACAGAATCATTCAAGAGAGGCATTATAACATTTTAGTGATCTTGATTTTTAATGCAGTATTTCATGAAACTCCTCTGAAGTATTAGAAGGTTTTGAAAATGTGCCAGGTGAGGTATTGTTAGCTAGTTTTGCTGCTATTCTTGCTTCTCGACCATTTTCTCAGTGTTTTAGTGCATTTGGAAATGAGTTTGACCTTAAATTTCTGCCTATCTATATAAATACTTAGAAGCTCTTGGACTATTTCCAAATCAGGGAGAGCAGGGTCTCCATGGGCTACATTTGCCATGATCTGTTTCACTGAGAAACAATATATCTACTGTAGTTAAAAGGTTTATGAATGGTCTTGGCTAATTTCTAGGCTGTTGAAACATGTCTCTAATTTCACAGATTTTGAGGAGGCAAGAGATTTGGAATTTTATTTCTTAATGACGCTTATCTCCACTCACTGGTTTAGTAGTTAACTTCGTCCTCAGAGGAACTAGCATTGGGGTAAGACGTAAAACAGAAAAATAACGACGTACTATTCAGTCAGTCTATTAACCCACACTGATTAGTGGCCACACTCAAAAAGACACATTAGAGCAAAAACATTCCCAGTTCTCACTCACAGGATAACCACCCTGGCTCTACAAGTACAATACATGTATCTTTGCCACTTATCTATTGAATGTGTACTAAGAGCTTCCTCCAATGAATAAGAACTGGAAACTTCAGGGTTCGTTACAAGGTACCTGAGGAGCTGGGCGACTCTACAACTGGAATTGTTTTCACATTAAAAGAGCTAAGAAACCTACGAACTCATATTTTACTCAATTTATTTGTGCAGCCACATATAAATAGATGGTCTATTCATGTAAAAGAAACTATTAACTCTAAGAATGTTAACTTCATTATTCATAAACTAGTCCATTGATCTGATAGAAAGCATCTCCCATCTCACAGACAAATACTCTAAAATATGTTTATCACTAAACAACTGACTTTGTTAATTTAGGGAACAATTCAAGATTCCCTGATCACATTTTCTGAAATGATCCAACTTTTCACTCAGCATTGACTCCGTGCCACGGAAACTGCATTCCTGCTCCACAATGTGTCAATGGAAAGGAAGGCTGACTTTGGTACTTAGCTATGAATATTCCATACTGTCTGTTCTCCGAAAAATGTGAACATTGAGTAGAAAATCAAGAGTATGGGGGAAAAATAATATATGAATGTGCTTTTAAGAGCATAGCAATGTAATGAGGCTTATTAAAATGCCATTTTTCATAAAAAATTTTAAAAGTTTCTCTAAGTACTAATTTGGGAAAGCATGCTAATTTTCAATACTTAAAACCTACATCTGTTGAAATTAGAATGAGCACATTTTTTGCCACATGCCACATTTTATTACCATGCAATGGTAAGTATAAATTTACCACCTACATAAGAACAAAATATGGGCAATACATTTATGAATACATTAAATGTTTAAGAAGACGCTTTTCTGTACTTCACATGATCTTGTTTTGTTTGTACAGACTCATGTTTGTGAACTGGACAAGTTAGCTTCAGATACAACGTATACATAGCCCTTGTATATGTTGAGCATGGAAGGTCCAGGAGGGCCATGACTTCTGTATTGTTCATATAGTACAGTGTCTGCCCCATAGAAAAAGCCTAGCTCATGGTGGAGAAAAGTGAATGGTGGAAGAATGGATGTACAAAGCCAGCCAAGGTGAGGCTGTACAGTGTATGTCAAACAGTGGATGTTCTGAGGATGACCTCTTGACTTTTTATTTTTCTTACTTTAAGTGCCTTGGTGAACTCTTTCAGCTAGCATGTTAGGACTAATCTGCAAAATGGAATTTATTATAAAAGTGAGTGCTCATACTTGATATTTGTCACACTAGATACTCTCTTAAAAATGTGAAAAAAATAAGATTGTTTTTACCCACAAGTACACGCTGTCAGAGTAACCATTTTCTTCTTTAGATCAGAGTGCTAATAGTCAACAAAGGGAAATTGTTCAACATGTACAGAGCCACAAGACTCTGGATTCCTTTTGAACTCCATGTGAACTGTATTTGGTTCCAAAGTAGAGTTAATCATTCTTAATCCAGGGGTAAAACCACCACCGCCAGGAAACAGGCCCACTGGCATTGAAGAGCAGTAGCCCACTGGCGTGGAAGATCAACTTGGTGATAATCAGTTTTCTAATGGGACAGCTTCTAAATAATGTCCCAATTTAAAATTGAAGCAAATTTTAATAATAGAAGGAAATCAATAAAATATTTATATTCAGAGGCTTAAAAATTTGTTTTCTATTGCTTAGTCTTGTACCATCCTAGTTAAATGTCTAAACATGCTTGGTGTTACCTAAATTTCCTTTGGCCCAATTCTAGATACATCTCCTTATTTTGAAATTTTCATCACATTAAGTAGATTTAGAAAATATGGGATGGGCACAGTGGTTCACGCCTATAATCCCAGCAGTTTGGGAGGCCAAGATGGGAGGATCACCTGAGGTCAAGAGTTCGAAACCAGCCTGGCCAACATGGCGAAACCCCGTCTCTACTAAAAATACAAAAATTAGCTGGGTGGGATGGCGGGCGCCTGTAGTCTCAGCTCCTCAGGAGGTTGAGGCAGGGGAACTGCTTGAACCTGGAAGGCAGAGGCTGCAGTGAGCCAAGATCGCACCACTGCACTCTGACCTGGGTGACAGAGAATGACTCCATCAAGAAAGAAAGAAAGAGAGAGAGAGAGAGAGAGAAAGAACAAGCAAAAGAAAAAAATAAAACTTCAGAAAACAATCATTGTTGACATCCTAGATTGTTTTTTTCTTCCTCCTTCTTTTTATTGTCATGCTATTTCTGGTCTTGAGGATAAGGAAATTTGGTGTTCACTTATAAATAACGGTTTCCATAGAGCCCCTGAACAAAAAATACAGAGAGAATGATAAAATGAGAAATGTAACATTTTCTTTTGGCTGATCTGTCGTTCCCACAAATGGGCAGTCTGGAAAACTGTTGGAAGTGCAGGGCTTGGAATCTGCCCGACTCAAGCTGGAATCCCACTTTCCCCACATGTGTGACCCTGTGCAAGCTGTTTAACTTCTCTGCGCCTGTTTCCTCTGCTATAAAATGAGAATAATGTCCTCATCAGAGCGTTCGTGTGAATAGTCAATGAGAGGTATTTAAAGAATTTGGCACGCTGCCTGACACAGAGTGCATTGAATGAATGGTGGCCATTATTATTATTTATAAGAATACTTACTGTTATTTTACATTCTTGACTAACCCTGCAGATCACAAAGCTCCAATACCATGTGATGTGAAGATTCATTTTAGATCAGCCCAAGAAAAACACCATTAAGCAGGTAATCCAAATTCTGTTGGGAAAAGATCATATGATGTATTCTGAAGCAAGTGCTTCAGGATTGTGGCACTGCAGTCTCTGTCAGCCTAGGCAATGGCGGGATGGCTGTTCTTTGGGAATGAGGTCTTTAGGAAACAGTGATCTCCCACATTCTATCCTATCATCATTTTTGCCGTGAATACTCCACACAATTTATCCAGATGATTAGTTTGCCTCAGTGTAATGTAATCAGTTAGGACCAGAAGATACAAGAGTATGTTTGTTATCCTCTAATGAAGTTTCTTTAAGTTGGACTTCAACAGTTTAAGAACAACATGATCATGGAAAGTCAAATGGATTGTGTATTAAGAAGATTTTTATTTAATTGTTTCTCTATTACGGAAATTTATTTTTATTTTGTGTATTTTTTGATTTTTGGCCCAGTTGAGCTTTGTTTGGTCAAGACCTCTGGGAGATCTTGACAAAACAAAGCTTGTCTGGGCCAAAGATTTCCCTTCCATCTCTGGAGATTGTTTTATTGATGATGAAGTTATTATGGATTGAGAGCCAGTTATGTGCCAGGCCCTGTGAGGTATCCTTTGCACAAATTATTTCATATAAGACAACGATTGGTCCTATGATCGAGGCACAGCATCCTCCTTTTACGGAGACCAAGCCTGTGGTTGAAAAATATGGAGTCACATGGCAGCGGCCACACCTCCTCGAAGGCTAAATCCATGACTGGGCCTTGGTCTCCATAGGCTCCTGCCCGGCCTGCCCCCTCCTGTCCTGCAAAATTGGAAAGACATTGGTGCAGAATTGGGGGAGTCCTGCCTTTGACAAGGCACATACAAAGGGAGAGTCTATCAAAAAGCACTTGTTATACTTTCTTTTTTAAAAGAAAAAAAATACTGTTATTTACTGACTTTTAAAACTAAGTGACCAAACACTGATGACATAAAATTGTTTCTTAAGTATAACAAATGGCACTTCAAATTACTTTTTGGATTTTAAAAATAACCAGGTAAAGAAATGACATTAGGCTGGGGAGAGAGGGCAGCAGAAAGAGAGTGGAGAGACAGATGGAGGAGGAAGAGGAGGAAATCCAGGCGATGGGTGGGGACAGCCACACTGATGAGTGTCTGAGCCATGGGTGCTTGGTGCTATTCAGGGAGGCAGGTCCTATGTTCATAAATAATGTACTACAGGGAAAGTCTGAAAATGATCATTAAATTTACATTTTTAAGGCAGGGGAGTTGCAGTCAGAGCCACAAATATAAAAATCTAAATAAGGTGTCTTCAAAGCACTGTCCTGGGACAAGAACTGCAGACACATGGCCCAGCCTCAGCTCTCTAGATATCCTGCTGATCTCAGGGAATTCAGATGGTGGTTCCTGGGTCCAGTTCTCCCTCCCCCACCGCTCTAAGGAAGCCCAGTCTAAAGCGTCCATGTTGGCTGTTCTCACCATGACAAGATGTGGAAAAAGAGGAATTTCTACAAGTAGAATGATAACGAGGAGCTGCCAGATTTCTAGCAGGCTGGGGACTCGGTGGGCTCCCTTGACATGATGCTTCCGGGCATGACTGAGGTCCTGGGTGTGTGACTGAGGGTCAGGGCGGTGGCGTCTGGGCATGATTGAGGTCCTGTCTGTGTGAGGAACGTGGGAAGGATATAACAGGACTGGTGCACCCAGACCTCCGGCCTGAGGAGAAGCTGCTTTCACCTCTAGCCAGGAAGAGTGGCTCCCAGCAGCAACACCCCACCGTAGCTCAAAGTCATTAATCATCTCACTAAGTAAACTGCGTTCACAGATGATGCCTAAAAACGCAAGTGGTGTGTACAGGGCGGGCTTCCTGAGCTTGCAAACTGAGCATGTGCACTGCCCCTGTGCTTAGAACGGCCAGGTGTTCTGTTTGCTACCCCGCTGTCAGCATCTATAACTTATTCATCATAATTTTGGAATTGCCTTTTCATGTTGCACTGGGCCCTGCAAATTTATATAGCAGGTTCTGATTGTGTAAATTCCAACAAAGATAAACAAAGTTTCCAAAATTTCTGAGACTCCAATCTCACATCCTACACGGGTCGGGGCAGCTTCGGCAATTCCTTCCTCTCTCCTGCCGCTGGGACAAGCGCACCTCTGCTGCACCCTCCCTGCATCAGCTCTCTTGGATCTGTACCTTCAGAGAAGGTTTTTATCCTAGTCACTCTCCAGCAGACACCTCCTGCCCAGCCTCTAAAGGTCTACATGGCAGCCACGGGCCACACGTGGCTCCTGGGCACTTGGCTCGCTTGCACTGAAATGTGTTATCCTGTAAAATACACGCTAGATACAAAAAAAAAAAAAAAAGAATGTCAAGTAAGTCATTACTATTTTTTATACTTGTTGAAATCTTAATATTTTGGTTGTACTAGGTTAAAAATGTTATAAAAGTTGGTGTCATCTGTTTATTTTACTTTTAAAATGTGGCTGATAGAACATTAAAAATTACATATGTGGCTTTTGTTTGCTGCTCAATATATTTCTATTGGTCTAGACCTTGTTTTTCTAAAACCACATATCCACGTAAGTGTTCCACCTGCATCTCCATCTCAGAAAGTCTCAAACCAACTTCACTATCTTCTTCCCCCAAAATGCTTTTTCCATATCTTATTTTCCCAAGACGGAAACCTGGTAATCAAACCATAGCCTGCTTTTACTCCCAAATGCCGACTGAGAACGGTTGGTTCTGTCTCCACAATCTCTCC
This sequence comes from Rhinopithecus bieti, assembly GCF_001698545.2. Classification (NCBI taxonomy): domain Eukaryota; kingdom Metazoa; phylum Chordata; class Mammalia; order Primates; family Cercopithecidae; genus Rhinopithecus; species Rhinopithecus bieti. The sequence continues at coordinate 4,085,068 of NW_016824749.1, read as the reverse complement.
ACGCCAGCACGTCCCCCCAGCCCTACCGTCCTGTCCTAGCTGGGCCATTCACCGTCTTCCTGGATTACTGTACTGTCCTCCTATGGGAAATTCCCCCCCCCCCC